>NC_091140.1:22051005-22658540 GCF_041381155.1 Argopecten irradians
TATTAATTTAACACATTAAAAGATTCTTTTAGAATTGAAAATTACAATATTGAAAACATGAAGAAGATTATATGTCCTGCAGACACAGCTGGTGTTCTTTACACTTCAGTAAATATGTGACAGGGACATCATTCTATTTCAACCATATCATTATTATTAAAAGATTTTCCACATGTTTAAAACAGCATTGATATAAGTACAAATCGTCTGTAAATGTTAGTGTTGGGATGTTTGTGATAAATATCCTTGGAGTAGTAAAAGTCCTTATTTACGCTTGAGATCACTGTTGTCATCAAGTTTCAATACCTGCTACCAAACGAAATTTATAGTTTGTTACAAAATCATATGCACACCGAATCAACTAAGAAATGTCTTTACCACCACTCTGACACAATTATTGCACTAGAATAACCAACTGCCTGTCTATGAACTAGAATTGTCATGATTCTAATAAAGTCATAATGATGCACTAAAATTCCTGAGGTTAATTTTGACACATTCAAGATAAAATTCCTATGAATTGTTTAAAAATCACACAAATCTATCGCCCTGGAATGATACAAAGGAACTGTCCATAGATGGCAGCACTTCCATATCCTCATCTTCACTGTCATCGTCGCTATCCAACTCCATGCTGTCATTGGCTGTACCACTGTAGAGATGGTGCGTTGCTATGGAGATGATACTGTTGATGGTGGAGGGGACATAGTACCCATTAAACATGGTGAATATGACCTGCTGGATGGTGACCCACTTTACATGACGGTATTCCTCATAAGCATCACGAATCCACTCGTAGATACCGATACGCTCCTCCAGGCGCTTACGAAGATGAGAGGATACGGGAGAGGGAGTGATGCAGCGATGTCGCCGGACACTTTCTCTGATGCGTCCATCTGGAAAAAAAACATCATCGGTTAACTAGTCAAACAGATATTCATCAAATTATTATTGCAAAGTAAGAAGATCATATGTATTTATAGCCAAAAAATACACCTGTTCAGCAAATAAGAAGAGCAAAAAGATATAAGTTCAGAGTGGCTGGTATCAGACAAAAAAAATATTTCTAATTGAGCTATCATGGATTAATTTCATTTTTAGCTCACATGGCCACAAACATCCAAACAGAACTTGTATAGATTTTGGCTCTGACTCCCTTTGGGCAGGAGGGGCAGGGCCCAATAGGGGAATTTGAGGTAAATCCTATAAATCGCTACTAGTCATAGAGTTCTGCTTGGATTGTAACCAAATTTGGCCACAAACATCCTTGGGGGAAGGGGAACAGAACTTGTATAAATTTGGCCACAAACATCCTTTGGAGAAGGGGAACAGAACTTGTATAAATT
Source organism: Argopecten irradians (assembly GCF_041381155.1). NCBI lineage: Eukaryota > Metazoa > Mollusca > Bivalvia > Pectinida > Pectinidae > Argopecten > Argopecten irradians. The sequence continues at coordinate 22,052,352 of NC_091140.1, forward strand.
TTGGCTCTGACCCCCTTGGGGCAGGAGGGATGGGGCCCAATAAAGGAATTAGAGGTAAATATTCAAATTCCTTCTGAAAAGAAACAATGAACCTGTATCCAGAACATTACTTGGCCTTACAAACCAGGTGAGCGATACAGGCCCTCTGGGCCTCTTGTTTTTAGTTCACCGGACCCTATTGTCTTTTGTCTGTTGTCGTGTGTCGCCGTCATGCGACGTTCATTAACATTTCCTTGTGAAAGCAATAACTTGAGTAAATATGAACTGAAGTTAATAAAACTTTGTACGCAGATTAATATAGGAAAGATCTCGCACGGATTTGAAAATCAGCTTGATTTCACAGCAATTAATAGAGTTATTTCCCTTTGCACTAGTAAATATTGTTGGACCTTGTGATTGTGATAACTTAAAAAAAGTCTTTAGTAAATATTAACTGAGCTTATCAAAACTTTACGTGTAGACTAACATTGGAAAGATCTCGGACGAGTTCGAAAATCAGGATGATTCAACAGTAACTTAAGGAGTTATTGCCCTTTGCGATAATATTTATTATTGAACCTTGTTAACGCAATAACTTGATATTAACCAAGCTTTATGAAACTTTGTTTGTAGTTTAACATTGAAAAGATCTTGGACAAGTTTAAAAATCAGGTTGATTCAACGGGAATTTAGGGGGTTATTGCCCATTGCACTAATAATTATTTTATGACCTTTGTGAATTCCATAGCTTGCATAAATATCCACTCAGCTTCAAGAAACTTTGTATGTAGACTAACATTGGAAAGATTTCAGACAAGCTTGAAATTCAACCTGATTTTATTGTAGCTTACAGAGTTATTTCCCTTCGCAATTATAAATATTGAATCTTGTTAATGTGATTACTTGAGTATAGGCATTGTCTAATTCTTTTAACAATACTTTGTAATTTTCTTTATATTTGTATTGTTTATAATAATATCTCTGAAATGAAATTACGGGTACTTGAGTAAATATGATCCAAGCTTAATGAAACTTTGCATATAGACTATAGCTAGGTATATAACTAACATTGGAAATATCTTTGTTTGAAAATAAGCTTGATTCGCCTGTAACTTATTTTTGGAGTTATTGCCCTTTCAATGATAATTATTGAACCTTGTGAACACGGTAATGTGAGTAAATATGCACGTTAGCTGAATGAAACTTGGTATGTAGACCTATAAGATGTATGCTCCTATTTTGTGAACAAATTACATCAGTTGGCTAGTGACTTTACATAACAATATTGTATCAAATATCATGTGACTGTTATGGCCTATAGGCCTCTTGTTTGGAGATAGAACAAAAACAGCAATTTGTTAAAACATATACGGAAAACATTGACCTCAGAAACAATTACCCAGTAATTTACTGTACAAAACATTGTGCTTCCCAAACCTGAGTTGGCTAAATCAAACTATTAAATTGAATGAATTTACTAGATCACAAATTAGATTATGAAATTACAAAATACAAAAACATATTAAAGAAATTACCATACCTACCCATCTAAAATATATAGATCCCCAAACCTAAAATATTTAGATCCCCAATTTGACCCAAAACCTATAACTATGAAATATCTAGATCACAAAACCTAAAATATATACTGTAGATCCCCAAACCTATAACTAATATATCTAGATCCCTTAATGTATAAATAAAATATATAGATCCCAAAACCTAAAATATCTAGATCCCAAAACCTAAATTATATACTGTAGAATCCCCAAACCTATAAACTAATATATCTAGATCCCTTAATGTATAACTATAATATATAGATCCCAAAACCTAAAATATCTGGATCCCCAAACCCATATACACTAAAATATCTAGATCCCCCAAACCCATAACTAAAATATCTAGATCCCCCAAACCTTCAAAATAATAATATTTAGAATCCCAAAAATTTAACATGATATAAATAGTTATAAATATCTTGATACCCAAACCTAAAACATCTAGATCTATAGATTATTAAATTAACTATCAAACTTATCTGTTGATAAAAAATAGTTCTTTATTTCAACGAGAAAAATTTTATTGCACATGAATACACATATTAAAATTGTTTGGAGCATCTTAAAAAAAAATATTAGAGAATATTATAAAATATTTATAGGCTTTCAGAGTTTCTTACTATAAAGATTAGGATGGATTGGGTAAAAACTTTTACAATTTACAGGCTTCAGTTTTGTGTAAAAATCATATATAGTGGTGGGTATGACTATTATTTCTATTTAAAAAGGTATGAAACAGGAAAAAAAGATATATATTACACCTTAATAATTTCCATTTAGGGTGGGTGGGTAAGGTGGAGACAACTTACCCAGAAGAACAATCTGATTTGTTGCTTTGTCATGACAGGACATCAACTCTCTCAGTCTCTGGGCGATAGCATACACTTCAGACTGGGACACAGACTTGGGAGGGATATACATAGTGTGAATGGTAATACTAGACACAGAATCTTACAGAACTTCAACAGTGATCACTTCAGTATCTCAGATAGAAATGTGCAGGTGTGTTACGAGGGACAGCTATGTAGTATACTAACTTTGAGCACCTCAAAAGGGTGGATATACCTACATTCTTAACTGGTGAAAAAACACCAGTGCATTTTCCAGATTAGAGTATACATTGATTCTCAGTGTTTAACAAAGAGCATGTATATACAACATTTCCACTGTCTTTCAGGTAATGATTATTGTACCAACACCTTCCACTTTCATATTCTTAATGCCATCAGGTGATCGTTAGCAGGCGTGGCACAGGTATTGTATCTGTAATCACAGCCCTGTAGGTATTCTGTCAGGTAATACAAAACAGTACAGGTAAAATAAACAAAAAAACATTCAACAGGTGTAAAACCCTAATTGGGTATTAATGACAGGATAGTGTGTGCAATCATACCTGTAAATACCTTTGATACAATTAATACCTGACCCATACCATATACAAACACTTTTAGTTATATATGTGTCAATCATTCTTACTTGTGTAAAATGCCAAAATTACACCATGAAAGGTTTTTAATTGGCCAATTAAATTTCACAGGTGTTACAATTTTGAAATTATGTAAAATTCATGGATAAAAAAGTCATCAGTCCTCTCAATTATATAATTAAACACGTATTTGCTTTTGAATGAATATTAATTAAGGTGTTATTAAATTAGTGACAATTGGCACGAAAAAAATTCATATACTTTGTGATGCATCAAATTAATTGGCTTAAATGAAAATTGTGAGTGTTGCAAAAAGTTTGCTCGATTAAAAATATTACAAATGAATATGTTTACCTTAGATACCATATTATATTATACAGATTCCTTCTAACATGTAAACTCACTACATTTCTGGAAAAAGCAGTTTCTTAAATATACAAAATGTAATACATGTTTACACATGATAATATTTTCTAGAAAGTTCTATAACCTAAATTAATGATATGAACTTTTATAGGATCTATTGATAATATAGCCATAGGAGTTGTCACCCTTATCTAATAACTACATGTATTTAGTGTCATACATAAATACCCTAAGAAAATTTATATTGATTGCCTAAGATGAGGTTTCAACAAGAAACCGATTTGAGAATCTTTGTGTAATATACGTAACGTTAACAATAAAGATTCATTTCACTGTTTTGCTGTCTGACACAGTGATCATGATAATCAAGTAATGCACATGCAGTAGTTCAAGGACGAAAGCAGGAAACAGAAAATGACCTACGTTATGAAAATTAACATTTATTTTCATTAAATTTTTCAGAAAGTGATGATAAGGATAATATTAATAATGCTTATATAAAATTAACGTTGATTTAATACCAGAAAATCTAGAACTTCTTCAACAAGATTTATATACGGTATTATATCTGCACAATGTTAAGGGGAGGTAATTTATAATTTTTTACCTGATATTCAGAAACTATCAGTCAATTCACATTTTCTTAGATAATCTGTTGAATTTTATTGTTTTAATTTTAGTACTGCCATTCAGAATTTGTGTGGAACAAAAACCTACCTGATGAAACTTTTTCTATAGGTAACAAACAACAATTTTCTAAAATTTCGATCATCTGTAGTGACATCCTCAATATTTCAGGGGTTTCTATAACTAACTTTCCACCCCTGGACTATCTGATAGCAAAACTGGAGGCAGCACAGAACAGACATATCTTAATTTCTAGCCAGATACTGACCATAGGTCAGTGGCTTTTCTCCAGGTATTCTGGCTTTCCTTTACCTAAAACCAAACCATCTCCTGTTGGTAATTACCTTTTGTCCTTAGTATGCATTTTGGAACTGAAAAGTTGAAAGACCGCCATGTAGCTTTTAAAATTGTTATCTCCATGTTTCATAACTTTCCAAATTTTGCATGTGAGTACCTCTTGATACCTTGTTATACATACCATATTTGACCCATTAAGTGCCCCCATCCCTATAAGCGACGGCCTCCCCTTTTTTAGCTTCAATTACACTTACTGTATTCACAGTAATTAGCGCCCAGGGCCCTTAATTGTTGTAAGAAAGGGGGGTGCTTTTTATTAATGAACTAAGATGTAAATTGTAGACAAAAAATATCAGTCATATATAAAATCTTTCTGTACTCTTGGCACATTAATATCTTACAGTAAACGTGTATATGTCTTTTATCCTTTAATTGACACACATTATAATGTTGTGATTCACATGAAAAAGAAGTTCATGCATGTACAATGGGATATAATGCTGTTGTTGAAGGCATCACATGTTGTAAACATTGTTAAATCCTTGGGATGGGGGTGTTTATACATAACTTAAATACATCCCTCAGAAATGGGGAGGGGGTGCTAATTACGGCGAAAATGGTACCTCAAATTAAATTTAGACTGAAAATATTAAAACTGTGTTGGTTTCCCTACTGATATCTTTCGCATATTGATTGATGGCTTACTTTGTAGAATAATTTTATGAAAGGTTAGTTCAAATTTGTTTCTATTAAGCGTACCTTTATTTGTTTTCATTTAGTGTCCCCTTATTTGCCTCTATTAAGCGTCCCCTTATTTGTTTCTATTTAGTGTCCCTTATTTGATTCCATTAAGCGTCCCCTTATTTGTTTCCATTTAGTGTCCCTTATTTGCTTCCATTAAGCGTCCCCTTATTTGTTTCCATTTAGTGTCCCTTATTTGCTTCCATTAAGCGTCCCCTTATTTGTTTCCATTTAGTGTCCCTCATTTGATTCCATTAAGCGTCCCCTTATTTGTTTCCATTTAGTGTCCCTCATTTGATTCCATTTAGTGTCCCCTTATTTGTTTCCATTAAGCGTCTCCTTATTTGTTTCCATTTAGTGTCCCTCATTTGATTCCATTTAGCATCCCCTTATTTGTTTCAATTTAGCGTCCCCTTCATTGTTTTCATTTTGAATACTGTATTACATGTTTGTACCAATCAGAAAACAAGTTGAGGATAAAGGGAAATGGAAACAAGTGTTGGAGGCACCTCTGTAAAACTATCACCTTAATGTTTGATACACAGTAAACTTAAGCAGGGATATTAAAAATGATTGTAAAAACAAAGTGTAGGGTAGAGAAATGTCTGGAAGGGAGGCATTAAATAGGGATTAAGGAAAAGGTAGAAGTGTGAATTCTGAATAGGAAGGAAAAGTAACGGGGTTTTAACATCCAACAGGTAAAATTCAACATAACAAAGGTTAAAAACCTAAATATTTAAAACGACATTTGTATCTAGGTAGGGAATGACAAGAAATCAAGATGACCCTATTTGCATGCGTAACATATTGTGTGTAGAGAAATATTGTATGGTAGTGAATGTATGAAGGGGTCAATTTGGCTTTTTCCCTATAAACGACTTCTCAGAAACTTTCCATGGGATAGCACTCATAATGCGATAATAGCATGGGGATTTAAAATTGTACAAATGATTGGGCTGACTTCCGGTGAACTGAGGGGCGGGTCAAAAGGGGTCTATTTGGCTATTTCCATATAAAGGACTTCTTCTCTGAAACTAAGCATGGCATAGCAATCATAATGCAATGGTAGTATCCTTATAGGGTGGGGATTCAAAATTGTACAATTGATGGGGCTGACCCCATGGGGCCTAAGGGGCAAAGTCAAAAGGGGTCAATTTGACTATTTCCATATAAACGACTTCTTCTCTGAAACTAAACATGGGATAGCACTCATAATGCAATGGTAGCATCCTTATAGGATGGGGATTCAAAATTGTACAAATGATAGGGCTGACTGCCGTGGACCTGAGGGGCGGGGTCAAAAGGGGTTGATTTGCCTATATCAATATAAACAACTTCTTTTTTGAAACTAAGCATGGGATAGCATAGGGTTGGATTAAAAACTGTGCAAATGGTCAAACGGACCCCCCAAGGGGCCTGAGGGGCAGGGCTTAAAGGGTCAATTTGGATATTTTCTTATAAACAACTTCTTCTCAGAAACTAAGCATGGGATAGCACTCATAATGCAATGGTAGCATCCTTATAGGGTGGGATTCAAAACTGTGGAAAATGTTGGGACTGACTCCCCAAGGGTCCTGAGGGGCAGGGCCTAAAGGGTCAATTTGGCTATTTTCATATAAACGACTTCTTCTCTAAAACTAAGCATGGGATAGCACTCATAATACAATGGTTAGCATCCTTATAGGGTGGGATTCAAAATTGTACAAATGATTGGGTCCTGAGGGGCAGAGCCAAAAAGAATCAATATGGCGACTTTCATATAAGCAACTTCTTCTCTGAAACTTAGCCATGATATGGTTGGGATTAAAAATTAAACTAATCGCTGGGTCAATTTAGCTATTTCTGATTGTAAGAGTTTTTGTGATAATTCGTTAAAAAACCAAAGAAACAGGTAAGCAAACACATGACATCACAATCAATACCCACCCACAAGGGCAGATAACTCTGTAATATGCAAAGACTGAATATAATATCATTGATTACTTGACTTAAACAAAATTAATTCAATGCCCTAGGCAGTAGGTATGATCTTGGTCTATATATAGATTTACTTGAAATACAGGTTGTAATATACTTTGGAAAGGGAGATAACTTGCATTTTTTTCAAAGTATCCTACAATTTATATTAGGAGTGTCACAGTTAACCGAAAATACGGTTAACTGAAATATCCAATCGTACAGTTCGGTTTGGTACGATGATTCTTAGCTTCAGTTTGGTTCATTAAAAGAAATAAATGTCCTATATTACCTGTAATTTATGTGTATAAACTGTATTGCTGATAATATTTCATTGAAATTACAGCGAAATTGTGTCAGAATCCCGAGAAAAACACCTGTTTACCAACATATGTGTGTAACATGTGTGCTAGTTCAGTCAGTCAGAAGATCGTTTTTTGCTGTTTAATGGGGATATTTTTTGCACATGCATAATACCTAAAGATATATTTCACTTACTTTTTGATATATTATAATTGTTGATGCTTTTATTATAATTTTTTGATAACAATCCGGCAGAATATCGGCAGCTAAAACAGACCACCATTGTGTTGCAATGGTAAACAATCCTGTTTCCTTCAGGCAAGAATCTGTGAATTTGACCGTTTTATGATTGAACATGCACCTGCTACGTAACAATCTTCAACTTTATTTTTGGTCCAATGCATATTACTTCTTTTAAACACTTTTTTCTGAGATAATAAAATCAATGTATTGAATTGCGGTATTGTCTCTTTGACTGATAAATGCGTCACGAGTACTGAGAGAGTTAAAAAGATAAGTAAATGTGCAATCAGGTTTGTTTAAAGATATTCCAGTGCCGACAGATCATAAATGATACTCAGCATTTGAATAAAAATTGGTATTTAATCATGTTATGTCTTATTAACATAAAAAATAACATGAAATAATTATTTTTTTTGTTGCATGCACAATCAGTACTTCATTCCATACAGGATATAGTGCGGTGGATTTTTTTTCAAGATGCAACTAATTATTATTAATGTTTTTAATTTTGATTAAAATTTTGATAGAGGAAAGAAATGTTTGTTTGAGTGATGTACCATCTTTTTAAATCTAAAGCAAAACTTGTTTTTGATAGTAAATAGACTTAAATAGAGTTTAAGTAAGATTTGTCTGAACCGAAGCAAATAAACCATAAACCGATCAACAAAAATTGAAACCGAACTGAGCTGAAAAAACATGAACAATGACATCCCTAATTTATATATATTATACCAGAAAGCTTTTATTGAACACAAACAACAATACAATGTATAATGATACAAAACAGACTTTATTTATAAAGCACTACAGCAGTTATCAACAGAATAATAAGTCACTTTTTGATTGAAATAAATTATTGGATCATAAGCACTAGTAACTGTTTTTCTGTCCATGCATATTGTCCAAACCTAATATATTGATCAAACATTGATTGACCATTAGGTAGAAAACTACACATTGGATTATAATAATATGGTTGTCCCCATTAAAACAATGACACATTTTGTTAATGGTCTGTATGGAAACTGTCAGATTAACAGTCATCGTTACCAAAGAAACACATCATCAAATCATTGCTATGGACACACTCATATAAGTCATGGTTGCCATGGAAACACTTATCTATCTTGGAGATATGGCTGCTTTGGATGCACTTATGAACATACCAATTAATCACAGTTTATTGTTGCTACGGATACACTAATTGTCTCTGTAGTAGTTGCTATGGATAACAGTGAGAGTATGTGAGATACCCTTATCCTGGTCGACCTCCAGATCTGAGAGACTCGTGAAGTCCGGCAGGTTTGGAATGGTGAGAGCCTCCTGTCCAAGAGTATGCATGATGTCTTTCACTATTTGCTGGACTTGCTGCCACTTGTATAGACGATAGACGCGATACTGGAACTTGATTCCGTTGGCAACTGATCGGTGCGTTAGGATCCTAAGGGCCTGGCCTTTCCGCCCCTGTCCTAGGTACACTAGGGCCTGTCTGGTCAGTCTGGCGATGTAGCTGTCTGTAAAACAAGAAAAAGATATTGGTTAAGATAGGCATTGAAAGCAAATTAACACAAGTGACACTTCATACAACTTGATTTAACTTCCAATCAAATTAGTATACCACTAAGCCATACATGTACACCAATGCAAATGTAATAAAAAAAATACTGGTGTACCTGGTAATTCAATTAAACACATTCAAATTGGAAAGTTTTAATTTCAAGGAATGAGACTGAAGAAATTTGATATGGTATTAGTATAATTACCTAAAAGGTTGATTTGTTGGAGGGACCGATCATGCTGGATCAACAACTTCCTCAGACTCAAGGCTGTGCCAAGCACATCAGGGGTGTGTAAATCATCAGTATCAGTTGTTGTATCATGGCTGTCTGTGAGGACAGAAGTTGGTAAATCATCAGTATCAATTGTCGTATCATGGCTGTCTGTGAGGATAGAAGTTGGTAAATCATCCATGTCGGTCATGACGTTCCTTGTGAAAGAGGCCATCTTAACTTATCGAAGATTGAGGAAATGTGTACTATAGGTTGATAACTCAAAGACAAATGTGTGGTCCCTAAGGATCTGAGGTCTATATATAAGGACTCCTCGCTCCATTGTTCTCCCTGGCTGGGGCCAACATCTCTACTCACTTTGGTCTAGGTAAATAAAAGATCAAAGTGAAAACCTATAATATTTCCAATCATGAAGTGAGGACCTTTGCCCTTTGATCCTCCTAATTAGATCACACCTGTATGACCTTTTGACCTCACTAATTAAACAGAAGGCTATAAAGGGTGAGTGGAGTGTGACCAGTAACATGAGGTACTAATGATCGTTATGTAACAAGGTGTTGTTACAGCTTACCTGTAAAGGTAATTATCCTTCTCACCTTTGTGATTAATTCACTTTACAATAACAACAATCAACAGCTTTGATAAACAACACACTACTGTTACAACCTTCTGGAATATTTCTGTACACTGTAGAAGTATAACTTAAGTATTCTTGAATAATTTCACAAAGTTATTTTATCATAAGTCAGTAAAAAATTATATCATGTTATTGATTATACACAAACAAACAAAAAATATTATCAGCTTATTGATAATCTTATCTACATGTTATTTCTCAAGAAGAAAATTTTACAAGTTGAGGTATAATGAAATACAATACTTATTATGCATCTAAAGTCATGATGTATTTAATATACAGATATTATATATATATACATATGTATATTGTTGCTTAATTCAACTATTTTTCATTAACACTTGTAATAATTCATATCTTTTTAAAAGGAGAAATAACCAAAGTTCGATCATATGTAATTATTACGCTGGGACTTAAAAATGACTTTTAAGGAGGATGATTATTTAGATAACAAACCAGTTCTGGAAAAAGATGAAGTAGAAGTATTTATGAAACCAACAGATGATGGAAAGACATTAGATCTTTGTTATTTCAACACATACTACAGCTAGGAAAGGATTTGTATAGGCTTTGCCTGTTGTCCGATCCATTTGATAATACTTTATCATTTATACTATATTTATTTTTATACATGTATTATCAATAAAATATTTTAAAATGAAAAACATACTACAATTTAAATTGACATGTGTACACTGGAGTCGCAATAATCCAGATATTGATATTCTGGAAAATTCACAATCAAGACAGTAATGTCACGGAAAATATTTGATTGTTGAGTATATGATTAGATGGAATCTGATCCCTGGACAATTCACAATCCACATGGATTGGGCAGGGGAGGCAAGTGTTCATCCATCTGAGGTTATCAACGATCCATCTGATCCCTGGACAATTCACAATCCACATGGATTGGGCAGGGGAGGCAAGTGTTCAGGTTATCAATGATCCATCTGATACCTGGACAATTCACAATCCACATGGATTGGGCAGGGGAGGCAAGTGTTCAGGTTATCAATGATCCATCTGATACCTGGACAATTCACAATCTACATGGATTGGGCAGGGGAGGCAAGTGTTCAGGTTATCAATGATCCATCTGATAACTGGACAATTCACAATCTACATGGTTTGGGCAGGGGAGGCAAGTGTTCAGGTTATCAATGATCCATCTGATACCTGGACAATTCACAATCCACATGGTTTGGGCAGGGGAGGCAAGTGTTCAGGTTATCAATGATCCATCTGATCCCTGGACAATTCACAATCCACATGGATTGGGCAGGGGAGGCAAGTGTTCAGGTTATCAATGATCCATCTGATACCTGGACAATTCACAATCTACATGGATTGGGCAGGGGAGGCAAGTGTTCAGGTTATCAATGATCCATCTGATACCTGGACAATTCACAATCTACATGGATTGGGCAGGGGAGGCAAGTGTTCAGGTTATCAATGATCCATCTGATACCTGGACAATTCACAATCCACATGGATTGGGCAGGGGAGGCAAGTGTTCAGGTTATCAATGATCCATCTGATACCTGGACAATTCACAATCCACATGGTTTGGGCAGGGGAGGCAAGTGTTCAGGTTATCAATGATCCATCTGATACCTGGACAATTCACAATCCAACATGGATTGGGCAGGGGAGGCAAGTGTTCAGGTTATCAATGATCCATCTGATACCTGGACAATTCACAATCCACATGGTTTGGGCAGGGGAGGCAAGTGTTCAGGTTTATCAATGATCCATCTGATACCTGGACAATTCACAATCCACATGGTTTGGGCAGGGGAGGCAAGTGTTCAGGTTATCAATGATCCATCTGATACCTGGACAATTCACAATCCACATGGTTTGGGCAGGGGAGGCAAGTGTTCAGGTTATCAATGATCCATCTGATACCTGGACAATTCACAATCCACATGGTTTTGGGCAGGGGAGGCAAGTGTTCAGGTTATCAACGATCCATCTGATACCTGGACAATTCACAATCCACATGGTTTGGGCAGGGGAGGCAAGTGTTCAGGTTATCAACGATCCATCTGATACCTGGACAATTCACAATCCACATGGTTTGGGCAGGGGAGGCAAGTGTTCAGGTTATCAACGATCCATCTGATACCTGGACAATTCACAATCCACATGGTTTGGGCAGGGGAGGCAAGTGTTCAGGTTATCAACGATCCATCTGATACCTGGATAATTCACAATCCACATGGTTTGGGCAGGGGAGGCAATTGTTCAGGTTATCAACGATCCATCTGATATCTGGACAATTCACAATCCACATGTTTTGGGCAGGGGAGGCAATTGTTCAGGTTATCAACGATCCATCTGATACCTGGACAATTCACAATCCACATGGTTTGGGCAGGGGAGGCAATTGTTCTGGTTATCAACGATCCATCTGATACCTGGACAATTCACAATCCACATGGTTTGGGCAGGGGAGGCAATTGTTCTGGTTATCAACGATCCATCTGATACCTGGACAATTCAAAATCCACATGGATTGGGCAGGGGAGGCAAGTGTTCAGGTTATCAACGATCCATCTGATACCTGGACAATTCACAATCCACATGGTTTGGGCAGGGGAGGCAAGTGTTCAGATTATCAACGATCCATCACTGATACCTGGACAATTCAAAATCCACATGGATTGGGCAGGGGAGGCAAGTTTTCAGGTTATCAACGATTCATCTGATCCCTGGACAATTCACAATCCACATGGTTTGGGCAGGGGAGGCAAGTGTTCAGGTTATCAATGATCCATCTGATACCTGGACAATTCACAATCCACATGGTTTGGGCAGGGGAGGCAAGTGTTCAGGTTATCAACGATCCATCTGATACCTGGACAATTCACAATCCACATGGTTTGGGCAGGGGAGGCAAGTGTTCAGGTTATCAACGATTCATCTGATCCCTGGACAATTCACAATCCACATGGTTTGGGCAGGGGAGGCAAGTGTTCAGGTTATCAATGATCCATCTGATACCTGGACAATTCACAATCCACATGGTTTGGGCAGGGGAGGCAAGTGTTCAGGTTATCAACGATTCATCTGATACCTGGACAATTCACAATCCACATGGTTTGGGCAGGGGAGGCAAGTGTTCAGGTTATCAATGATCCATCTGATACCTGGACAATTCACAATCCACATGGTTTGGGCCATGGTTTGGGCAGGGGAGGCAAGTGTTCAGATTATCAAGGTCCACTGTAATCCTGGGTCAGCGATCAAGTTTTGAAATCAATTTTAATTAATACCATCTTCATTACAAAACTTGAGTCCCTGCTGTGAAATCTAATTTAACCACAAAGAGGACTAGATCTTACATTACATGTATGTATTGCGTTATGTTTATGAGCTAAATATGATTCCTTGTTTGATTTTCAGGCCCAGGTAACATTTGTGAGCGGGAATATGAACAATGCCAGCCTCGAGGTGTATGACGATAACACACCATCTAAGGAAATAGCAGTGTTCAAGTAAGTGATTCATTAACCTCGTAAGATTTACCAAATTGTTGATCAAAAAGAGAAGGAACAAATCTCACCATATACTTCAAAGAATTTATCTGGTTGTGTATTTGTGTCATTATTTTTATGAACAGTTAACAGTTCTGGGTCACAAATTTTAAGATGGTCACTTGGATTCGAGAATGATATAACATTAGATTTTCATTTTTGATATTTTGTTTTGTAGAAAGGTGTCTGACTTCTATACCATTACCGGGAGTGGACAAAATATCCTCATCCAAGCCAACAACTTCTTTGGTGTTCAGACATTTACGGCCGATTACAAAACCGTCCAACCAGGTAATTATAGGTCATCAGGACCACAGTAAAGTTTCCAATGCTCACACAACAGTTACCGATACATCTGGTGTTAAAATAGTGTAACACCAGCTATATAGATAGCTTGTAATATGTGGCTAATATGTCCAAGCATACTTACCACTAGCCCTCCACCTCTGGGTAATGAGATCAAAACCCACCTATGACATTTTTTAGGTGCTATCCTCTTCTAAGTTCTGAGTTGTCTGCCCTTGGGAACAGATTTACCTTATGCATGTACAATGTGTATCATTATTTTTCAAAGAGAAAATTTATACATCCCTTTCACAAATACTGATTGTGTTACTGCCACGGACACAGTAACAATGAATATCTGTTGACAAGGGAAGATAATCTGCACAAATAATTAAGGCACAACATCATTTCAAACATGAACTCTTTTTTGTATTCCAGGTTGTGATCAGTTGTCTACTGAACCGTACGGGACTTACAGTATGGTCAGTAAAAGTGGCACACAGTGTACTTGGTCCATTAAACCTCAGAACGGTGCCTGTAAGTAACAGGATATAAGTCAATATGACCTTGAGTATCAAGCAGCGTGACATTGACCTCTGAGGTCACGCCCTTGTAAAATGACTCCACACAAATTTTCAGTGTATAATAAACCTTGATAGGATGAATTTGAAGTGCCTTGGTTGATGATCACCACAGCATCCACAGAATAATGGGGGACAAAATAAGTTACTAAGGAAACTGGCAACTTAAATCTCTGTTCTGAATTCAATTGACCTTAGGGTATCGGATGGTGTAGTGGTTTAAAGTCATCTAGCGACCTGGGTTTGATTCCTAGCACGGATGTGAAAAGGTCAGGGGTCACCTGCCCGATCATGTGGGTTTTCTCTGGGCACTCTGGTTTCCTCCCACTTTTAAGACCCCTGGCACGCTTTCATTCGGGCCATCGAAAGTAATTTGTATAAGTTGTAGTACTTTTTTTCGTAATCCATTGAAAATAGATAAAGTTTATATTTATACTTATAATAAGTAATGACCGTGAAGGTTTTCAAAATTCACCTAGAGTGCTTCAAACTTTATATATGTAGAATAAAAGTATTTTGTGGATTATTTCTGTCTTTATCACAGGGTTACTGGACCTTACCCTGGGTCATGTGATGCTGTGTAAGAACGACACTTTAGCTCTGTACCAAGGACTGACCAAGGCGGTCATCTCTCCACTGGTCACTCTCAATGCGAACACTCAGGGCTCTCTGGTACCAGCCATCTACTCCCAGAGTCAAACTGGATTCAGGTGGGTCATCTGGAATGCAAATCTAATTGGGGTAAAAAATGGAAAACAAATCAACCTAAGTATTCTTAAGGTTTAAAAGCTGGTAACTAAAAAAATGAAGTGAAATATTAATATGAATGAGTAAAAACAAATGTAGAAATGCTGAGAATGTACACCAATTAGCATTACCAGTGAGACTTAAGTCATCTGTGGTGTTATTGAGATATGTTATAAATATTTGATAAGAGCTGATGAAGAGTCTGGTTCCTGTATAGGTTGGTCCTCACCAGTCCCAATGGTAGCTGTACCCAGAACAGTTCAGCCTCCGTCACAGCTGCCTACCAGACTAGCATGGCTAGTAAGTACATGGGATGATGGTTAGAAATTGTTGTCATAGGACAAAAAGTATGAACAATAATTTGTAATATGGCCTTATTGACATTAAGACCTACTTTTTGTGTCACCTACAACGCAAGGGCGACACTAAGGTATCACTATGTCGGCGTCGGCGTCCAGGAAATGTTTTCAGTACGATAACTTTTGTATATATTGTCTGATTTCAACCAAGTGTGGTTATTGCTTTATATCAATGTGATCTAGGATGAGTTCGATAACTGTCAAAATCCGTAAATATTTGCAAGAGTTATGGGACTTTAAAATTGTCAAAACAGATAAATTCATGGTGTCCGCTCGATAACTTATATATTAATTGTCCTTTTTCAACAAATTTTGGTATATTAATGAGATCTTAGATGGGTTCCATACTGGTCAAAATCCATAATTATTTGCAAGAGTAATGGGACTTTGTCAAAAAAGATAAATCCATGGTTTCAGCTAGATAAATCCATGGTTTCAGCTAGATAAATCCATGGTTTCAGCTAGATAAATCCATGGTTTCAGCTCGATACCTTTAGTATTTATTAGCTCACTTGACCCTAGGGCCGGTGAGCTTATGTCATGGCGCGGCGTCCATCGTCTATCCGTCCATCCTTCCGTCAACATTTCCATTAAATCACTACTAGTCATAGAGTTCTTCATGGATTCTGACCAAAATTGGCCAGAAACATCCTTGGGGGAAGGGGAACAGAGTTTGTATAAATTTTGGCTCTGACCCCACGGAGGCAGGAGGGGCGGGGCCCAATAGGGGTAATAGAGGTAAATCCTTTAAGTCTCAATTAGACCTAGAGGTCCGCATGGATTTTAACCAAAGGACTAGGTATGGTAAGGGTCTTTTATGGCCCCCAAATCCGCTATTTTTTAAAGTCTGTTATTTTAAGATGTTAATCTTGCATTTCAAATATTAACTACGTACCTGACATATTTGATAGTGCTATTAGGTAATATAGCAGTTCTAGTTGCCATGGAAACCATTTTTTATACATACATTATGCAAAATGTGAAAATTTCATTAAAATTGGCCTTTTTTATGCAGTTTTTCATCTAGTTAACATAGAGCGCATTCTAGAACAAACTTTATATTTCTCAAAATGATGTATTCTTTGTGTCTGCTAATTCCCTTAAAATATAAAGTTTGTTCTAGGTTGCGCTATATTGCTTTTAAAAGAAAAACTATAAAAAAAAATATGCCGAAATTGATCAAATTTTCAAATTTGCATAATTTATGCAAAGTTACCATGGTTATATAGCAAAACAAACTTTCTGTCAACAAAAATATCATTAAGTTTTTATCAGGGGCATATTCAATATTTCAAACGCTGCAACGTAATTTCTAAATACTTAATTTGAAATTTGGTAGATTTAGGGGCCAAAAAGAGCCATTACCATATCTAGTCCTTTGACCAGAAACATCCTTTGGGGAAGGGGAATAGAGTTTGTATAAAATTTGGCTCTGACCCCCCCAGAGCAGGAGGGGTGGGGCCCAATAAGGGAAATAGAGGTAAATCCTTTAAGTCGCTACTTGTCATATAGTTCTGCATGGATTGATACCAAATTTGTCCAGAAACATCCTTGGGGAAAGGGGAACTGAGTTTGTATAAATTTTGGTCCTGACCCCCTGGGGGCTGGAGGGACGGGGCCCTATAGGGGAAATTGAGGTAAATTTTTAAACCGCAACTAGTCATAGAGTTCTACATGGATTGTAAACAAATTTGGCCAGAAACATCCTTGGAGGAAGGGGAACAGAGTTAGTATAAATTTTGGCCCTGACCCCACTTGGGGCAGGAGGGACAGGGCCATATAGGGGAAATTGAGGTAAATCTTTAAACCGCTAATACAGTTCTACATGGATTGTAAACAAATTTGGCCAGAAACATCTGTGGGGGAAGGTAATAGAGTTTGTATGAAATTTTCTAGCCTCCGGGGCCGGAGGGGTGGGGCCCAATAAGGAAAATAATGGTAAATCTTTAAATCGCTACTAGTCATAGAGGTCTGCATCGATTGAAACCAAATTTGTCCAGAAACATTCTTGGAGGAAGGGGAACAGAGTTTGTATAAATTTTGGGTTTGTACCCCCGGGGGCAAGAGGGGCGGGGCCCAATAGGGGTTATAGAGGTAAATCCTTTAAGTCTCTATAAGTCCTAGTGTTCTGCATGGATTGAAACCAAATTTTTCCAGAAACATCCTTGGGGGAAGGAAAACAGAGTTTGCATAATTTTTGGCTCTTACCTCCGGGGGCAGGAGGGGCGGGGCTACTAGTCATAGAGTTCTATATGGATTTGTAACCAAATTTTTCCAGAAACATCCTAGGGGGAAGGGGAATAGAGTTTGTATAAATTTTGGCTCTGACCCCCGGGGGGCAGGAGGGGTGGGCTCAATTGTGAAATAGAGGTAAATCCTGTAAATGCTACTAGTCATAGAGTTCTGCATGGATTGTAACAATGAGCCTGTATTCAGAACATAAGTTAGCATTACAAACCAGGTGGGCGATACAGGCCCTCTGGGCCTCTTGTTGTCTAATTTCAACATAATTTGGTATATTGCTTTATATTAATGAGATCTTGATGTGAGGTGATACTGGTTAAAATCCATCAACATTTGCAAGAGTTATGGGACTTGATAACTTCACCTTATTATTAACAATATTTTCAACTGTAAATTACTATTTTTTGTGATGCTGTGCAGACGACACATCCACTTCCATGTAATCTTGTCCTTGTATTATTCCAAAATTGTTTCGAATTGGTTTGTTTGGAGTTTAAGGTTAAAATGATGAGGTCCATGCTAGGCAAGAATCAGATATTGCAGAACACATTACTGTAACAATAAAACCTGCCTTAGCAACTGTCTCTGTATAGAGACAACCTGTCTCTGTATAGAGACCAACTGTCTCTGTATAGAGACAACCTGTCTCTGTATAGAGACCAACTGTCTCTGTATAGAGACCAACTGTCTCTGTATAGAGACAATCTGTCTCTGTATAGAGAACAACTGTCTCTGTATAGAGACCAACTGTCTCTGTATAGAAACAACCTGCTTATTAAGACCACTTTCTAATTAAGGTCTCAAATGACCAATTCCAACACAATTTGACATGTGTATAACGACCACTGGGTTTATAAAGACCATTTTCCTCTGTCCCTTGAGTTGTCTTTATAGACAGGTTTAATGGTATGTATTTTTCTTATGTATATTTGACACTTGTGTATATTCTCTGTATTTTCTGTTATGATATTTGTATTGTAGAGTGTGGAGAAGCCCTCACTTTCCCGACTGGAGTTGTAAACAGCCCCCTATACCCTAACCAGTACCCACTCAACGCTCACTGTAAATGGTCCTTCGTACCCAACAAGAAGCCATTGATCATGATATCGGTAAACAAGCTTGATCTAAACCCTAAACATAGCCTCACCGTGGATGATGGGAAGAAAAAAATGTCACTGGCTGGATACACAGATTTAGATCTTCTGATACCTACCACTAACAAGTCTAATCTAGTACTGGACTTCAACAGTGTTAGCTCTAATGTATCAGGTGCACCGACAACAGGGCGTGGCTTTGATGTCACCTATACTTATCTGGGTATGTACAAGCTATGTGACAAGTGCATAGAACTAGATTTATAGATTCAT
Source organism: Argopecten irradians (assembly GCF_041381155.1). Classification (NCBI taxonomy): domain Eukaryota; kingdom Metazoa; phylum Mollusca; class Bivalvia; order Pectinida; family Pectinidae; genus Argopecten; species Argopecten irradians. The sequence goes on from NC_091140.1 coordinate 22,071,404, forward strand.
TTATTCCCTAGAAGTGTTTTGTAAATATGTAACTATACTGGTGAAATTGGTTAACTTAATTCAACATAAAACCTTTAAAGCAAGTTATGTTATGTTTTTATTTTTTTTTATTTTTTTATTTTTTTTATTTTCAAAAAGTTATGTTATGTGTATGTGAATGTTATGCTTATGTATCATTATTATGAAATCCCTTGAAAAATTACTGTAAAAAATTAACAAATTCAATGCTCTAATTTCTTGAATATATTTGATGTCATATTTTAATATGTTATGAGAGTAAAATTAGAGTGTCACATTGCCTTTTTAGGTCATCTGACCGAAGGTCAGGATGACCTATTGTCATCGTGTTTCGTCCGTCGTCGTGCGCCGTGCGCCGTGCGCCGTGCGCCGTGCGCCGTCCGCCGTGCGCCGTGCGCCGTGCGTCGTGCGTAAGACTATTTATACAAAAGCCTACTCCTCCTTAACCCTTGAGCGGATTACATCCATATTTGGTGTGAAACATCATTGGGGAAGGACAATTATATTTTATATAAATGAGCCTGGTCCGACCCCTTGGGGCTGAGGGGTGGGGCCCAAAAAGGGCAAATTTTCTTAATTTTAGCTTTAAAATCCTACTCCTCCTTCATCCTTGAATGGATTTCATCCATATTTGGTGTGAAACATCATTGGGGATGGACAATCATATTTTATATAAATGAGCCTTGTCCGACCCCTAGGGGCTGAGGGGTGGGGCCCCAAAAGAGCAAATTTTCTTAATTTAAGCTTTAAAATCCTACTCCTCTTTCATCCTTGGATGGATTTCATCCATATTTGGTGTGAAACATCATTGGGGAAGGACATTCATATTTTATATAAATGAGTCTGGTCCGACCCCTAGGGGCTGAGGGATGGGGCCCAAAAAAGGGCAAATTTTCTTAATTTAAGCTTTAAAATCCTACTCCTCCTTCATCCTTGAATGGATTTCATCTATATTTGGTGTAAAACATCGTTGGGGAAGGACAATCATATTTTATATAAATGAGCCTGGTCCGACCCCTAGGGGCAGAGGGGCGGGGCTCCAAAAGAGGAAATTTTCTTAATTTAAGCTTTAAAATCCTACTCCTCCTTCATCCTTGAATGGATTTCATCCATATTTGGTGTGAAACATCATTGGGGAAGGACAATCATATTTTGTATAAATGAGCCTTGTCCGACCCCTTGGGGCTGAGGGGTGGGGCCCCAAAAGGGCAAATTTTCTTAATTTTAGCTTTAAAATCCTACTCCTCCTTCATCCTTGGATGGATTTCATCCATATTTGGTGTGTAACATCATTGGGGATGGACAATCATATTTTATATAAATGAGCTTTGTCCGACCCCTAGAGGCTGAGGGATGGGGCCCCAAAAGGGCAAATTTTCTTAATTTAAGCTTTAAAATCCTACTCCTCTTTCATCCTTGAATGGATTTCATCTATATTTGGTGTAAAATATCATTGGGGGAAGGACAATCATATTTTATATAAATGAGCCTGGTTCGAACCCTAGGGGCTGAGGGGTGGGGCCCCGAAAGGGCAAATTTTCTTAATTTTAGCTTTAAAATCCTACTTCTCCTTCATCCTTGGATGGATTTCATCCATATTTGGTGTGAAACACTGTTGGGGAAGGACAATCATATTTTATATAAATGAGCCTGGTGACCCCTAGGGGCAGAGGGGCGGGGCTCCAAAAGGGGAAATTTTCTTAATTTAAGCTTTAAAATCCTACTCCTCCTTCATCCTTGAATGGATTTCATCCATATTTGGTGTGAAATATCAGTGGGGAAGGACAATCATATTTTATATAAATGAAATAGATCCGACCACTATGGGCAGAGGGGCGGGGCTCCAAAAGGTCAAATTTTCTTAATTTAAGCTAGATCCTACTCCTCCTTCATCCTTGGATGGATTTCATCCATATTTGGTGTGAAACATCATTGGGGAAGGACAATCATATTTTATATAAATGAGCCTGGTCCGACCCCTAGGGGCAGAGGGACGGGGCCTAAAAAGGGGAAATTTTCTTAATTTAAGCTTTAAAATCCTACTAGTCCTTCATCCTTGGATGGATTTCATCCATATTTGGTGTGAAACATCATTGGGGAAGGACAATCGTATTTTATATATATGAGTCTGGTCCGACCCCTAGGGGCTGAGGTGTGGGGCCCCAAAAGGGCAAATTTTCTTAAATTTAGCTGGCCCACTTCCTGTTTTCAGATTTCGGTCTCCAATCTCAAGGAAAATTGGTCTATAGGGGTTTTAATTGATTCTGAAGGGGAACTTTAGGTGAGGACAATCATATTTTGTAAAGGACCGAGCTAAGACCCATGGGGATAGTATGGCGGATGTCCAAAATGGAAGCTTTGCTGAAATTTGGCTTTAGAATCCGTAAATGGGTTACAACCATATATGGATGAAGGGCTACCAAGTTTGTTCAACGAATGACATTTACCTATTTCAGAAACTTACATATTCAACTAAGGAGTTCCTTGTATTGTTTATATTAATCGTTAAACAATACTTTATACTGTGACTTTGTTGTTTTGTGCAATGAGTCAGATGACCGTTAAGGCCCATGGGCCTCTTGTTGTTATTTAGTCATGTCTGCTTCTCTTTGTTTAATGTTATCATGAAGTGTCATTCTAGTTCTGAAATACTCCTCTCTCCTTTCTCTCAGTCTTCGTCCATGAAGATGCAATCATTCACACCCTAAGCTCTTATCTGGTTCTCCCCAATGCTTGATACAGGGGTTGGCAAGCTTGCATATATTGTAACAAGAGAGAATGAAATACATAAGGTGGTCTGGTGGTATAGTGGTTAAGCCACTCGACTTTCACCTAGCCGTCTGGGGTACGATCCCCGGCACAGACGTGAAAAGGTTAGGGGTCACCTGCTCGATCAGGTGGGTGTTCTCTGGGCACTCCAGTTTCCTCCCACACTAAGATCCCTTGTGCGCTTACATCCGGGCCATCGAAAGTGATTTGCATAAGTTGTATAACTTGTTTCGTAATCTATGTAAAATAAATAAAGTTTATAATTTTAATGAAATACAGGGGTTATAAGGGGTTTGATATCCAAACATTAGCTGAATGCTTCACCAACATAGCTATGTGGCTGCCGATGATGAACCATCCTATCATTTACTCTCTCTCTATTCTTAAGACATAACTTTGGTGACATAACTATTCAAAGTTTCAGTATCCACTGCTAAGCACATTCAAAATGCTTAAAGGGACAATTCAGTCTAAGAGAACATTAAAATTTGTACATATATAGAAAAAAAACCCAGTTCTAATGGAAATTAGATCAGTCGGTTTTACCTGAATATATGCCTGAAAAGCCGTTGGTTGTGACATGTGTGTAGATATTCAACCTCGCTTGCTGTCCGCCATTACACATTGTGGTCAAACTTCTTGTATGCCGAACCCTGTCCCTTGCTCTTAGAGAAATGCAACTTTTGTCTAGAACTGCTCAAATCGCTCTGACAGTAGTGTGTTTACCTTAATAGGTGAATTGTCTTGCCTAAAAATTATTTATCACCTTCTCAGTGGTTATGTAGTTTATTTGTTTAACGTGTGTGACTTTGGCTCTGGTATGGGTACAGCGTCCATGTTGTACCTGGTTAATCGTATTGATCAACGATTTGATATTTCAACGATATTGATTAAAATACTAACGTGGAATTTGTCAATATTTTATGTTATATGTTTCATAAGAAATGTAGAACTATACATTTATGACATATTTTGCTTCTTGGTTATGTAAAAGAATTAGCCTGAGTGAATTGTCCCTTTAAAAAATAGGTTTCCAAGCTTGCTGATTATGTAAATGGATCAAGAGAAGAAAACATAGCTGCCAGACTTTTGTTCAAACCTGGGACCTCTCTGGATACATTACTGATTGAGCCACCAGCAAGGTCATCAGCAAGGTCATCAGAGATGGACCCATTCCAGAACTGCTACATCTTGTATAAATATATTCCCTCTTTAATCACAGATTGTGGAGGGAAAATATCTGTTACCAAACCAGGAAAGCTTGATGTGAGTCCTAAAGCTTGGAATACCAGTCATTTGTGTGTTTGGCAAATACAAGCTCTCAGCAAGGCCAATAACTCGGACATCTTGTCCCTGAATATTTCAGTCAGTGGAAACACTACACAGTAAGTATTTAACATATTGAGGGTTGGTGTCAATGAGAGTAATGTAAAATGTTTCAAGGCAAAGGTATTTATGTATAATGATAAATTATTACCACTATATATTTGTTTGTTTGTTTGATTAATTAACGTCCTATTAACAGCTATGGTCATGTAAGTTCGGCCTCCCATATTAACATCCCATACCTTCTGTGTGATATATGTGATAGTCGGTAGTGAAGGCTCCTTGATTAATCAAACAAACAAATTCCTTGAAGCCTTCACCACAGACTACATCTAACCATTTTATCCTGTCTTTATCTTTCAGAATTCACCAAAAACTAACAAAAAATATATCACTGTATTTAACTGTTACATGTCACTGCACTCTTCCCCCGAAACAAATTTCCCCCGTAAAACCAAGAAGAAGAATAAAATGAATGTTTATTTATATTTATGTTTGTGGTTTAGAGCATTGAATTTCCCATGGAAACAACAAAAGTTTTTATACTCCACATAATTCATTTAACTGTTTATATGATATACTTTAGACATGATTTTCTAGACTTAATCCATGACTTATGTGTGCTGTTTCAGAGATACTGTCACTATATATGACGGAGGCTCCAGGAATGCTCCACTGCTTGACTTCACTGTCAAGAACAAGTCATTAAATGCCCTGACACGTGGTCAGTATGTACTGGTGGTATTCAAACACACCGCTCAGACTGCCAAGCTCGCTGCTAACTCGACCTTCAAACTACAGATCAACTATACTACTTATGGTAGATATACCTGGTTATACTCATATAGTGTTTGCTACTTAATGTTGAAACGTTCTCATGAAATCTAACAAAGAAAATAACCAAAATATGTATATTTCCTCTGAGCTTTTGATGGTATGCTTCAGAGAGATATACGCACTGTGAAATAGCCAAGAGTCCCAACACTGTGAAATAGCCAAGCCTCCCAAAACATACTATCACAAGGAGACACAACACAGATATACTTCAGCCTCCCAAAACATACTATCACAAGGAGACACAACACAGATATACTGCAGCCTCCCAAAACATACTATCACAAGGAGACACAACACAGATATACTGCAGCCTCCCAAAACATACTATCACAAGGAGACACAACACAGATATACTGCTATCACAAGGAGACACAACACAGATATACTGCAGCCTCCCAAAACATACTATCACAAGGAGACACAACACAGATATACTGCAGCCTCCCAAAACATACTATCACAAGGAGACACAACACAGATATACTGCACAACACAGATATACTTCAGCCTCCCAAAACATACCATCACAAGGAGACACAACACAGATATACTGCAGCCTCCCAAAACATACTATCACAAGGAGACACAACACAAATATACTGCAGCCTCCCAAAACATACAGATATTCACATGCACAACATTATTAAAGTGACCATAGCTGTTAATTGGACGTTTAGCTTAATCAACCAACTAACCAACAAATCTACTATACTGTTCAACAAATATCTGCTAATTAATTTTTACTTCTGATTTTGTAAGGAGAATACAGCCAGGCCGCGGTGGCCGAGTGGATAAGATATCCCAACACATTAGTACAAGTCCTCCACCTTTGGATAGCGAGATCGAATCCCATGTGGGTCAGATGCTTCAGGTTTCCTACACCAACTAAACCTGGCACATCCTTAAATAACTGACTGTTAATATGAGATAAAACTAATCAAACCAAATTCTAAATATTTACTTGTTACTGCTGTTCTAGCCTGTCCTTCCACACAGAAATGTCAGAATGGACTCTGTATCCACCCCGACTGGTACTGTAATGGGGTTAATGACTGTGGAGACAACACAGATGAACTCAACTGTACCTACCCTGTCCCTATACCATCAACAACAACACCTTACACTCCGTCCAAACCTGACAAAGCCACTGGCGGTAAGTATATGATCGTTTTACTGGTGTAAGGTCCCTGGACTTCTGAAAGTTTTCAATTGGAAAGCACTTGAAAAAAATTAAGTGGGAAAAGAATATGAAGTTATGTAATATTTTCTAAAGATGAGTTATCATTCAATGATGTACTTTTTCAAATACACAAATGCTTCATCTCAAAATATTTTGTGCGTGTTACCAATTTGTTGGGTTCAAAATCTTAATACAATGGTAATGCAACATTCTTATCTCTGTATTTCAGTGAAGTCCTATGTGGTGGTGCTTGTGGCTCTGGTTTGCCTTGCCCTTGGAGTCGTTTTGGCCATTTTTGTACCAGCCATGTACAGACGTATCAAGTACCCTAACTACAGACACCTCCAGGACCTGAGTGTGACTACGTAATCAGCCATACGTCAGAGACATGTATACCTAGGTGGCCTTGACATAGATCTTATATTGATAACTGATGACATAAGAACAGTTTTACCCTGACAATTACTGACCTGACTTTTTAGACCTAGGTAACTCTGGTGGCCACATAATTTAAGACATGACCCAAAGATCATGAAGCAGTCTTAGTTTTAGACTTAGCCAATCAAAGATGACATTATAAAAAGTTATGTTATATTTGATTGGCTAAGTCTAATCTGAAGTTTAAAATTGCTTGATGATCTTAGAGACTGTCTATTTATCATATAAAATATGGTAACTATGGCAATCTCAAGTTTTATTTCTACAAATATCAATTTGAACTTGAATTGACATTTGGTTCCTAATTAACTGTAGAACCCATTTGACCTCTTGAACACTATTATAACTTTTATAGCTCTATAAATTATCATTAGCTTCCTATAGATCTGACCTTTTAACATTTGAGTTGACCTTTTCCCACCTAGGTAACTATGACAACCTCCTTTCCGAACACTTGTACTTGGACATGCACTTCAAAGTTTTGGCTGATCTGACTTTTGACTTGAACTTTTATGCCATTGTAATTATGCAGCCATATAGATCTGATGAGTTTGACCTTTAGTCTGACTCTTACCTGATATCTACAAATACTTACAATACTGATTTCTGATATAAAAAGCATAATACATATTCCTTGTTATTCCTTAATCTTTAGATATTTAATGTAGAGTACATGTATATAAATTATAAGGCTCAAGTTAATGGCTATTTTGGAATGGTTCCTTCTGCAAACAATTTACTTTTGCTCGTCCTAAGAGAAACTATAATCTTAGTATGTGAGTGCCATAACTTATGTTATTATGACGGCAACCTGTTTTCAGTTTTTGTTTTTGCACCTGTTGATAATGAGTTCCAAACTCACATGATTTTGATGGAGTTTTTTTGACGTACTACAAAAGAGTTGTTATAGATATGCTGTACATATTATATTTTTGTATTTTGTTGAATGTTAAAGTATAGAGTACTATTATAGTGCTATGGTCTTCAGTTACTGCTCATAAGGGACAGACCATCAAGAGATTACTTTACTTATTATTAATTAGTGTGTTGCTTTATAGCTAACCTGGTCCATAGGATCAAGTTTGTATCCTACTATGGTGTCTGGTATCTGTCAACAATATTTATATGACTTCCATTATGACAGCTGATCTGAATTGAACTGAAGTTGACTTCGCTAGGGTAGGGGATTCAAAATTGTGTAAATGGTGAGGTGAATGCTCAATGGGCCTAAGGGAGAGGGATTTAAGGGTTGTATTTATTATATTTATATAAACAAATCTTTTTTAAATCAAAGCACTAGTTATTGCTCATTTTTTGTAGTTAAAATTTCTACTGAGTGATGATTATAAAACATTTGGGACGGCTGAATCACAGCTTAATCATAATTTAACATTGTTCTTATGGTGGGCTGACCTACGTCTCAAGGGTGTGAGACAGAAAAAAAAGCTACTGGACTTTATCGATGAAAATGGATTTTGTTTTATCCATTTCAGTTGAAAAAATTAATTCAACATCTTTTCAGGAGTTTAATACATACAAAAGTGCATGGCTGAATTGAGATAATTTTGTTATTTATCTTGCTGTTTTTGTCTTTTTTTGATGTAATACCTATAGAGGAGTGATTCGGGTCCTCTGGACCTCTTGTTTTACATAAAGCTCATGTTACACTAAACCTTATACCTTATATCTATATTAATATTTATACTCTAAAGCTAATGACTTACTATATAGCTCCACACTATGACCAAGTTTTTACATTCCTCTGAAAACTGGACCGGCTGGTCGAGTTACTCCAAGGATCTTTTATATACTATACATGTATATACATAACTATATCTAAGGTATATAAATTGTTTATTTGTTCTCAGCTATAATTCACACTAAGCCTGAGTCTTTTAGTTAGGCTGAGTCGCCCTAGTGGAGATGGTGCCTTGTAAAATGTCCAATGTAAAGTTTTCAGATCGGTGTGTATGCATTTCTATTTTAGGTTTTGGTATTTTCTTTTTGTGTTCATATGTTTACAGCTTGCCATTGTTTTCTCATTTCTATGTTTGATATCATGTTTTTATGTAATTATAGATACATTTCGTATAATCCTGATTGGATTTGTTTGGATTGTTAACAGATTGTATGATCAGAACACATTTGTGTCCAATATATGAAGAGTTTGTATTGAAAAAAAAAGTTAATTTGGTGAAATACTGATGATATTCATACAATAATAAGGCATTAAGGAGTTCTGGGACATTCATTTTGGCATGAATTAATGTTGTGATGAAGCATCATTAATTCATATAAGTAAAACCTTGTCAACTCAAAGATGGCAGGATCATGGTAAATAATTAAAATCGTCAGAGAATTTGAGATCATTTTACTTGAATATGTATAGTTTAAAAGTTTAGGAACAATTTGAAGTAATCAGGATCTTAGTGTTAAAAAAGTTTTCTAGGTTCAACTGTTACAGTCTGTAGTTGTAACTAGTTTACATATACAATGTATACTATGCACAGTGTTTGATCATTTGTCACATATGTATCATTCACTTTTAATTAGTTTGTAATTGTGAGATTTATATATTTCATCATATATCTACAAAATGGGATTTACTATACTGCTGTATAGCTGGTTATTTCATGGAGATGATATTTTTTCCGATTTTACAGGACATTATTATGATCATTAAGAATTGATCTGCGAAATGTTAAGAAGTGGTTGAATCATATATACCTTCTAAGCCAAATCGTGAAACCACCACAATTTAATTTTCTCATTTTTAAAATTTTGACCGGCTAAAATAATACCAAATAACCGACTACACAATATTTAATATCATAGACTTTTCCACAACACTAGTCTAGATCTACAATTGGAAAAGTTTGGCTTAGGCTATATTTCTCTAGACATTTTAGAGGAGGTAATTTTCTCAGAAGTTGTAGGGGAGGTAATTTTCGCTGACATTAAAAGGGAGGTAATTTTCTCTGACTTTGAAAGGGAGGTAATTTTCTCTGACATTGAAAGGGAGGTAATTTTATCTGACATTGAAAGGGAGGTAATTTTATCTGACATTGAACTGAAGGAGAGGTAATTTTCTCTGACATTGAAGGGGAGGTAATTTTCTCTGACATTGTCGGGGAGGTAATTTTCTCTGGCATTGCAGGGGAGGTAATTTTCTCTGACATTGCAGGGGAGGTAATTTTCTCAGAGATTGTAGATGAGGTAATTTTCTCGGACATTAGAGAGGAGGTAATTTTAGTAGGAATTCTAGGAAAGGTAATTTTCTCATGCAATGTAGGGGAGGTAATATATTTTTTTCTGACATTGAAGGGGAGGCAATTTTCTCTGGCATTGCAGGGGAGGTAATTTTCTCAGAGATTGTAGATGAGGTAATTTTTTCGAACATTAGAGGGGAGGTAATTTAGTAGGAATTGTAGGAGAGGTAATTTTCTCATGCAATGTAGGGGAGGTAATATAATTTTTTCTGACATTGAAGGGGAGGTAATTTTCTCTGGCATTGCAGGGGAGGTAATTTTCTCAGAGATTGTAGAGGAGGTAATTTTCTCTGGCATTACAGGGGAGGTAATTTTCTCTGACATTGTAGGGAAGGTAATTTCTCGGACGTTGCAGGGGAGGTAATTTTCTCAGAAATAGTAGGGAAGGTAATTTCTCAGACGTTGCAGGGGAGTTAATTTTTGAGGGTATTGCACGAGGAGGGGGTGTCATCTTTCAAAGGAAAGACAGAAAATAAATTACCATTGTAGTGGAAATAATTATACCCAAGTGTGTTTATACATAAACATATAGCATAATTATGTACCCCCAGCCTAGGGTATACCTGTTAAAATCATGCACTTATCCTTACAAAGATATACATAGCTTCAGTAATGTTTGTATATATATTTCCACCTTCACCCATATATACCCCTACACTTGTATGTCAGATAGAACAGCTGGTGTACTTTGTTAACCTATACAAACTCGAACAGGTGGTTAATGAGTATTTTTAACAATATAATTAATGGAGGAGACAGCATACATCCGCATTCTTAAAAAAAACAGCTGAGAAATTAGTAGGGTTTATTAAGTGAAGAATTAGTGGTATTTTTAACATAACTTTCCTTTTAGCATTTTTTACGGCCCATCAGAATTACACGGGGCATTAACACTGGTAAGTGATATAACAATGTTGTGTTTGTAATGTGAAAATACCCTTGTATTATCATATATTCTTTAAGATTTGATAGAGAAAGCAAAAGCTAAAGTGCAGTTATTAGGGGAAAAATACATTGAAATGAATCATATTGGAAGGGAAATCATGTTTGGAAAATAAATGTCAAAGGAATTCATGACTACGTTTCCATATCCTCATCAATGCACAGGTTATCTCCCTTTTGGCGTATTTTGAGATATATGTAGCTTAAAGGGACAATTCAGGCTAAAAGAACATTAAAATTTGTACATATATCCGAAAAAAAACCAGTTCTAATGGAAATTAGATCAGTTGGTTTTACTGTAATATGCCAGAAAAGCCCATGGTGGTGAAATGCGTGTGGAGTGTTCAAACTCGCTCGCTGTCCGCCATTACACATTGTCGTCGAACTTCTTGTATGCCGAACCCTGTCCCTTGCTCGTAGAGTAATGCTACTTTTGTCTAGAACTGCTCAAATCGCTCTGACAATAGTGTGTTTACCTTATTAGGTGATTGGTTCGTCTAAAAAATCATTTTATCACCTCCTCAGTGGTTATGCAGTTCATTTGTTAAACGTGCGTGACGTTGGCTCGGGTATAGATACAGCGAACATATTTTACCTGCTGAATCGTATTGATCAACGATTTATAATTACAACGGTATAGATTAAAATACTAAACAATGACGTGGAATTTGTCAATATTTTATGTTATATGTTTCATAAGAAATGTAGAACAATACATTTATGCCATATTTCGCTTCTTGGTTATGTAAAAGAATTAGCCTGAGTGAATTGTCCCTTTAATAATAATGCTTTACAATAGACTCGCATTTATTGAAGCTTGTATTTTATTTCATCACAATAAAGTTTGTGTATACAAACTATCGAAAGTGTTGTTTATTTACTTCTATACAGACACCATCACTTGATCTAGTATAGTGATGGTGAAGGCAATGGGGAAAACAGCGAGTGTCGGTTCTCCAAAAATGTTAGATAGAGGTATAGCACGACGAGACACTTTTGGTCATTATGTCGTGTCTAACTACATCGATATTGCTCATCAGAAGTTTCTGAATATCGACGTCTAATATTATTGGATTACGACTGTCTTTTGTTTGATTAATTAACGTCCTATTAACAGTTATGGTCATGTAAGGACGGCCTCCCATGTATGCGGTGTGTTGCGTGTATGTTGTGCGAGGTGCGTGTTTCGAGAGACTGCGGTATATTCATGTTGTGTCTTCTTGTATAGTGGAACTTTTGCCCTTTTTATAGTGCTATATCACTGAAGCATGCCGCCGAAGACACCAAGCAACACACCCCACCCGGTCACATTATACTGACAACGGGCGAACCAGTCGTCCCACTCCCTTTTCGCTGAGCGCTAAGCAGGAGCAGAAACTACCACTTTTACAGACTTTGGTGTGTCCCGGCCAGGGGACAGAACCCAGAGCCTTCCTCACAGGGGCGAACGCTCAACTCAAGGCCAAAAGTGAGGCGGTGCCAAGGGAGGCATTAGGAAGGATAAAGTCAGTTAGGAAGAATAGAAAAGATAAGGTCCTAAATTTAGTCGCCTTTTACGATCATGCAATAGAGGCAGCAGGTACAATTCTAACGCCCTACCTGCAGGGCTCTTGCGACTGTCGGTTGCTCGGGCCACTGCCTTACATAGGCGATGTATAGCCCTGTACTTAAAACATGTTATACATGTGTGTTCCAACTTTTAAAGATATTTTAAACAGTCGGTGTTTAGGAGCAGAATATCCCCATCTTTTTCATTGGCACTTTTATGACTTCAATACTGTTTTTCCCTGACAGATCACTGCAGATTTGTAAGTCGTCCTAATGAATATGTATAGCCTCGGCCAAATGTTCTTTTTCTGATGCATTAAAACTGGCTGAAGTGTTTCTATAAGGAGCCTAACACTGCTTCATCGTAAATGCCACCGCCCAAGATAGTTTGTTTTGTATGTACTGAACGTAAATAACAGCGATGCATGTTGACATTAGTCTACACTGTATAGAATATAGATAAAACGTAATCCTAATTTTACTGTTATTCAATATAAAAGCCTATTGATGTACAACATTATTCTTCACTCCGCCGTCAATTTGTTTCTTTCAACAACTTCTCAGACGGGAAACACCTTATTGGGATTGCAACACTCAGTATCGTACTACAATAGCTGTATAGCACAACATCCTTGGGGATAATGTAAATCATAAGTGATAGTGACGTCTTCCAAAATTGGTTTGGTCCAAAGTCACATCCTCAGAGAATAGAATTCAGGTGATTATTTCAGACACGCCGGTGCGATTTGGTCCAAGGTCAAGATCGTAATACAACATGTAACCTATTGTGAAATCGACTTTTTCTTTTAAAATCTTTCTCTTTTTTAAACGAATTTATACATGTATTATGTCAACGGAATCTGATTTAAAAATTAAAAGTTACCAAAGCATCTTTGACACCCTCGTGAGATTTTACTTTATACCAAAGCATCTTTGACACCCCTCGTGAGATTTTACTTTATATTTCTACGTGCAAGTAAGCTGCTCTTCTCACTTCCTAGCGTGTGTTTGTAAACATGCCTCTTCCATGTAAGTGATAGAGAAGACAACTCAGTCTCATTGATTGTTTATAACCAGGATGTCATAACACGAGCGTCTCACGTGTAGTGTTTTTACACAGCAGTGATAGAGACCGCACGTATGTACAGGAGCTAACAGATGGAACCAACGACCGTTTAAAGTTTCATCACAATTCATGGGTTTTATTCATGTTTATTTTCTTTAAATGAACCTTTTGCATTTGTTAGACATCACTCAATATGCGAAGTAAAAATGACTTTCTAGTGGTCATCAATTTCTACACAATTTGGCCAGTCTGTAAGCAGGTTTATTTTACAATATTTGAACCAGCAAGTTACATAGTTGTTTAAGTACATTAGTTAAGGATTGATCTATGAATGCAGATGACAACGATCTTCCCATGGAGCGCTAACGAGCAGACACAAGTACTTGTTTTGATTTGATCACGTGGCGTTTACCTACTGGTGCGTTAGTGTTTGCATCTCCGAAATGGTCTATTGGGTGTTCTACTAATCGCCCTCTCTCGGTCGCGAGTTCGAATCCCACATGGAGCAGTTGCCAGATACTGACCGCTGGTTTTTCTCCGCGTACTCCGGCTTTCCTCAAACAACAAACCTGGCACGTCCTTACATGACCCTGGCTATTAATTGGACGTGAAACCAATAAAAACAAAACAAAACAAAAAAACCTCTTCATCTGGATCGCAGGTTTGAAACCTTGCTTTGGGCATGTAGCTGTGCGGCACTGATACTCTGACTTTCCTCATACACCAAAACTGCACGTCCTAATTGAATCTGGCTACCAACAGAATGTATTTGACCAAAACCAAACCTTCCTCAATTTGTTCTTTATATAACAATCAGCATTGTTGTCACCAACACCAAGTCCACCAGAAGTCGATAGGAGTGAACTAAATCTGCCGTCATTTTCATACGAGTTCACCAATCAAGAAGAGCTTTTAATATTTTATTAAACATCAACAATTATCATTGTTTTGATAATTACAATACTAACGGTTCATACGTTTTAATTTTACAGGGACAGATAAGAGCTGATTAGAGCAGTACTGCCAAAAATCATTATATTTATGTCTATAGTGCAGTGAAATGAGAACATACGGTTAGACCATCAAGCAAGGATGTGGTCTACATATTAGTAATTGGTAAGTGATTTCCGCATGTATGTTTCCATCTAAACATACATAAGACATAAAACAAGATCTTTTACAGTACATAAATTCTATGTTGTAACTACTGCTTATAAGACATCCGACATGTTTATCCATTTGAATGGTTTTTACAGTTAAATTTATCATACCATAATGTTTTCAATATATTACAAAAGAAAAAATAACACGTCAGTTTTTCGCCCAGTTATAACAATTTAACTTTTAGATTTAAATGATTGAACCTTTTTTCTACATTTTTCTATCACATCGGTCTCAAGCACTTGTCCTTCTTATACGCTTTGGAGCCTTCTATAAGGAGATATTTGGTTTCTTTGGAGCGTGTCTACCTGTTGAACCTCGGAGACTCTCGTTCTCTTTGTAACCTACACGTACTTCGTCATCGTCAAATAGCAAGAAAACAACAATGTTCAACTATCTCGTAACCTGGACCGTTTTTATGAAGATCGATTAAATAATTGATCATTAGACTTAATCCTCTTTTATTGTTTTTGTTATACGATATATCTCCATGTTTAAACTACCCTATGACGTACTTCCAAGTTTGTGTTTGGCACGACCGTATATTTTTCTAGCATTTGTTCAAATTTTATGTACACAGATGCCACTTTAACAGGTCTGGTAGATCACATGCCAGATACTGGCCTACGCCTAGTAGGCCTGGCAATGAACAACTTAGGTCGGACAAAAGTGTTAACAAAAAACTCATAATTGACTTGGGTTCAGTAAAGGTACCCAAACCCCATAAAAAGTCCACCGAATCCCCAAATGGCAGACCATGTTATCGGGTTCTTGTCCAAGATGACCGTCATTTTTTTCCAACCTCAAAAGGAGTACAATCATTTTCTGGCCTATACATGCGAAGGTATGACGTCAAAGCATTGTAATACATGCGAAGGTATGACGTCAAAGCATTGTAATTTAATTAGGGATAGCATGGAAAATGCTAGAATTGATTTATTGTTTATGTAAAATAGGAAGATTGGATATCAGGTAAGGTGTGAAATTTATTTTGTTTTGTATTATGCCACCATCGGTATCCACAGCAACCCGAATCTCTTATTAAACCTATAACACATTGTAATATATATAATAATACGTGGACTGGAAATAGTAATCATGGGATAGTGGCAGCACTCGAGTTCAGAGATGTTGTTACAAGAGCTTTTGTTGTTGCCGTGTATTTTGTTTTGTTTAATATTTGTTTTCCGAAAGTATAATGTTTTTGTTTGTCTACCACTAATGAGGAAGAAAATGAAAATCTTTATATATCAACATTATTAAAATCTGTTTAGGTTTCGTTTTTAGTCTCATGTCGGTGAAACAAAATTATTGCGTGGGAACGAAATATTATTGTGTGGGAACGAGATATTATTGTGTGGGAACGAGATAATTATTGCGAAATGAAACGAAATGATTATTGCGCTCGAACGAAATAACGATGTTTGGCATTTGGCTATGGCATATGTTGCATTCTGCAATTATCTCATAATCAATTGCAATTTTGTTTGTAACTAGTCAATACCTTTGCGTTTATATTGTATTGCGTCGTGCAAAGTACAAATCATAGTGATCCATGTCCGTTTTTTGCGCGTTCCAACGTTCCCTATGAACACAATGGCATGTAACCTTACGCTTTTACAAGGTAGATATATGTTTCGTTGTTTGTCCGTAACTGTGCTGGTTAATAACTTTATTTTGGGGTATATATCTTGTAAATGTTTTAAATGATTTGCGATCGTTTTCATTTAATTTACCGTCTCGTCAGTATTTTCAAATGCTCATTTTGTGTAATACATATTTTGTCAACTTTATATTGCTATCAAAAAACACTTTCATAATAAATCCAAAATGCTGAAAGTTACGGTAATTAAAATGTCATTGACATGCATTGTTGGTCATAGGGAGACCGGACATTTTGACTGTCAACGATCGATCATGACCAACCTCGGATGAGTCGAATACCCTGTATTCCTCGAACTATTGACCTGGTCCCCTGCTGTTCGAGTTATAGGGGTTTTACTGTATATTCATAGTAATATAAACATTACAATGTATATTATTTGGATTTGTATTCCAAGTTGACTATTAATTATTGATCATATATATTTTTTGTTCTAATACACTTGCACACAATCAAATTGAAATATAAAATACCTTAAAGTATAAAGTTAATATAAATGTAACGAATAAGCTCATTACTACATGTATATATAACGTGTGATTCCCATGCAATAATGAATATTACTTAAAATATGAACTTTATCTATTTTACCTCAATTGTCAAAAAAGTAACATGACTTTTAGAGATTACTTTCGATGGCCTAAATGAAAGTGCTCGAGGTATCTTCCTTAGTGAGGAAGGGAGGAATGATATGGTTAAAATTCATACAATGTAACAAAGAGTGGGAGTGAGGTTGAGGCAAATAGCATAGTCGATCACATCCTGGGTGACCGCTTCGTTAGTTCGAATCCTACATTTGGTGGCAGCGAACAGGCCTGGAATCTTGTATAGGTCGATCTCGGACGACTACTCGAGGGAGTCTAATGCTGTGCCCGACGATGCCAGATTGAAAACATTTGAGCTTGAAGTATCGAGGAGGTAATGTGATTAAGTATTGAAATGCTTTCAGTTGGCAATTATCGAAGTATGAATGCCAACTGGACAGCAGCAAATTTATCGAAGCGCACTAGCGCTTCATGTTGAATTTGCCGCTTACTCCGATGATTGCCAAATGAATGAAGTTCAATGATTACATTTTAATTTGATAAGGTAACAATTTTAAGATAAAATCACAAAGGATTTTGCATCTATAATGAATAAACAATTCATTTTCGTCAAGGATGGAACATCCATTTGAACATGCGGATCGCATTTCAAGTACTGGTGTAGTGGGGTTGCGATGATATTATAAACATATATTTATGGATATGGACATGTCAGTCACAGATGCGATTGAGTGTCATGTCAATAATTTCATTTTATCAAGAAATTTAATATATTTTAAACAATGCTGAGTTTTGTAGTAGGGGACTATGTAATTTGTGCTGCATTTCTGTTAAATCATTACATGAGTTTTGTAGTAGGGGACATGTAATTTGTTCAGCATTACTTTGTAATAACAATTGTCCTGATTCTAAAAATGAAACCAATGAGATACATGTAAGCATTGGAAACCATGTGGGCATATACAGACATAAAGGCTAATGCCGAGAATACATTAAATGTCCGATGGAGAGCCCCCAATCTGTCCACCACTAATATCGAACACATGTAACACCAGTTTACATAACACGTTAGCGTCCCTTGTGTGTCTGTATAACTGCCATTACTATGTCTACATTGATATTGTCGTTTGGGTTTCTGGCAATTTCCATCACACCATGTTTTATTGAACAAACAACAGACGGCGACAGGGGAAACAAACCTAATGAAAACAAAACAGCGTTTGTCCTGTGTAAGAGAATCAACTTTCTCGGTCCCCACGTTGCATTTGGTCTCAGTTGCAATTTTAACATAGAGCAGTTCAGTAGACTAGTACTCCATAGAAACGTTCCTGGCTGGACTCCAGTTTATGATGAACGCATGTTAAAGCCTGTTAATGACCTTCATGAACATGAGTTCCATTGGCTCAATATGTATTACTAAAGATAATACTCAATAGGTCCTTATGTTGTATTTATTTGAGCGTATTAATAGCGGGTTTGAGTAGACGTTAAGTCAATTGAATGCAGCCTATCCTCAATAAAACTATATGCTGCCCTGAGAGACCAAATTATCTGGTATACTGTTTTTTGTCTCTTTGTGCCAAATATCAAGTTCGTAGTGTTACTGTTACGAACTGGGATTATACAACGAGACACCGAGTAATACACAGAAAATTGAACCCAAGGCTGTAAAGTACGGAAGCTGTGCAAGTGTTGTTGGACGTTGTAAATGACAGCACGCGATGTTGTTAGGTACTACTGGACGTTGTCACTGACAACACGTGGTGTTGCTAGGTACTACTGGACTTTGTCAATGACAGCACGTGATGTTGCTAGGTACTCCTGGACGTTGTAAATGACAACACGCGATATTGCTAGGTACTACTGGACGTTGTTAATGACATCACGTGATGTTGCTAGGTACTACTGGACGCTGTAAATGACAGCACGTGATGTTGCTAGATACTACTGGACGTTGTTAATGACAGCACGTGTTGTTGCTAGGTACTACTGGACGTTGTAAATGACAGCACGTGTTGTTGCTAGGTACTACTGGACGTTGTAAATGACAGCACGTGATGTTGCTAGGTACTTCTGGACGTTGTAAATGACAGCACGTGTTGTTGCTAGGTACCTGGACGTTGTAAATGACAGCACGTGTTGTTGCTAGGTGACGTTGTAATGACAGCACGTGTTTGCTAGTACTTCTGGACGTTGTAAATGACAGCACACGTGTTGTTGAATATGTACTACTGGACGTTGTAAATGACAGCACGTGTTGTTGCTAGGTACTACTGGACGTTGTAAATGACAGCACGTGATGTTGCTAGGTACTTCTGGACGTTGTAAATGACAGCACGTGTTGTTGATATGTACGTCTGGACGTTGTAAATGACAGCACGTGTTGTTGCTATGTACTACTGGACGTTGTAAATGACAGCACGTGATGTTGCTATGTACTTCTGGACGTTGTAAATGACAGCACGTGATGTTGATTTGTACGTCTGGACGTTGTAAATGACAGCACGTATTGTTGATAGGTACGTCTGGACGTTGTAAATGACAGCACGTGTTGTTGATAGGTACATCTGGACGTTGTAAATGACAGCACGTGTTGTTGATATGTACGTCTGGACGTTGTAAATGACAGCACGTGTTGTTGATAGGTACGTCTGGACGTTGTAAATGACAGCACGTGATGTTGATATGTACGTCTGGACGTTGTAAATGACAGCACGTGTTGTTGATAGGTACGTCTGGACGTTGTAAATGACAGCACGTGTTGTTGATAGGTACGTCTGGACGTTGTAAATGACAGCACGTGTTGTTGATAGGTACGTCTGGACGTTGTAAATGACAGCACGTGTTGTTGATAGGTACGTCTGGACGTTGTAAATGACAGCACGTGTTGTTGCTAGGTACTACTCGACGTTGTAAATGACAGCACGTGATGTTGCTAGGTACTACTGGACGTTGTGAATGACATCACACTTAATTATACCAGATACTACCGGTTTGTGTAAACTGTCGGAAATTGAAACGACAACAAACAATGTAAATGAAATGATAAATTAACTGTTACTACGTACATGATGAGGCTATTGGACACAAAATAGTGCTCGAAAGAAGTTGTTACGATACCAAGCAATGTAACTAGATATGTTTCTGGCGGAAGTTATTTGTAAAAAATGACATCACTTAGAAGAGGACAGTGCTTTTTATTGTTTTAATATTCATTCTGGAAAATGAAGCTTGTACACAAATTTTTAATTCATCTTGTAAGACCAAAGTAAACGTAGACATATTAATATCTGCTATATCCAATGACTGGTGGCTATCTTTATAGGAGCTGGTTTTCTGTCATCACCGTCTGTAGTAATCAATGGAAAGCATCCTACAGCAATCAACATGTCAAAAATGGGATGGCTATTTAAAGTAGCATGTTCTCCAATCGACAGTCAGAATCCTATGCGGATAAAGGAATGATATATGATTAACAACCATTGATGATCCTCTGGAGACAACCACATGATAAAAACTGAAGGAGATGAAAAATGGAGACGAAAACTTAGAGTTCCGTGAATTGACGACAATCATTTCGGTTTTCGGACTAATTACGTCCGGACCACGTGGTGATCTGTGTGGGCCTATACATTGATGTAGACTTCCGGTAATGCCTACGGTGGTTACGTTAAGTCCGACCTTTTCGCCTTTTCAGAATGAATGTCACTAACCTGCGAAAGGCGGTATTTTGGCGTTTAAATTGCTGACCTTCTGTTCCTGAGCACGACGGTTCTACTGCTTTACTGCACGCTTTTGAAATGAAAATTTCATTACGACATTCTTTCAGGCAATAATATTATCTCTCAACTTCTAAAGACGTTTTTGTTGTTGAGCATGACGTTCTCGAAAATAAATCATTGACACGATATTCTTAACGAGTTCATATATATAGCACTAACCCTCCATAAAATCGTCGCTGTTCGTTTCTATTTTGTTCTCTTCTATAATAATTGGTAAACCCTGTCTGACTATTGACTTGTTCCATCGACTAAGGCTTTTTGTCGGGATACTTTATGACCTGTTACGATTTCCACTAGCTAGTCACTGTTACTTCTGAAATACTACCATTGAATACAATTGTATTTTGTAAACAGACCATAACAATAGAATCAGAAACTATTTGTAAATTGCCATCTTAGATGATGTAGTATCAGGATGTATTAACCTAATTTCTGAAGCGGAAACGAAACCCGGACTCATCAAAGAGAGACTATACAATGGTGCCAAATGTCTACTATATTGTAATATAAAACAATGGATCACGGAAGGAAAACGTCATTGGTAATAAGTAGTTTTGTTAGCCGATTAAAGGAGGACGTTTGGGTGCGTGTGTACTGTTGTAGGGCAGGAGTGCACAATCCGTATTGTTATAAGTGTCGACATAAAAAAAAAATAATGTGATATGATGATAAGCCTATGCGTTACTTGATACCATGTTTCTTTGTTTGATTAATTAACGTCCTATTAACTGTCAGGGTCATGTAAGTACGGCCTCCCATGTATGCGATGTGTTGCGTGTATGAAGTGCGTGGTGCATGTTTTGGGAGACTGCGGTATATTCGTGTTGAGTCTTCTTGTATAGTGAAACTCTTGCTCTTTTTATAGTACTATATCACTGAAGCATGTCATTGAAGACACCAAGCAACACACACCCTGTCACATTATGCTGACAACGGGCGAACCAGTCGTCCCACTTCCTGTATGCTGAGCGCTAAGCAGGAGCAGAAACTACCACCTTTATAGACTTTGGTGTGCCTCAGCTAGGTATGAAGTTTATTTATGACAATAAGAACAAGTCTGCAGGTCTATGTCTAGTAAAAAACCTATATCTGGTGGAAACTTCTTGTATGGAACTATCTGTGTCATCAATCTTCCTTTACTTAAAATTTTCCATATGAAAGCATTATAGAAGCTAATACATTCTTAAAGAGAATTTCAATTTAATATAGAATTATCTCAAAAGCTAATATTGATGAAACTTGAGCCTGATAATAAAGCTCGTGTGTGAGAATTCTACGTCTAATGACTACTGTTGATTCATATACAATTATTAACTAAGGATTATTTAAAGATGCTCTACCACTGACAAACGGCATTTTTTTCACTATCAAAAACAGGAGCAGACGATTTAGTATTTTTCTTCAGTTACAAATGTTACTTACTTTACACCATTACCACCATCGAAAAGTTTGAGCTTCTCATTTTACTTCAAGTTAAGAATATAAAAAATAATTAATTGCATCCCGAAAAAATTCGGTGGCACTATATCCTATATGGAATGAAGTACTGATTGCGCACGCACCAAAGGCAAACTAAATTATTTCATATTATTTTTTGTGTTAATTAGACATATATATACACGATTAAACACCAATTATTGTTCAAATGATGAATATCATTTATGTTCTGTCGGCGGTGGAGCATCTTTAAATGTTATGGAGATATAAAGCAAAAATCTGAGTTTACTCTGAATAAATTGCAAAGGGTTTCATGATGAGATGATTACAATTCGTATTACAGCTCCATAACATAATACAATCTACTCAAATGAATCCTTATATTTACTAAAGATAATTTCTTCAAAATTTCAAATTAATTTTGATGCCAGTTTTTTTTCCTATGAAATCATTACGTACGCCGATCTCTCAGCCGTTCAGAAGCGACGCTACGCCAATGAATACACTTGTTACAACCAAAATTGAAAATTCAAAAGGATAATATAGCTAGGTATTACATAGCACTATACAAAGGCAAGAGTTCCACTATACAAAAAGACGCTACACGAATATACCGCAGTCTCCCAAAACACGCACACGTACGACACCACATACATGGGAGGCTGTCCTTAAATAACCATGGCTGTTAATAGGACGTAAATGTCATAAACCAACCATTAACATCATTTCACTTTTTTGCCTAAGCAGGAGCTGAAACTACCACTTATAGACTTTGGTGTGTATCGGCCAGAAGACAGAACCAAGATCCTTGCTAACCCGGGCGACGAGTGCTCTACTAAGGTCAAAAGTGAGCTGGAGCCAAAGGAGACGTTAGCAAGCATAATATAAGCTAGAAAGAAAAGATAAAGGTAAATCCAATGTAGTCGGCTCTTACATGATTCATGTATGTTTTCCCATGTAAAAGGGACAGCAGATACGTTTCTAACGTCCTTAAATAACTTTGGACGAATTTCAACCAGCTAACTCCTTATCGATGTAACAATGGCAGTTTTGGTTCGCGCACATCAATAGGATATTTTGGAAACTGCTTCGACTATTGTTGCTATGCTATCATATAGGGTGTGCTGCTCGGTGTTTTTGGTATAACGATTCAGTGAGATAGCATTATACTGTAGATAGTGTCCCTAGTTATTAATAACCCCCGTGACGTAATTTAAAGAGTACATGGCGACCCTAAACGAGTACAACGAGTATGGCGTCTGTATCAAATAAATACGTAGTGATAATATACGTGAATTGGTAATTCAGTTAAATAAGACGTCCGCGACAGTCGGCCTTCCTTTTACCGTAATTTCCTACAGGAATTCTCTGCCAAATTAAGTTGTTATCGCAGCTGTCTGTCCTGGAAATCCTTTAATATACACTCGGTAATAAAGCTGACAAGGTTACGGTATGTCTTCTCCCGTATTGGCCATTTAACTGAATCGTGGAGACGGAGAGACAGGAGGATAGGGACAAATAAGGCAGACAGAATGAATTAAATATGTGTTGCGCATGTCATGATCTACGACAGCAATATACTCGAGTACAGCTGGGTGATCCAGACCACTAGAGGGTGCTTTGTTAGGTACACGGTCTGTCTCCATTACCGATTTGATGATGATTATCCAATTTCAGTACCTTCTTTCGCAGATGACCTACATGTGTCGGACTCTATTCGGAAATTAATCAGGTTGTCTTGCCGTATTTTAATTGTCAGTGGAATTAGTTGTAAATCAACTTAGATGTAGAATCATGAATAGTATTTCGCGACGATGGGAGTACCGATATCGACCACTTGAAGTGATTTGGATAAAGATTAATTCTGTGCCTTCTCGGTGCAAGAGGTCTTTCAGATGGCCATTTTAAAACAATTCTCAGAAAGGAAAACTAATTTCACACCTAATTCTGTTATAAAACAGCTTGATTCACACGATATTCAAGTTTTTTTTATATAAATGGATTAACGTGTATATTCATTGATGCTACATTGATTACAGACCCAAACGTAAGAATAAATGAGACTTCAAATGCAATGAATAGTTCAGCAGCATATTCTACTAGTAAACAAGGCTCTTGATATTCTACTATTCGAGAAAATCAAACAGAATGTATTCCCTGTCTGTTTTCACTCATTTAGTTTCAACCTATACATAAATGACTGATTTTGTGTTCTAGTGTTTGATGTTTTCTTTTTGTCTTGGGTAGACACCACAACAAACCAGATAATATACCAATCCCTTGTCGCTTGGTATGTATGTTGTGTGTTGCGTGTATAAAGTACGTGGTGCGTCTTTTGGAAGACTGCGGTATTTTCATGTTGTGTCTTCTTGTATAGTGGAACACTCTTGCTCTTTTATAGTGCTGAAACATGTGGCAGAAGACACCAAGCAACACACCCCCACCGGTAACATGACATAGACTCCGTCCGACCCCCGGTATGTTGAACTCTAAGCAGGAGCTAAAACTACCACTTTTTAAACTTTAAAAAAGTTTGAAAACTGTTGTAACTATTGTTTATAAGCAAAATACATATTCGTCTGTCCATTTGAAAGATTTTCACAGCTTAATTCATCCAACCAGATTGTTTTAAATAGATTACTGAAGGAATGACCTTCACTATATATGATGTGTTGCAAATGCTATTGTCAATATTGAGAGGCTGCGGTTTATGGAAACTTTTGTCCTTTTTTCGTTCGTCCTATTCACAGCCAGGGTCATGTAAGGACGGCCTCCAATGTATGCGGTGTGTTGCGTGTACGAATTATGTGGCGCGTGTTTTGGGAGACTGCGGTACATTCGCGTTGTGTCTTCTTGTATAGTGGAACTGTTGCCCATTTCATAGTGCTATATATCACTGAAGCATGCCGCCTAAGACACCAAGCAACACGCCCCACCCGGCCACATGATACTGACAACGGCCGAACCAGTCGTCCCATTCCCGGTATGCTAAGCGCAAGGCAGGAGTAGAAACTGCCTTTTTTACATTCTTTGGTGCGTCTCTGCCAGGGGACAGAACCTACAGCCCACCTCACAGGGGCGAGCGCTCAACCGAAGGCCAAAGTGAGGTGCTATCAAGGGAGACATTAGGAAGAAAGAAAAAATAAGATCCTTGATTAAAGTCGCCTTTTACGATCATCCAATATCTCACCGAAGAAATGTCAAAGATATCGAACAAGCACACACCACCTGGTCACATTTACTGACAACGGCCAATCTAGTCGTCTCACTCTCTTTATGATGAGCGCAGAGCAGGAGCAATACTACTTTTATCGGCCAGGGGACAGAACTCAGAGCCTTCCTCACATGTGCGAGTGTTTCACTCACGACCAAGGGGAGTCAGTTTAGTAGAGACTATAAAAGAAAATATCGCAAATTTAGTCGCCTTTTACTATTCCTAATACCTAACCTGTATGACATTGAAGCGTGAGTTTTATGTTTATAGATTTTTTTTTATTATTTTGTGAGTATTGATGTTTGATTGATTTTTTTATAATATATGTTTTACACTCATGTCAAATGCTCCAATTCCGTCTCTGCATATCAGAGTTATGTGACCTTAATTGGGTGCAGGTAGACATTGAATGTTTAATAAGTTACTCGTTTGTGTCCAAAATTAGTCAACTTTCTCTGAAAATAGGACGTTATGCTCACAAACACATGGCGTCACAACCATCCGAAAGAGCGGATAACTCAAGTTGTGCTAAGCCGAAATTATGTGATGTACTGTTAGTGATAGTAAATAAACGTTTCATTGATAAACTCACAATTATCAGATCTGTGTGAGCGGATGAGTGTAGTTAATTATGTGTCCAATATGTCATATCCATAATTTAAAATCTCTTGTCATTGTAACAAAACTGGTCCGGTCACAGGTACCCTAGATGCTTCTCGGTTAACGGGTTCTCCAATTCTACTTCATGTCGACGGTTTCTGTCAACCAATCAGAGAACTCCTTGTTGACGGCTCTGGTAATGACAGAAGATGTTGGCTTTGACAGCTATGACGTAATCTCATAATTACTTCAAAGCACCATTGATTAATGAACTAGATGGGAATCCGTCTGATGTGCAGTTCAATCAATATGCTCCTTTAAGAAGCTGTTGTGGTTTTTTTATCCAATATCGGGAAAAGATTTGGGTTTTTTTGTCTGAAAGAACACTTTAACCACTTTTGTTTGAAAGTACGTTTTATTTATTATAGAAAATAGACGTCGACTAATCAGATACGCTGTATCAAATACAGGTATTCATAGAACTCAAACGAGACATCGGTAATCGATCTCTCTTTTCTGAGCCGACAAAGAACGAAAAAGCATAAAAATATGTAGATTATGTATATATGAGAGAGATAGCTTGTCCAGACCTTCATGGAACATTTTAAAATGTCGCTATCCAATTACTGTCCCAGGATTATTTTCCGATACGATAAAATGACAGTTAGGATTTTGAGTACTTTTGAGTTTTATAACCACTATATTTCTCGCAACTATTGCGGGTATTTTTGTTAGATTATTACGATGTCGGCATGGGCAAAATGCTTTATGGCCATCTTTGATCAGACAACTGTTCGAAGCTTAGTTTCTGTTATATAGACTCAACAATATATGTGTAATTTCTTCTTGATGTTTCGAAGAATGAAGACCAAAAAAAAAGGGTCTTCATGGTTTACAGCTACACGCTTTTACATTTCAATATAATCCTAGCCTATACATGTTACTCTTACCTTTGTTACTCGTTGTCCTGTTTATAATGGAATTTCATGTCAAGAACGACTGAGATGTCTGTTTTTGCACACTTATATCCTTATCCTGTCCTGATAGAACATATAATTTGCGAATCTATACAGCACATTAACATCGATAAGGCATTTCACAATCCAGGACATTTATCTAGTAAATATGTCGATATGTTATCCCAACCTGACCAGTTCTATCTAAACAAAATGTGCTTAATTTTTTTCTGTTTTGTTCTTAAGAGCCGTTTGACCGCCATCCTTTATCAAATCCAATTTTATCGACTTTCTGTTTCAACGGCGGTGTTTCATTTTGTGTTTTCTTAGATACCATTGTAAACAAAACTGAATTAAAAGACATTCACAACAGAAAGTTTTGCCATCTGGGCTATCCAGTGTACTCTTGTTTATGAGTATTATATTAGTCTTTCTTTGATAAATTTCACGAATGCTTATAGTTTTGTGTTTATAAAGCGTACACGTCATTATGTTCTAATATTTCTTCTAATATATCTTAATGAAACGATTGCCAAAAAAATATGAACATTTCTTCGTTATCACACACGCTACGTCATTGTGACGTAAGTATTCTAACATACACATGACATTTCTGCGATATTTAACATTTTATCATTTAGCTATAATTAAATGACTACAAGTTTGTTTACGTCACTATTTGAACTAGCCCGAAAGAAATATGACTTGCCACGGGTAAACTAAGCGTCATGTCTCCCTAAATACAGGACAATAAATTGTTTATTATACCGAAAAATAAAGTTTATCTCGCGCCAGAATACAAGTCAAACATAATGGCTAGAATTTAAACTGCTTGCTCAAACACTATTAGGCTAACGTTACAGTTATTGTTTTATAAGATAGACCTACCATATCTTTTAACCCAAACCAACTCTCTCTAGTATCTCACCAGTCCAACATCAAAATAAAGCCTATTGGCTTGTTATAGAATGTATGGTTATTGTTACCATCCCAGGATGGTAGCTATTGTAATCGGTCGCTTTGCCTGCCATGTTGTTTGGATTTCACATGGTTATAAATAGTCTGTTCACTTTGATTTGCTGGCCAAAACGATTTACGTGTGTTGATTGGTTACTTGTGTGTTGAATATTTCATGTGTGTAAATTGTACCAGTGGGGAAATTATTGCAAACAAATTATCATGAGAAAAATCCAGAGAAGTCCGAATGGGTTTTTTTCTGGTTGTCGGACATTATTCTCAGAAACAATCACTCAAGGCGGCGCTACACGTACTGAATAGAATATAAGTTCGCAATCGGATCCCCTCGGAGAAATTGACGGAAAAAATTGCCCAGTTTTGTTTACATTGTCGGGAACGCGTGGAACATCTATATATAGCCTAACTAGTACTGTTAACTAGATGATCATGACCTACTTGAAAAACTGTCCGTACATGAGAGACGCTGAAACAAAGTAAGGCTTTACTGGGGGATATTTGTGGAACTGTATGCGCCAAAATAAAGTACATTCAATGCGTATATTATGTAATGCACCAACTTGTCCAAGTACATGTAATTATATATCAGTACAGTGTATATCAGACGGAAAACTTGTTAGCATTAGGTAAAGGCCCCTGCACCTTCTGAACAACTTTATTAAAATAAACAAAACGCTAATTTTCATAACGCTGGTTGTATTATGTTTCCCGACGTCGTCTTAAATACAATGCGTTAGTTGACTATTTCTGCGCCAGACGGCAAAACTTCAACTTGTTTGGTGTTGTAACCTCATCTTTGGCCATATTGTGTTTTAATTGTTTTAAAGAAACCTTTATTTTTTGTATCGGAAAGGTAGCTTATAGGCCCTTTCATGAAGTTGATTATGTTTTACATTGAACGCGAAAGCATTCAAATTATCATTCTTACAAAATGAATTGTCATAAGAACTATGACAACTAACTGTGATTTGTTTGTTTGTTTGTTTGGTTAATTAACTTCCTACTAACAGCTATGGTCATGTAAGGACGGCTTCCCATGTATGCGGTGTGTTGCGGGTATGTTGTGCGAAGTGCGTATTTTGGGAGATTGCGGTATATTCATGTTGTGTCTTCTTGTTAGTAGAACTGTTGCCTACTGTGAACAGAACAAAGCGTCAAGCTTTCCTATCATTGCTTCCTAATAGATAATGCTGTAAGGTAGCATTATTAGCTTTTTGGGAAGCCAATACTTGTATTTACACTTATTGTTAAAATAAAAGAGTTAATGGTACTTCCTAGATCTCAGCATATATTTATGTCTATATACACTGTTTGGATACATAGTAATCCTAGTCTAGGTAGATGGTTGAAACTTCTTGACGTGGTTTTTCCAGTGATTATTTAGTTTATGCTTAAAAATGTTAACATTTCTTAAATTGACCACATGCTGCGGGAGGGCATTCCATACCTCTATTAATCTGTTCCTGAACACATTTTTGGTGATATTTTGACGGAATGTTTTTTTAACAGTTTTTTTCCATGTCCTCTGGTTTTGGTAGGCCCATTGGGGTACATATTGTGTCACTGTTGACAATGTCTATTTTGTTGATGATTTTGTAGGTCTCAGCGATATCCGCTCTTAATCTTCTGTATTCAAGAGTTGGAAATCCTAAGGCCCTGACTCTTTCTTGGTATGATAAGTTTTTGAGACTAATAGGCCTTTTTGTTCCTCTTCTTTGGACGTTTTCCAGTGCCTTTATGTCTTTGGACGTTTTCCAGTGCCTTTATGTCTTTGGACGTTTTCCAGTGCCTTTATGTCTTTGGACGTTTTCCAGTGCCTTTATGTCTTTGGACGTTTTCCAGTGCCTTTATGTCTTTGGACGTTTTCCATGCCTTTATGTCTTTGGACGTTTTCCAGTGCCTTTATGTCTTTGGACGTTTTCCATCCTTTATGTCTTTGGACGTTTTCCAGTGCCTTTATGTCTTTGGACGTTTTCCAGTGCCTCTGTGTCTGGACGTTTTCCAGTGCCTTTATGTCTTTGGACGTTTTCCGTGCCTTTTGTCTTTGGTTTCCAGTCTTTATGTCTTTGGACGTTTTCCAGTGCCTTTATGTCTTTGGACGTTTTCCAGTGCTTTATGTCTTTGGACGTTTTCCAGTGCCTTTATGTCTTTGGACGTTTTCCAGTGCCTTTATGTCTTTGGACGTTTTCCAGTGCCTTTATGTCTTTGGACGTTTTCCAGTGCCTTTATGTCTTTGGACGTTTTCCAGTGCCTTTATGTCTTTGGACGTTTTCCAGTGCCTTTATGTCTTTGGACGTTTTCCAGTGCCTTTATGTCTTTGGACGTTTTCCAGTGCCTTTATGTCTTTGGACGTTTTCCAGTGCCTTTATGTCTTTGGACGTTTTCCAGTGCCTTTATGTTTTTGGACGTTTTCCAGTGCCTTTATGTCTTTGGACGTTTTCCATCGCCTTTATGTCTTGGGACGTTTTCCAGTGCCTTTATGTCATTCTTAATCAACTTCAAGGGTGTCCAAACTACCGAGCAGTATTTCAATATGTGGTCTCAAGTATTCAAGATGTGGTCTTTGCACGCTATATCATATTAATATTACATCGAGTGTAATTGTGTTATATGTGTCTTTTATTATAAGAATAATACTAATTTCGTCGGTCAAAGGGAGACGGAAGTGTCGTCTGTCATCCATTTTGTTTGTTTGTTATCGGAATACCTCGGAGTGTTCCATTACACGAACGACAACTCTTGCTAAACGTAAGAGGGGCTCCACATGGGGAAAAATGATTTTTTTACTGAATTATCTGCCTTAGTATCAATTCTCTCCGCCAGGCTGCGCTCATAAATACTAAGACAGGTCAGAGCCGCCATTTTGATCAAGATTCTGACCAAAATGATTCTGATTGGTCAATTCAATCAACAAATCGTTGGGTTCATTTAGACCCGGGATTCCCTTCAGTTTACAATGGCAACGAGGTGGAAGCATTCAGCATGGAAAAGATATTTGAAATAGTTTAAAAAATAAATACTAAATGTTAGCCAATCAAATAGTGAAATTGCCAAAATTGATAGCCCTGACCTGTCGTTGTATTTTCGGAGCGAAGTCTAGCGGAGAGTAGAAAAATTACGGCAGGGAATCAAGTCTACATGATTTTTAAACATGAAGTTCAGAGGAATATACGATGATTTGTCGCCCTTACACGTGACGTCCTTCGACCAATCAGCGACTGTGAGTCATTGGAGAGGTATAATATTAAGCCATATTCCCAGGTTGTTTGTACATGTTTCGGAGGTCTGTAGTTTGGCTTCCTCATTCCTATTTGTCTCGATCCCTCTGACTTAAATACCTAACGATGTTGAAGCGGCTTAGTGAGAAATTAAATACGCAATAATAAACACAATTTTATGTTACTTTTTATTAGTTTTTTTTACCATTTCCAGTGTGAATATTTCCAAGTCTGATCTACTAAATGAGTCTGTTCCCAAGTAGTTCTACTACATTGTAGATTACATTTGAGTGGTCAGCGACCAGTGGATGTAGCTACATCAAATGCATTTTGATATCAAATCATATATACTAGATTTGGTTTGTCACGTTTTACAATTAGTGTAATATAAACGGTCTCTACTTCAAATTTTCGGCTTCATAGCCAAATTTAAGTTGGTTTGTACTAACAATATTTGCATTAGGTGAAGCATTATACTGAAATCAAATTATTATATTTCAATATTCAAGGTCAAGGTCAGGAGACAGGCATAGTGGGTTTATTATCTTTTCCCCCTAAAATTGAATACATAAGAACAAGTGTTGCTGAAACTTGTTCAATAATATCGATATCCAAAGGGCATAAAATTCATTTCCATATTTGCCCGAATGGTCAAGATCAAATACAATGAAGATGCCAATAATTTCTAATGATGATATGCAATAGTTCTCTTTATATTGTGAACCAGTCTAAAGTAAAGTTAACAGTAATAGAAGATAAAATGAAACAATTGCATTCATAATTCTGTGAACGTCTGTATCAAGTCTGAAATTCAAATTCAAACTTAATTGACAACACCATTAATGTGGTAATGCAAGGACTCGAACCAGAGATCTTCAGAAAACTAGCCAGAATGCACTACCAATTGAGCCTTGAGCTGGTCGCCCGATCCAGAACCTTTACATACCGTTATGTATGTATAGAAACTTATAGAACTCGAATACTTTTGGGGTAGTTATGGTCGTAAAGTTCAAAATGAAAAACAACCAGTCTTACGTTAATGATGTATTGATCGCATCAAATAGATATCCTTATATGGTTCGCCTGACCTCGTTGTGGTGATGCGGAGATGAAGGTCAAAACCTGTGGAACTGTACTTGGTGTACCAGGTGTTAAAC
This sequence comes from Argopecten irradians, assembly GCF_041381155.1. Lineage (NCBI taxonomy): Eukaryota > Metazoa > Mollusca > Bivalvia > Pectinida > Pectinidae > Argopecten > Argopecten irradians. Next base: position 22,103,505 of record NC_091140.1, read on the forward strand.
ATGCTGCATCTGTCACAACATCTCATCCAATTGCTGCTTAGTAGGTAAACAAACGTCATGTCGAAAGGGACGAGATGTTTATTTTTACACATGTACATTCACGTGTTGACACACACAGTTCATGCGAAAAGCGTGTTCTGATTCCATTTGTCCATATTTCCGCAAACATATGAACAGCGATACAGTCATAGTGAAACTGAAGGCACGTCAGAAGACTAATCATAGACCCGTAGAGAGAATGGCTTTGAAGATTACATAGAGCGACGCCCAACTTCAAAGCCACACAGCGATATTCGAACCAAAGGACCAAACTACCTGTCACTGTCGAGTGTTACTGCCTACCGTATGGCGTATACTTAATTCAATCAATTATTCTTTGGTATAAATAGCTATAACCTACCAGATTTTGAACACTATCTTTGTGTGAACAATACTTTGCGACTTTAAATACTTGCAATGCTACTCCCTGATGTTGACATCATGCAGTGAGGTACTAATCACCCTATGAGTACATAAACTTACCAAAAGGTTTTTCGTTTGTTTGTTTGGTTAATTATTTTAACGTCCTATTAACAGTCATGGTCATGTAAGGACGTCCTCCCATGTATACTATGTGTAACGTGTGTAAAGTGCGAGGTGTGTGTTTTGGGAGACTGTGGTATGTTCGTATTGTGTCTTCTTGCATAGTGGAACTAGCCCCTTTTACAGTGCTATATCACTGAAGCATGCAGCCGAAGACACCAAGCAACACACGCCATCGGTTACATTATACTGACACCAAAAAAAATAAACATTCATTAAAATTACCAATTTTTGTGGGGACGTTGCTTCATTGATTTTGGTCAAAAACCGCCGAAGTGCACGAAAATCAATGATTTCACAGTAACCGATTATTTTCATATTTAGTATAGTTTTCCGGTTTCAAAGTATGTTGACATGGAGGCGGGCATTTAATTAGTGATTTATTGATGCTGGTAAATAAGATGTCTCTTGTTACCAGATAACGACATTTCGTGTGGCTAATATGCTTACCCCTCTTTTTGAAAGTGATTTTTTTGCCACATGAAAATAACTAACTACAGGTAAATACCTTTTAACATATAAGGTAGCTTCATGATTTTTTGTTTCCGTTGCTGTTCTTTATTGAAACAACCACTTACTCTTTAATTTTCATCTTAGTGACAGTTCAGCCTGCCTGTGTGGGATCGTAAACAATATTTTCTACAGTGTCCTTTATTCGTCAACTAAGACGGCTCCTTTTTAATTCTATTTTGGAACTGGATTATGATATAACACCGACAGCACAAACATCTTTACATGGTTTTTAAAGACAATACATTTTGTATTCATATCAAAGTTATATTGAATAAATTTCATTGCTTTGTCAGGGATACCAATAGATTTCGTTGAATATCTTTGAATATCTTGTAAGTTTATTATTATTATTTTTATTTTTTTTTGTATATTTGTAATGATATACTTGGAGATGGAGACTTTGTACGATGCCCGAACAACTATTTTATTTTCTAAAAATCTACTACTTTATTAATGGGAAAGCGGAATAATTGCTACATCTGCCATTGCTTGTTGTGTAATGGAAAAGAAGGCGGCGCAGAATATTTGCACGTGCAGAGAACAATGTAATTTTGATTAGTTTGATTATAGGGTACTCTGTCTACGTTGCATTAAGCCGACAAAGAAGACACTTTCCATAATATTTTAAACAAGACATAATCTATTATATCAACATATGTTTTCTGTATTCTGGCTATAAATATGTTTTTAGATTTAGACCTTTCAAAATAATTATATACTGATTATAATGAATGTATTATTTAAGATTAATGTACTCGGATCTAATCACCGACAGAAATTGTATGTAAGGAGTAACATGTGTTTGTACAAAGAGAGAAGGGTTATTTTGAGGTTTTTTTTAGTTTAGAATAATATAAATAACTCCACAAATACCAATTTCAGTGTCGACATATGTATTGAATGCCCAACTTGTTCATGGTGATACCGTATAGCCGTTTATTTGCGCGAGTCTCTCGATTTTTTCATTTTTTATTTTTTGTAAATTGTTTTGCGAATTAGTTTTAAGATTATATATTTATATTTTCACTATGAAACTATATCAAGCGCAGTTGGCAGTCATATAGGCTATAAACTTCAATCGCTAATCATGACGTCATTATCATTGTGACGCCACTATTGTCGTTCTAGCGATTACGGAAAACGGCTATTCAAATGGCTGTTCAATTCTTGACGATAACGAATGATTAAGTCACTATAGATGCAAAATTCCTTGGTATTTCAACATAAAATTGTAGCCAAATGTAAATATAAGCATTGAACGTAAGTTTCAGTTGGCATTCATAGCCAATATGAATATTATGTGGCGAAAATTAAATATCTAGTTTTTGGGTATACATGGCAACTTTGCGAGTGGTGGAAATAACCCGTTTTACAGTAAATAAAATTTGATTGAAAGCTCATGAAGAATACTAACGGTACAAGGAAAAATGTTCTAAAGGAAGAAAACCATGTTAATGGAACTGTACAACAGGAATGTTAAAAGAGAACAAGTGGAATGGGACCCGGAAAGCTGCGGAAGGACAACACAGGGAAAAGTGAGCTCATTTGCTTCCAAGTGAAATCCTAGTCAAGCCACATTATTAATGACCCTAGGATTTGTGAGGCTGTGGTATATTCGTGTGTTGTGAATTAATGTTATTGGCGAAGTTCTGCCATTTTAAAATTTCACTGAACTATGTACTAAACAAAAGAAAGAAGAAAGACAGGAAGAGATTTCAAATTTAGTCGCCTTTTACGATCATGCACGAGAGAAAAAATTCTTCTAAACAGGAGTTGAAACCACTACGTATAGCCTATAGCGTGTTTCGGTCATGATGCAATCGCTAAGGCCTTCCTCACAGGCGCAAGACTGCGCTTGATGTTAGTCAAGGTCGAGGCTAAGAAGATACTCAGGAGGAAGAAAAAAAATATATTCCGAATTAAGTCGCCTTTTATTATCTTTCTTATTTTCTTATAAAATATATGAAATAGAGTTTTGGTAGCGTGATTAGGGTCCAATGGCTACAGTGGTGTAATTGAAAATAAAGATTAAAGAAAATGAAGACCGAATTGATTGATATAAAATTTCGTCAGAAAGGGACTATTTTGATGTTGAGCCATATCACCCGGTTCGTGAATTTTGACCCTTACGTTTATTTAAGTTGAACTAGGTCAATGTACTGTGTTTCCAAGATGTATTGATATTGATCAAACCAATAACATATTTTTATTTAGATAAGAATTTTTAATTATAACAAAATCAATAACAAAATCATTAATCCTCTTTAATTCGGTCATAAGGCAGAGTTATTTCAGCAAGATTATAAAAGGAGAAAACAAAAGTATGTTTTGATATAACCAAGAGCAAAACGCATGAAAGCATCGACGACATATAATTAATTACTTAAAGTAAACACGTGTTCGCACCTCATGGATGTAACTATCAGGACAACATTTCACCTTTTAGTGGAAAACAATGGACAAGTCTCGTTTAATTTAATCATACACACAACAAGTTGATCCCTGTTTACCTTCAGGTTTGGGTTAATCATAACTCAAATTGTGATGGAAATAACTTTGCTCGTGTAAAAGAATTGATTGCTTTTTGCAATTCTCTTGTTTATTGTAATGGCCTTCCATTACCCTGCACGCAGGTCCTTACTTTTGGCAGACAGTTGAGCCTTCGCCCATGGGAGGAGAGTTCGGTTCTGTCCCGTGGTCGTGGCATACCATAGTCCATAAAAAATGAAACAATGACACAGTGTCCATTGTCAGGGCCTCTTCACCTCATGTACGGATCCTCATTTGAAATATATGTATATATATAAAGATAAAGCAATGAAACAAGTGTCCATTATCAGGGCCTCTTCTGCTCGTTTGAAATAGATACGATGAGCCCGAGTTCATTATCAGTACTGATAAATGTGTGTTTTCTTTATTCTAATTTCCATATAGTGCTATGTACAATATAAGTAAAAGCTTATGTAACACATGGCGACCGTAGGTGCGTAATGCTTGGTGAATTTTTCAAAATTTTCTTTTTGAGGTCATCAACACTCAATGCGTTGTTCATCACACTCATAAATGTTGCAAAGAAAGGTACCGTTCATATCTCATTTCAGGAAGTAAACCATGAAGACAAAACCAAGTTATCTTGGCTATATTTTACTTTTCCTGTTCAAAAGCGGCTTTTATAAACGACAAGATTACACATCCTGACCATCTACAAAAAGGAAATTAAGGTTTTAAAAACGAAATTGAGTGATTCAAACTAGACCTGGTAAATTGTAAATAAAGATTTGTATGTGACTAAGTTTTAGGACAAACACGATAGACTTTCAGTCGTGCAATGCTATTTTAATGACAACGACAAGGTATATATAACAACTTATTATTTTCTTGAAAATCGCATTTCTCCTTTACTTGAAATTTCATGCTTATTCGTTCCTGATAACAGACATCAGAAAATTATGGGATGCACTTTTATTGCTTTCATGAATTTTGCTGATTTTGCATTACAAAAAATAGCGAGTTAAGTGTCTTGTAATTTAAACACAAATATTCACATTTTCTTGTCACTTCTACTATATAAAGTAACCAAGGCAAAGACTATGAGGGTATAACTGACACCCAAAACGTGACAATTATGACGTCACTAATGATGACGTGATGATGTCAACTGATCACCGTCAAAATGGCTGTTCCATCTTATGGATTAAATCGTCGTTGATAAACGGTTTTCCTGGTCTAGCTTAAAAATGTTAATGCAGAGACCCTAAAATGAGCTGATAATGTAAATATAAGCATTAAACTATCTTCTTATGACATCTATGGTCTATATAGATGCCAGAGTTTTGCAGACAATCATCTCATAATGAGCGAGCGTTATAGCGCTCATTATGAAGATTATTATTTGTTTGTTTGTTTGTTTGATTAATTTACGTCCTATTAACAGCTATGTCATGTAAGGACGGCCTCCCATGTATGCGGTGTGTTGCATGTATGTTGTGCGGGGTGCGTGTTTTTGGGAGACTGCGGTATATTCATGTTGTGTCTTCTTGTATAGTGGAACTGTTGCCCTTTTTATAGTGCTATATCACTGAAGCATGCCGCCGAAGACACCAAGCAACACACTCCACCCGGTCACATTATACTGACAACGGGCGAACCAGTCGTCCCACTCCCAGTATGCTGAGCGCCAAGCAGGAGCAGAAACTACCACTTTTATAGACTTTGGTGTGTCTCGGCCAGGGGACAGAACCCAGAGCCTTCCTCACAGGGGCGAACGCTCAAATCAAGGCCAAAAGTGAGGCGGTGCCAAGGGAGGCATTAGGAAAGATAAAGTCAGTTAGGAAGAAGAGAAAAGATAAGATCCTAAATTTAGTCGCCTTTTACGATCATGCAATAGGGGCAGCAGGTACAATTCTAACGCCCTACCTGCATAGAAATGTATTATTTCTAATACCCTTTATTAACCATAAGTGCTGATATCTCTTTGGACAATATTAAGTATCATCTGATGACTAACCAAATTTACGAAAAGCATCTAGATCAAGTCAGTTACGCGTTTTTAAAAATACACAATAAGATCACATTACAAGAAATAATGAAAAATAAATGATAATTAATTAAATGAATTAAAATAACCTAAACATATCATCATGCATCAGGTAAATATCCGCGTATTCATGACTAATATATTTAGTTTGAACATTCCTTAATTGACGTTATGTGGTAACGCGACTTACATAATCAATACATATATGGTAAGGCAGTAAGCAACATGTAAGCCTGGACAAGTTTGTCTTGTAAGTCTTTATGGTAAATGAGGCGGAAACCTATTTCACCTTTCATCTGTTTTAACAACACGTAACGTAAATTAGATAATGACTTCGTGTCAGAAACATGCTTCTATGCTTTGATTTGACCAAATGATATACAGATTCTCAGATATGATCGTGACTGCTTAATACGTGAATGAATCAGAATACATACGGACGTTGTGGATGTGATGTAACGAGTGAAGTGTTTTCCCGATATCTGTTAACATCTACCACAACTTACTAGATTGATATCCTGTGAGTAGTAGGGATATACAGTAAACCTGTCTTAGCGACCAGCTCTGTATAAAGAACACATGGTTAATAAGACCATGTTATGGAGATCTCAAAGAGTCATTTTCAACACAATTTGACCTGTAAAACGATCACCTGGCTATAAAGACCATATTTGGTCCATTGCATGTTCTTCGTTTGGTCCATTGCATATTCTTCGTAGACAAAAAAGAACATGTAACGGATAGAGAGGTAGGGCGTTTGCACTGTACATGCTGTCCCTATATCATGACCTTAAAAGGCGACTAAATTTAGGATATACTTTTCTTTTCTTCCTAGCTGACTTTGTTCTTCCCTAATAACCCCCTTGGCACCGTCTCACTTTTGGTCTACTGCATGTTGAGCGCTAGGCTTTTAGTTTTGTCCCCGGCCGAGATATACCAAAGTCTATAAAAGTGGCAGTTATTGCTCCTCCTTAGCGCTCAGCATACAGGGAGTAGGACGACTGGTTCGCTGTCATTATAATGTGTCGTTTGGTGACTTCGGCGGCATGCTTCAGTGATATAGCACTATAAAAAGGGCAACAGTTCCACTTCACAAGAAAACTCAACACGGTCATAATGCAGTCTCCCAAAACACGCATATCGCACTTCACACGCGCAACATACCGCACACATGGGAGGCCGTCTGGCTTTAATAATACGTTATCAATCTTTACTGACAGTTTTTTTAGAAAATAATACCATGTCAGATCTGTATTATACTGCAATCCTATGACGTGTTCGTTCGTTAACTAGGATGAATCTTTTCATGGATTTTCAGTATAATGAGACCAGGTGGGGTATGTTGCTTGGTGTCTTCGGCGTACACGAGAGGCCATTCTTTCACGAACCTGGCTCTTAATAGCACGTAAATATAATATATCAAACCAAATTCATGAGTGTCTTCCACCTTAGGAGTATCGAATGTACTGTTACTTAATTACATAACTATTACCTATGTACCACAGTAGAATTTCAGTATCACAAAAAAGTTATCTCAATCCCCATTTTCAGGTGTGAATAACCATAGTATATTTTCGCTTTGGAAATAATTGAAAGATTTAATCAATAAATCTTCAAAGATAAGCTGATGAACAGCTTTTGTTAACAATACCGACAAAACATCATCAAAGTGATTAAGTTGGTATTGCTCAGTCATATATATTTAATTTAGAATTTACCTGATGATGTAATCAATTGAATTCATTCTGATCGGACATACATATGTTATTGTAATCCACCCGCACTACAAAGGAGACATTTAGGAGATATTAATTGTTTGAGATCTCTAGTTGTTAATAATGATTTTATTACATATTTTCCCTTTTCTTTTCATGTGAATAGGACTACGACAGCTGGTGTAGACTGGTGGAGAATCCCAATTATCGATATCCTGGTTCAAGCATCGACAATGCCTAGAGCTTAGAAACAGCTGTGTGGTGAAGTCAGCTGTTGAAAGTTTTGTAGAAGTTTTAACATGGTATTTGCTGTAAACATGGATGTTTTTACATGTCGATTTTTTTACCAAGTCAGCTCTAAAACTGCTCATGATGTGCATTTCTATAGACCAATTATTCGCGTGTCAAAATTTGAATTGCAGATACGTTTTCGAAGATTTAATGAAAAATGAAATAAGTGAAAATGTCCACGCCGCAAAAAGTTCCACATTCCAGAACGCATTTTATGAAAGCGGTGGTTTTTCATATAACTATACTCACGGGAAAGTTCTGCAGCAGTTGCTTGTTGCTCATAGTCTACTAACAAACAAGAGGCCAAGAGGGCCTGTATCGCTCACCTTTTTTAAGTAATTATCACAAAGACTCTAATAATTAGGACAAATTAGAAAAATTGACTCCAAAATTTGTTTAATTTTGAATCACAACCATATAATGATGCTATAGATACTATACAAATATGCTATCCAATAAATAGGTTCAATGAGGAAGTAATTTATATGAAAATACTAGCCTAATTGACCTTTTTGACCCCGCGTCTAAGGCCCCGTGGGGTCAGTCCCACCATTTGTACAATTTCAAATCCCCACCTTATTAGGATGCTACCATTGCTTTATGAGTGCTCTTCACTGCTTAGTTGCAGAGAAAAAGTCGTTTATATGATAACAGCCAAATTCATCCCTTTTGACCCTGCCCCTCAGCCCCCGGGGGTCAGTCCCATCATTTGTACAATTTTGAATCCCCACCCTATAAGGATGCTACCATTGCACTATTAGTGCTCTCCCATGCTTAGTTGCAGAGAAGAAGTCGTTTATATAGAAATAGCAAAATTGACCCCTTTTGACCCCGCCCCTAAGGCCCCAGGGGGTCAGCCCATTCATTTGCAATTTTGAATCCCCAACCTATAAGGATGCTACCATTGCATTATGAACGTAATCCCATATTCAGTTGCAGAGAAGGCGTCGTTTATATGGAAATAGCCAAATTGACCACTTTTAACCCCGCCCTCAGGCTCCCAGGGGGTCCGCCCCATCATTTGTACAATTTTGAATCCCCACCCTATAAAGATGCTACCATTGCTTTATGAGTGCTATCCCATGCTGAGTTTCAGAGAAGAAGTCGTTTATATGAAAATAGCCAAATTGACCCCTTTTGACCCCGCCCCTCAGGCCCCAGGGGATCAGCCCCATTATTTGTGCAATTTTGAAAACCCACCCTATAAGGATGCCACCATTGCATTATGAGTGCTATCCCATGCTTAGTTTCAGAGAAGAAGTTGTTTATATGGAAATAGCCAAATTGACCCCTTTTTGCCCCGACCCTCAGGCCCCTGGGTGTCAGCCCCATCATTTGTACAATTTTCAGTTAGTAGCCCATGAGGATGCTACCGGTCAAATTTTGTTGAAATCCGACCAGCGGTTATAGAGAAAAAGTCGATTGTTGACGGACGGACGGACGACGGACACCGGACGCCACGGTATGGCATAAGCTCACCTTAGTCCTTAGGACCAGGTGAGCTATAAACAGTCATATCGAAAAAGCAAAGAATCGGGCACAAAAAGCGCTGAAATGATAGTATCGTTTAATATGTAAATCACCACTTGGTTGTTCCTGTCCGTTAACTATCTGCTGGCTGACCTTGTCGAGTCTTCACACCTTAGTAGATGTTACATGTTATGGATGAACGAAGGAAATGAAAATTAACTTACATTAAAGGCCCACTACCTTTCCGGAGCAAAATGTAAAGGTTTCTTAAAAACATTAATACCAATAGAAAATATATATCGATGGCTTAAGATGAGGTTACAACACCAAACATATGCAAGATTTCCCGTCTAATGTACGATAACTATTTTAAAAATTAAAAGCCGTTTCGGAAAGGTAGTGGCCCTTTAACAAAGAAAATGACTCAATAATATAAAATAGTGAAGCCATAAAACACTGGCCTATTTATACACTCTTCATTATTACCACCGTATAATAGGTTTTGAAATATTACGAACAATTTTTCTAAATGACAGGTGAACTCAATAATATATGTTAAAATCTAGATGCATTGGGGGCTTAATGAGTTGTTGGGTACCATGTCTTTGTTCAAAGTTAAACGTTAATAGGACTTGAAAGTGAAATAGGGATAAATTCGGGATATTTTAAAGTCATATCTATGTCGCCATTTACAGTCTCATATAATTAAATGTTACTTGGATGTATGACTATCAGTAGTAATAAACATATGTTACGAGGAATGATCGGGTGCCTTGAAAACAAATTTTGATAGATCCCTGCAGTTCTTCATTGTTGAAAGGCAATGCAGCTTTTGATAGTGAAGCCATAGCACACTGGCCTATTTATACACTCTTCATTATTAACACCGTATAATAGGTTTTGAAATATTATGAACAATGTTTTTAAATGACAGGTGAACTTTACCCGAGATTTCAGTTACCTTATAGCTTGTGACAAACGGATTTGAACGCTTATCCAAAGAAGCAGTCTTTATAGTCGAATGTGTTTTTAAAATGCTTAATGAGAAAGCTCAAATATGAATATGTATAATATGTTCATAAATATCATGAGCACATTATATTATTGCACACGACGTCACAATTTATGTTGCACACGTACAGAACAAATATGTCTCCAATAACAAAATGATTATGAACACTTACACATTTTAAGCATGTGCGAAAAAATTGACACCTGATTGATCAGGACAGGGCGGTGTGTGGAAATTCCGTCACCATGGTAGTTTCGAGACTGTGATTGGAACCATTCCGTGCGGGACAAAACTTTGACCTCCGACGATATCGTCGACAGAGGGCAAAGAAAACATGGCGGAATTTTTTACCTACGAGTACGTAGATCAAAAAGTTCACAGACGAGTTGACGACATACAAGAAACTAATGACAGCGATATAGTTTTCCTGAGCAACCTTGTCGTCAAATAAAGCGTCTATTTGATTGAAGAATGCAAGCGTCTGACAGAGAATGAAGACCGTCATGATGAGAACGAGGACCAGGGTCACGTTGTCCTCCTTCTGTTGTTGATGGCAGTACGTAGCCAGGTCCCTCCGCCTGGAACGCATGCGTATAAGTTCCCGGATGATAAGAACATTAATCACTGACATGGTTATAAGCGGGAGTAAATAAATCACTATAGCGTACATCCACACCTTGTACACGTCCTTGTAAAAGAAGTTATTTCCAAATTCTGTCGGGCCAATTTCATAGCATGTAAACCCATCTAGTTCGGGTAGTGTGCATTGGACTGGCAATGCCACTGTACCGAAAAGGCGCGGGACATTGTACACACCAGAAGACACGGTGAGAAGAACCAAAGTTATAATGGTTTTCCTGCGCGTGCGGTAATATGCAGCCTTTAGTGGATGACAGACTGCGATGTAACGCTCTACCGAGACGGACACAAGTATCCAAACATTACACTGCTGTACAGCCATCGCAAGGAAGTCGAATGGAACGTACAGACGTGGATAAATCGAGTACACGTATAGCGGAATTGTCTTACCGTGTATGCCTACTGCAAATGGGGTTATAGCAATCGTAAGAACTATAATGACCCCGACATCGGTGAGAACGAGGCCCCGGAGGAAGAGAGTCGTTGTCGACTGCATACGTTTGCTCCAGAGCACGACCATAGTCAGGACATTACCGACCATTCCTAGTAGTGCCACTGATGGCAACAAAACCACGTATATAACGAAGAGAAAGTCATTGATCTGTTGGGCAGGTTGTTCCGGAAGTGACGTAGTGTTGTCAACACCGACCTGGGTGTAGTTAGGTGACGTGTTGAGGTCAAGGTTTAGCTGAGATCTCATGGCTGCACTCATTTCATGACGTCACTCAGGATATGATGTTATCTGTAAAAGTACAACAGGACAAATTGATCAGTCATCGTCGACAAACACCAATGAAGGTTTTTTTAAAACAAGATAACAACATGTTTACTGATGAAAACACTGATGACTGGGATGGATTCTGAACAATATGTGTATTTCGGCGATAAGTTCTTATAATTATATGCTACACCAATCTTGTTCAATCCCTATAATTGGATATCAAAGACTTTTGTTCATATCATTAACAACATCAGCTGTTTACTCAATAACACAATCACGCTCTTACAGAAGATACGAGGATGTGCCTATTTCCCCCAATACTCCTGTCTCCATGGAAATGCGTTCATCGTGATATATAATAGGAATTTAGTGTTTTCCAACATCACACGACATGTAAAGTGGTGACAATTTGTCTGTTTTGCAGGGATTTGTGGATAAGAATGAATAATTAAGGTTTAATTAAAAAAACAACTATTGCATGCATACGGCGTGCAACCGTATGCTGAAAAATGTGGAATTACCAGAATATAACTCCGGTAATATAAAAGGTTCTAAGACGCTCACATTCATTTTTATTTTGGATTAAATACTTTTAACGGGATAATCATTTCATGTGTCTTTGTCATTTTAATTTTTGATCAGATTGATGTTTTGCGTGTAAAGCAGGAAAAAAATAAAAGTCCTAAAGCAATTATTGTTTAACAAACGCTTTCTTGACGCCATATGTAGGAAACTTGATCTCGAAGAAAAAAACAGAAACATCAATTATTTCTTGATTCACTTGCTTTTATATATTATACAACGTCATTACTGTTTTTCGCCCGGTCAATTTTTGTATTTGTTCAATAATTCTGACGTCAAACACAATCTCAAGTTTCCTACTGAAAACACTTTATTTCTTGGCATATTTACATTGCATTATGCAACATAATTGTATGGTTTTTTTTATTTGTAAGTTGTTGATGACATTTGGGAAATCATTAGTAACCGATTAACATATTTGTTTTAGCGTGAATGGTATTTTTGGGGTCTTACGATAGAAATGTTTGCTGTCTTCAATGAATAAAGAGCTTTCGACAGAAACGTATAATCAACCAAAATTGAATCTATTGTTTTAATTTACTGGTATTTCTAAGTTCCCTTTCTCTGGAGGTGTAATTAACTCAAGGACAAGAATCCAGGAGATATTGCTTTGATTGAACTATAAATGGGGTTGATCTTTGATGACCTTGAGATCTGCTTAGTTTTCTAATTGCATTCGGTAATTTGTACTAATTAACATCCACATCCTTTTGTGCTGCATTGGAATGTCCCTGTTATGTAACTTATAGCTGACGTTACTATACGTATACAATTTTATTGTTCTTTTTCCAAGTTTCTTTTGTATTAAAAATCCCCCCACGAGTACGTAACAGTGGACCGGCGTATGTGTTTCTCCAAGCGGAATGTATTCAAAATGACCACGGTTTTGTGAATAGTAAAAGGCAAACAATTTTGTTTATGAAACTGGATTCAGCATCTTCACATAATTTTATTTTGCAATGGGCTCTCATTCAACACTCATATTCCGATATACTATCTAACATTCAAATCAACCACTTATTCATTTTTGATCTTATTTATTGTAAATTTGAGATACATTAATTCTGCGAATCGTTCATCGTACTGTTACCATTTGTTAAGTTTTCCTTCATTTTGAATTCATCCTCGCTTTCTGTAGCTCATTCGTTTTGTTAATTCTTATTCTTATTTAAAGGTATAGTTAAGATTCCTAAGCATTGATGATTTCAAATAATTGGCAAATAAATTACACATGCAACTGATGCAACATTTGTCTACATCAATGCCATCTGAAAACCAAATACAATTTGGCCGTGTGACAACCGTTTTTATAATGGCATCAATGAAATAGAATTTACCTTTTGTTAACCGCAAAGAGAGGAGTACCAATCGGTAACCTTCGGAGTACCAATCGGGAACCTTCGGAGTACCAATCGGTAACCTTCGGAGTACCAATCGGTAACCTTCGGAGTACCAATCGGGAACCTTCGGAGTACCAATCGGGAACCTTCGGAGTACCAATCGGTAACCTTCGGAGTACCAATCGGAAACCTTCGGAGTACCAATCGGAAACCTTCGGAGTACCAATCGGAAACCTTCGGAGTACCAATCGGGAACCTTCGGAGTACCAATCGGTAACCTTCGGAGTACCAATCGGGAACATTAGTGCCTCTGCTGGGGATTTGCATCAAACTAAAATCAAACCGCTATCAATGCAAACCAAAGGCAAATTGTATAGCAATTAACAGTACTAAATAATTATATCATAATGCACATAAACGTTCCATTGGTAATATATGTATATAGCATGGAAATCAATCAGCACTTCTAAGGGGCTCTGTGTCTCTGGCAGCATAGTTCAGTGAGATAGCACTATAAAAAAATAAAAGTTCCACTATCACAAAGAGCCACAACACGACCATACTGCAGTCTCCCACGCACACTTCACACATCAAACACTGCATACACTACATATGTCGTCCTTAAATGACTCTAGCTGTTACTAGGACGTTAACAAACCAATTAAGTTGATACAAGTATTAAATGGTATATAGTAATCGTCAGGGTCACTGAAGTTAATCAGTCAAGGTCCCGGGCGGTAAACAATGCCCCTGACATGACGCTATCGATAACCCAGATGTAAGAGATGTCACCAGTAGATTCTATTGTCGCGTTATTGAGTCAGAGAAAGCGGCGCCATTGCAACAAGACAGATCACTAGACTTAATTCAGTCTGGCTGCTTTAAAATTGTCTTGTTAGATAGAAAATGCGTGAGTACATGGGCAATACTCGCCAAAATACCCTTAAACATTAATCAGTTACTTCTCAACACTTCCCCCGCATTCAACAATTACATTGCTTCTTTCACCTCTGAAACTGAATGCAATGATGGATTTTCAGATTAATTGTTGTATCAACTTGTACCATGATACATTAGCGGGAAATTATATTCGCGATTAAATAAGTATACCGCTAAAATATAAAGTCATATCAATAGTTTTCCACACGTAGAACAACACTGTCATCGAGACACTTCCTTTTTTCCCCATAATTATGCAGGTTTTACAATGGAAAACCCATGTGATAAATTCCGTTGCAGCTGGTTTTCATTTATGTTTACACACTCCAGTGTGTAAACACCTACGACGCCTCTGATTGGTTAACTCAAAGATATCTTGATTCCGATTGGCTCTCAAATTCGGGCTACTTTTCATAGCGCAATTCGTTTAACAGGCAATTGCTTATTCAGTATAAGTATATATTAAGTATTAAACAATAGAATATTGGCTCTCAATTTAGGCACTATATTTTATGGCGGAAAGATATCACTACACATCTTATGGTGGTAAGTTTACTTGAATGTAGACGAGAAAATGTTCACCACGGTATAAATGTACGAGTAAAAGTTATGGGATAAATAAATTCCCCAACGCATGACTGTTGTTTATCATGTTTCTCTAACAGTATTCCAGTATAATCGTTCATGATATATGACTCCTATCGTTCAGTATTTGTCGAGGACGTCAAGAGGATAAGCATTATGTCACAAATATGTGATATCCCCATTTCCATAAACGATTCTTACACGCTACCGCACGCACATTGCAAAATAAAAAACATTAGCACTAAGTTGTTTAGTTGTCCGGAACACGTCAAATCACTATAAAATGATATACGAGGTATCTATGCATTCTGAATAAGTTAATAATGTGTTATGTATATTGTCATTCGTGATGAATAAGGAACGTATCATTATGTCATACACTTAAGAACAAACTATAAATCAGAGTATTCCGACAATAAGCCAAATAGCGTGTCTATACAATTTTGAATACAAAACTAGCAGCGTCTCAACTCGGAGATATGATGAACGAGAACTCATCGAAGGAGTGTTTCATGATGTCTACCATGTAGTATAATTTGGCACCATCCCTTCGTAAAGCTCTGTTTTATGTCGTCGAGTTTTTAGAACCACATCTTCGATCGGTAAGAAGACACGTCAACATACTTAATCTACCATAAAACGGAATTCTAATTAGTTTGATTTAATGTTGGAATCGTGGCATGTCAGACTGGTTGAAATGACTATCGGATAAGTCTTCGTCTACCGTTAATATCGACTACTGGTTATTTTCGTGAGTTAAAATTTTGCAATTTTACATCAAATTATTTAAATTTTAGCGAACTGGAATTTTTCGCTACAAATTATGTAATACACCTCGTTTTCCATATCAGATTTTCATTTATTAATATTATCCCCTCAAAAATAATTGTTTATATGAAATCTAAACTAAATTTAAGCAATATTAGGGCAAGCGAGTGCAATATAGAAAGTTTTTATGATAAGATAATTTATCATACTGGATAATAATTTGATAAGCAGAAAATATATATGTTTTGATATATTAAATGCAAAGTACGATTTTTTTTCAACTTTGGTATTTCTTTACCCGCTTGTTTTAAGTATAACAGAAGAAAAACCTTACCTATAAATCGTCCTGGCAACGAAAAACTTTTGTCGGCTTTCAGTAAGCTCTTTGATAAAGAAAAAAAGTAGAATTTCTCAAATGAGCTAAATGTGAAACTCTTGGCGAATAAACCAGCCTACGGTGCATGTAATCCCCAGAGATATTTGTGAGACGCACTGACGTTGAGCAGTAGGGAAGGCCTAGAGAGTCCACCAAATAGTCACACTTTAACCAACATTATTACCATGGCGACCGTTTATGATATGTTTTTAACTTATCGGGTGTTAACTTAATAATAATCCTCTCGACTCTGGCATCAATACTGGCGACACCTGGCATTAACATTTGTTTACAGTTTCATATATAACATGAGGGAAGGGCTTACTTTGAGTCAAGTATAAACAGTGATGGCTATTAGAGATAGCATACTTACATAGTTTAATAATTAAGGATTGTTGAAAACTGATACAAGTATATTGTATAAATAAACTTATTCATTTTACTAAATTGTTTATCAAAATATTCCAGATATTCCACACCAATGTGGTAATCATCAGGATTTGCCAAATCTGACGTTTCTAATTGGATATTATTCTACCTTCCTAGAAGATACGAAAATATAAAGTGGCTAAAAGAAAATATATATTATCACGTGATGCAATAATGAGACAAAATATAGCAATAATACAATTTTGTATCACAGGTGTCTGGCCCTTGAAATGGTCATTTGTTACACTGGAAAAATACTTCATGACAAATACAAATTAAACAAATGGATATCACTTATTGATTTACCTATATTTTAATCGCAAATTATCATTATTTTGATGAATAGATAATTCTACATTTCGTGTCAATGAGAGAAATAACCCATTTCACGAGTGTCTTGGGATTTTCCGCTTTTGGAACTTCTACAGGGAGAGTAAAGAATATGTCCTTGCCTTGCTGGTCTGATGAATCATTCAATCCAATGCTTTTGAGGGAGACATAAATGGTTCCCACTGTGGGTTAATATTTCGTTCTCACATCCCAAAGTACGTTATGAGTAGTTTTCCCTAACAATATTTACGTAAAAAGTCATTGCATTTTCCTTTAACTACCAACACCTGTTATATATCATAAACATGTTTGCTGGTCTATTTTTTTCGTGATCATGGATTCATCAATGGTTGTGTTATAGATAAACTGTGTATACCTAGAGTAAACATACAAACATTTCCTTAATTTGTTGTCATGGTGTCATAGTTGTTTAAGGATTATATCACCGTTCAAGCCACGAATTTATTAGGGAATGATCTGTTCCTACGTAACAGTGAAAAGATTGTGCTCAGTTTTCACCAGGTTCAGTTTTGCTGTTTTCGTATTTGAATAACATCGGTGTATTGCTATGTTCTATTGACCATACGTCCTCAAACCCCACATGGTGTAATTCAACTAAATAGAACGAATTGTTTCCACATTCACATGACAAAGTATTGCTCCTGAACCATTCTACCCAACTCTGTATTTTTAAATTCTACTCGTTCTATACACAGGCACTATTTCACGTGAGCCAGGGCAAAAGTGTGAATTTTAAGTGAAATTGTTCAAAAGAAATTAACGTAAATTTCACGTGAAATTCGTGTGAGAAAATTAACGTGAGAAATTGAACTTGAATTTTATGTGAATCGCACGTGTAGAAATATTGTCTGTGTACTGTATTAAATATGTCAGAATGAAAGAACACTATTTCTCTACTGCCAGACAGCCTTACTAGAATTTCTTCAGTAGCTCTCCACTCATAGCATCAGACATGACAGATGGTTTAGTCTCACGTCAAAAACTGACATCAATATAAACATCAAAATCTTCGACAGGGCTGTCTCGTCTGTGTCCTAGGTAAATTCAGATAAGTGGTCATAAGATCCCAAGGTTCTTTTTTATTTGTTCTGCTTATCAAACACATTTTGTCGGGAGTTATGATTGATTGAGAATGTAACTGTACTGTTTGGTTCTAATTCCAGCAGCTCCCCTAAGGTTCACCGTTGCGTTTCCAGTCCAGAAATAAAATGCTATCCAACACAAGGTACATAGTTAAAGCTATCAATCAGAACCCTTTAGTTTTGTTTAGAGATTCGATATACAGCTTAATTAATGGTGTAACTTGATCTGTGATCTTTGTGTCAATAGCACGAAAGTCTGACAGAAGTAGGACATGTAAACGCCGGCTAAAAGTGGATATCAACAGAAAAAACAGTATTTCATCAAACAAACGCTAATTGGTAATGTGTGGACAGATAGCGGTAATGTGTAAAACAGTGTAACGTCAATATCGAGATGGCGATATACTGTAAGAAGCATGTGACCATAGTCAGATCGTCTAGACCAATGTGCAATATACCTAACCGTTTTACTTAAATAGTAAAACCTTAATGACGTTTACGGCGGAAGGTAGAAAACTGTTTCACCAATAACTCTTACTCTAACACGTTCGTTTAAAGATACCAGTACTACTACTCAAACTGACATGATATGAACTTGAGACTATTGGTGGGAACGTTTTATTGACCTGTTTCGACGTCTATATCAATGATATTTGACGCCACCGAGTGACCAAGATGGGTTATAGTCATCGAAAGCTCTCGGTAAGCTTTCAAAGTAATGTTGTGTTGTGTCATAACTCTACACTTAATGATATTTCATATTTTTCCATTTTATATCTCAAAATACTAAAACAAACGCTTGCAAACTCGTAAATAATCAAACAAAAAAACTTTTGAGAAAAATAAATAAATCGATTGGTCTTTGAATTGTATATACATATACATAATGAAAGTCAGTAGAAGACTCCACCTAGTCTTACTGAGAATTTGGGCAAACAAGTACTAGCCATTACGTTAGACTTATATCCTGGCGCGAGAAAACTTTTTTTTCGGTATAATAAACAACGCCCTCCGGAAATATGACATGCCTTGGGTAAACAAAGCGTCATGTCTACCTACCTCCGGGTCAATAAATGAATAATATACCGAGCGCTGAATAGAAGCCGCAATTTACTAAAGCCAAAACAGACTATTGGCCCGGGTACACAACCAAGAGCCTTTCTCACAAAGCAGACGTTAATACGTTAGGCGGTGTCAGACATTAGCAGGGTGATATGATTTAGTCGCCTTTGTCGATCGTTATGACAACAGTATACAATTATGACGATAATTCTACAAGTAGTGATATTTGATATTTGTCCCAACTTTATCTCTCCAAATATCAAAGCATAATCTATCGAAAATCCATAGAAAATATAACACATTGTACTGGCAACAATGTACAATTCTTTCATTCTATCAGTAAGACTGGATGGCGATGGGAGGAAAAGTGGTGTTTTTCACGTGTAAGTATCCTCAATAACGTTCTAAATACCAAAGATCAATCTCCGTGGTGTTACTTACAGGCTATTTGATAAAGCTGGTCCTATATATGTGTTAGGAAAGGGTGTGGGATTACCTAAATGGATCTAGACGTAACGGAAACAAACGAGATAGACCTACAACTGACCGGAAGTTTCTAACCCATTAGCCTGACCTGGTTAAGACCAACAGTCAGAATCTGCAAAATATTTCACTATTTCTGTTTCTTTAACGTCATTACTACCGGTCTCGTGATTAGAAGACCTCGTGTAATGATCACGAGCAGGATTAAAGTGACTAGAAGTGTCTCAACAGATGATAGGACGCAGATCAGCGCGTGCAATAATTTGATAGTGTAAACACGTTTGTGGCTTTATACATCACGTGCGCCGTAAATCTTCTGCTCGTTTTTTGTCCATTGAAGCGTTTGATTTCCTACAGATCACGTCGGAATACTAATGGCGTTTTCCTTGTTTTACTTCGAGTCGTCTGTCTGTACAGTCTCCAATGTTCAATCCCATTTCGTTTGTATACAACATGTCAAGTTAAACAGTTCAATAGAAAACTCTACGACAGGTTAGTTCGGTATCTGTTATTTTGCTGACGAGTAACGTCCCGTAAATCCGACGCCAATGAAGGTTAGAAATAAAGAGTCATGCTCATGGTATCTATGACGTCAAGGTCATTGATTTCATTTTTAAGGTCAAATTCTAGAGCGCGACAGAATAATAAATTTATAGCTCATTTACGGCATCACGGCATCAAGTATATCACGCGTCATGCGTCTGACCATGACTAACATGTAGGTTATCGCTTGTTTGTGTGCCTATTGGTATTACGTCACGAGAAACTGTTCTAACGTCACGGGATGCTGTGTATGTAAACGATAATAGAACATTTTGTAGCATTGCCATACGATTTAGAGTTGCCAATAAGCGCATTATACTTCCAAAAGTTTTAAATGGATTCGACAGAGGACAGACTTCAATGAATTCATTCTCTGTCGACTGTATGATGTTCACAAGTTGCGAGACATGTCATCTGTCAAAAGTCTATAGCTTTGAGGTACGCTGTAGCATATACCATATCTCTATTGTCTAGGCGAATACCCAATATGACCAAGAAAAGCGAAATGTTGTCAATAGAAAGTGTCAGAAGTAAAGCAAAAGAGAGATAATAAATAGATGTAAATTAATACAAACGGAGAAATGTGTTTCAACTTGATTGCAGCATCGATTTCACGCAATTGAAACAATATAGATTCAGGTGATGAAGCAAAATATGCAAAGTGTCCAACCACAAAGAGCATAATCCCCTCCTGATGTATTGTGGTTCCGAATACAAATGGCCGAGACAGGAGGAAGGCTATATCTATCAAATACTCCGGCATAAATAATTAGACTGTCTGGAGGTAACGAGTTAAATATGAAACATGACAAAATCAGACCATATCATACGATCAATATTTCTCCGACAATAACTAACCTTTGGTCAGTAGGTCAAATTAGGCATGTACTTACCCATATAGATCATCAACTAAATATAATCTACATTACATGCCTAAAATAATTCTAGTCCTTTTTGAAGATTTGTAAAATTTATTTCATCAAAGAGGTTCCTTTAAAAGTTGTTCGTAAATCAAAATATAAAGAGGCGCGTGATTGCGTTCATAGTAAGATTTAATAATTGAATAATTCAAATTATTTCTTTTGGCCCCTAAAACTTAAAAAAAATAATCATTCAATACCTTTTTTTCTTTAAAACAAACTTTCTGGTTATTTGATCAATAAATTGCTACGAGTTGACATGACAAGAGAGCATTGTAAAAATGGCAGATATCTCAAACCATTGCCGTTTATCTCTAAAATAAAGGCTTTGCATAGCTTTCCTGAAAAAAATCTTATTTTGACGGATATCAATTCTATTACAGAACTGTGCGTGTATTGAATTCAAACACTCACAATATGTTCTAGTTAGCGTTAATAACATTTTGTTGTTAAGAACAGTGTTATTTACGTTCTGACCAGACTCAGAGTCATTTTGGGATAGATTCAAAAGAGACAGGAAATCAAGTACTGCAACGCGGCAAAGAAAAAAGGAAAATCGATGTTAGGGGGTTTAAAATTCTGAATAGAATACATGTGGCGACCGCTCACCTCATGGCCAAAAGTGATCTCAACGTTATGAATGAAAAAGAAAGTCTGATAGGAAGAAAAGAAAAGATCATATTCCAAATTTAGTCGTCTTTCACTGTCATACAGTTAAGGAATATTGATGAAACTGGGCCATAGGAAATGCACTGTCTCTGCATTTAGATATAACAAGTAACTGAACGCCAACTTCATGAAAACATTTTTATATGGCTGTTGAAATAAAAGACTACAAAATACAGCCGATACATTGAGACGGAATTAACGTCAATTCTATATGGTTCGCTACAAATGAATGAATCTGCTGATCAATGCATTCTTTATAGTTAGGGGACGCTGGCCTCCTATTTTTAATTATGTAATGCCATGTAATTCGTTTACTTTTCTTTGTGTTCATTTGAAAAGCAAACAATCTAGTTTAGACAAAAAAAAAATCCGGAAATAGCTGTTCGGTCCCAATAAATTATTATTAGAAATCACTTTAGGCTTTTTTACTGTTGTGTAGTGATGACAGGAAGATGTGATTAACATATAGATATAGATTAATGGATCAGGTAATAGGAATGAAAACTGTAATTGATCATACTTCCGGTGGAAATGTCTACAGACAGAAGAGGGTTCACGGATCAATACACCACTCTGATAGACAAGGAAATCCAATATGGGAGTCTTTTCTGGTTAATATGAATCACAAACTTGTATTTAAATTAAATAATCTTAAATAATGTTTGAATAGCTTAAGATAGATTACAACATTGGACCACGAAACGTATCGCGGTAAACTAATTAAGGGATGGGATTCATCTCAGTAAATAGCCACCAGCTAGTTAGTTTGTAAATGCGGAGTTATTAAGAGGGGTGACGATTTTTGCTTATATCAAATCTCCGCTAACATATCAGCAAGGATTCATACGTCCTTGATATCAGCAATGCAAGTTATGAATTGAGTTTAATTTGACTATAACACACCGCTAGAAAATAACCATACCACGCACAGTATGAAATCTTCCAAACTACCGACCACCAAATTATCTTTACCAACAAAATGCCACAAACCACGTCACCCTCTCATTTCAATTGTTATAGTAGGCTGTTGCTGCAGATGGCATAAACCATGAAACCACTTAGGATTATGTAATTATTAAAACAATATTAGTGGTTAGTACTTCTGAACTCTTCCCCTTTTAATGGCTGTTTAACAGTCTAGCAGGTACACTTCACACTGTTTACACAAATCTCGCGAGATTTACAGGCGGAATCCGACCTAGGCAACAAGTAGGAGAATAGTCCTTCGTCTTATTTATTTGCTCACCACTTAAAACCACCATTATATGGAATAGCTCAACCGATAAATTCGTGAATTTGTTTTCTACTCCGCCATTTAGTTACAAATTGTTTATAATATTTATGGTGTCTGGTCAGCGAAAACCCTCATCACATCACGACATAATATCAATGATCGCTCCGAGCAACGCTTGTTTGAACTGAAGGTACAAATCTCCAACAATTGAGACTGTTGCTGAATGTACATTAAGTTTAGTGTTTTCTCGGATTGTTAATGGATACTTTAAAGGAAATGACTAATTTCCTGATACATTTATTTGTCTGATGTTAAACTAGCCACCAGCAAAGTAATAAAAATATTGAGGACAGCAATGGTATAAAATGCTTATGTACTTCTTAATTCATATAAGACCTTATGTACTTAGATGAGGCTTCAATTGTAAAGGATTTTATTTTCTGCAAAAAATACAATGCCAACAATGGTTAATTTGGTTTAACATCCAATTAACAACTACGACCATATAAGGACGGCTTCGCCCGTATGCAATATTACATGTGTATAAATTAATGCCCCTATGAACATAGTGACATCAATACTTTAACATGACTTGTTTATAGAAATAACATGTATTTATTTGTATATGCTTTAATCATATGAATATCACGGTCTCTTAAAGTATCATCACCTTTGATATTTTCTATGCCTACAAATAAGTCTTAGGTTAATCATTGAACATACATAATTTAATAAAAATTGTGTATACATTATAGTTAACCTTACGTAATAATGTTGACTCGTGAATTCCTAAAATATTAGCTTGTTTTGCCAAAATCTTTTAGTTACACCACCATTAAGGAGTTAACCGTAATCCATGACGCAAAACACATTTTTATTGACTTATTTATGTTCAATTACACATAAGAAGTGATATATAGGCATGCAAAATACACTAGTTTAAACAAGGACTAATACCTTAAATTGGAATTTAAAGTATGTATCTATCATCCGAAAGGAACGTAAACTATTTTTTTTCCTCTAATGAAGCATTTGCAATAAACAGTTTGGCGGAAATGATGTTACTCTATACAAACATTTATCTTATGAACTGTGGATTTATAAACATGAAGCGTCTTGCTGTTATATATTTTACCTTATGCATTCTTTTACATGTTTGATCTTAGTTTCTGGTTTCTCTCCTATGGCCAAGACACACAACGTTCTGTAAAAGTGGTAGCTATTATAATAGTGTGGCGCTAGTTTGCTTGTTGTATTGTCAGCATAGGTGTGTGCCGTTTGGTATTTTGACTTGACAGCATAAAAATATCGAAGCCTCAAAATATACAGACATTTACATACGCATTACTTTGTATACAGGGGAGGGGCCGTCCTTAAATGTCCCTGGTTATTAATAGGATGATAGGCTCAATTCTACAACCATCTAATAAAACATCTACAGATTCTGTATGTTAAAGTTGTATTTCTGGTAATTTTCATTGTAACGATATGTCGCTTTAATATTTGATATTTGAACATGGACATGTAACTTAATGATTAAGCTCCCCAAAACCATATGTCAGCCTGTAAGAGAGCCGAAATCTAGGGATCATATATTCCTGGTTTTGAATAAAACGCCTTCAATCACCGCCATGTTCAGTACCTTCGGGTTTTGTCGGAATTCCGAATCGTATCACGTGACTGACGTCCACACGTCCTGCACGTAGTGATCAAGGTAACTAGCGTAAGCGCACATGTGTTTGTTTACGTTCTCCTTCTGGCTAAAATGAGCAAATCGTGCTGGTACATGTATATGTATGTCCACAGAGCGAGTATTTGAAACATCCAATACACGCATTGACGTAATTCAATATTGTGTGTATCAAATATTGTAATGAGCGGGAATTAATTTCTTTGTAAATCCAATTTGCTGAGGTCGACCACATATGTTGTTTATGAAAAATTGTTGACATTTTCTCTTGGTTTTACAACTCTCGTGTTACTTCGACATTGTCGCGACGACGTTCGGAAGAGTTCGGAATGATTCGGCATCTTTCGAGCCTATTTTCCACGTGTACACGTTAAAAAGATTTTTTACATTTATAATTAAAAATACTTCCAGTGCTGTAACTTTATAAAAAGTGGTAAAATGAGAAAGTTTTAAACTCAGACAGACGGCGAAAAACATGTATAACACTTAAACAGTTTTCATTACGACAAAAAAAGCGAAAGTGATTACAACTTTAATATCATCTACTGATCACGCAATATCCTCAATAAAACGTTAATTACGTTACTTAAAGAAACACCAAAACATGTACTCCACACATCGCTACTGAAACAACATTACTGTTTAGGTCATTGGCCAGCATATCTGTACTTCAAAAATAAAAATAAAAAATGTATAGTATTTAATGGATATATTTACAAATGTATTTCCGAAAGCTGATGGCGCTATTGACCTTCTTGTAATCATACGTAATTGGTATGTCTGTATGCATGAAAGATTAAATATTATTTATCTTCGTTATCCAATACAGTATCGCATCCATACTATTCTGAATGACAGCATTTATTAACGCTAAAATATATGTACACTATATTACAACTAGTTTATCCCGCGTTGTACCACACCAGAAAGGTAAGTTTTGAATACAGATGCTTAATTTTCTCATAAACACTACTATTGATACACAAATATTCAATTTACCGCCATATGAGTGTAATGTTTACAGAGCCAAATAGCCAAAGGTCATTATTTAGTTATGATCGTTTGGACATGTAAGCACCTCAAATGCCAAAGAAAGGGAGTGTACGGGTTTCGAAGAGCTATCACTCGCAGGCTGGGCGACAATTAGTATAAGGTTCTATCCATTCATGACATCAAAACACACAGAATCCCCGTAGGACTCCACAAATAGCAGTCCTTTCATGAGGTTCGTGTAGAATCTTTCTACTCCATATCACAGTCGTAGAACATGCGATATGATGGATGTAGCGCATTCTCGACAAGGAAGTCAATAATTCATAAGATTTATGACCGATCTCAAAATCTTATTTCCATTCACTTTAAAACGGCAGTTATTATGAATATAAACCATGAAATCGGCACTTTCTGATATATAAAAGTATACATTTATTTATCTGAAGGTGTTGATTTCATTCATTTATATATTTTATTTAATTTCATTATGATTTTCCATTATGTTTTCTTTGCAACTTAATTTTTGGTGTAATTGAACGGATGACCAACATAATTGGTAATCTTGATTTCCTAATTCAAATTTTAATGTGAAACCCTCAAGAAGAATTTCTAAAAAGATATCTGTACATTTTTTGTAGATCGTTGCTCTCGAATTCCGTATTACTTATGACCGATACATTGCATCGACTCGCTTCCCGTCCTGTTTTATCGTTTTCATATTCAATTATATTGGTTTATTTCAGAAATTGCCAGACTTATCAGAATGTAGACTGGCCAACCGACCCAAGTTCTTGATAAGACTTTCTAGCAGAGTTTTTTTAGTAGATTATCTCCCTCTAGCTTGAAACTAGAATCGGACATATCGTAGAGACAAAAATAATCAAGCCAAATTTAAGTGGGTTTTTTTTCAACATTCTAGAAACTGGTGGTCAGACTAATCAGAATGCTGTCTTACTAAAAAAAAGCACAATGGATGACATCTTAAGCCTCTCGAGTGGCCGGACTCAAAATGCAGCAATTTTATTTGAATTGTTTTTGTCTTCTTTTCGATAAATATGAATGAATCCTGGCGGAAGGCTTTAGGATCGTGGCAGCTTCGATATTAAACAAAAGCATTCGTTCGTAGTTCATTCCATGGCGCGGAGGTTTCTGTTCTGAATATTTCGCTGTTTTGTGAAAATAAATTCCGACAGTCCCTGATGGAGTGAAATGTTTCCACCTTATTCCTATCAAACCTTGTTCAAATAAGATCGACAAGATAACATGTCTCTACCTCAGGCAATTGATTAGCACTTTGATGCATTCCAGTTTGCTCTACATTCACATCCGAGTGTTGTAAATGAGTGACAGACTCACTATGACCAGATCCGGAAGCTGAGGCCGGAGGCTTGGTAACTTAATTCCAATCCTAATCAACATGCCAGTACCCTTAGGAAACCATTCAAATAAAGATACACCACCTGGGATGGGCGATGTTAGGAGCGATGTTTCCAAACACTGTTACAAATCAGATGCATTATATCAACAGCTCCCTCATCCTCGACCTCGCCCCTCTCCTTGTGTTACCAACAGAAGATTTTCATGACATTCATAAATTTTGACTTCAAAACCATTCCATATAACATTTCAAAAGAGTTAAGACATGTATGACCTAATTTTGCATTGTGGGTGTTTTACAGACAACGGCTATTTGGAATTGATTACAATTTGTATTCACTAAAAATAGAAACATTTTCAGTTTTATGAGTTTCTCCAACGCCAAAGAAATAATTTAATGTTCCTCTAGAATGATAACCAGTCTTACCTAAAATAGATACATCATCCTCCTTACTCGGCTCTGGAATTCTGATAAACTTTGTCCGGTATCTTAATTTCATCCTCGAACAAATTTCAAAGGCACAATCAATAGATTGATCATACATCATTCCCTACGAATCTTCTCTAAGCCAATGTTTCTCTAACGACAAAACGATACACATACAGGGTATAAATATGTAATTTATATACGCACGTATTCCTTGTTTTTAACGTAAATGGGACTTTTAGGCGATTAACACATAATCAATGTTTCGAACATTTGAAATCCTGAAAACATAAAAATGACCATTCTGCAGTTTCACATTTTTACAAGAACCAAACGCAATATTGGAATCCGAATTGTCTGTTATCAGACGGCAGTGTGAAGATAATTTACTACTTTGTATTCCGAACAGTTAGATAAAACAATGAAAACGATGCTGTTATAAATGTTTAACTGATAAAGGAAACTTTAGTAATCGTCCTGTTATCAGCATTGCATTTTGCTTCATGACACAAACGAGCAATTCAACCAGTTTATATTCATAGCAAAATACCCCTAATTAAAAATAATAATAAATGTAGATTAAGTAACTTTTATCAAAGTTTCGAAATGCATGTTTTAGGTTAGAACCAGCGATTTAATGGGATATGTCAGTTCAACATAAAAAGAGCATTTCAAATCAATATAAAGACTTAAATACATGTCAAATAAAGCAACAATAGAAATAAATAGTGATATTCGTGAGATACATCACCAATAACAGTCAATAACACTTACTTCCGAATAGGAACAAAATTCCAAAATGATAAATATAACATATAAACCTAAATTCTTTGTGAATTGCTGGAATATCTTAAGAATATTTAGATATTGTATGCAAAATTTATATTAGATATTAAACAAAATGAAATCATTGATTTTGTACCTCATCTCCTTGCTAATAGGCATACCATTGATATGTGCCTGTTAACATGTAGGTGAATAAGTTCCATTTAAAATGGAAGGATTTGGATCCCAGCGGGTGCATTTGATGATTAAGGTTTTATTGGTACAAAAAGTAACAAATACGCGGGCACATTCGATGGAGGGGAGTTTTATTGATACAAAAAGTGAAAGGGTGACGTAGCATGTAGTGGAGGGGGTCCCGGGATTTGAACTAAAGGGGATTATATTTTGTATCTTTTGATGGGGGTAATCAAGTCCCAAATATCCTTAGGTTACATTCTAACGCACCTCGAAAATTGGGGAGGCGCAATTTTATCTTTACATAAACTGTGATGCAAACCTAATGACTTGGTACTTAGTAGTGAATACATTTCAGGAATTATAACACGAGAATAAAAGCTGTAACCTGGAGGATATATAAAATCTAACTATTAAATTTATATTTTGTGTCTTGAATTGCTTCTCTGAAGATAATCCTCGATTCTGTTCCCCTCCTAGCAACAACTTGGGGTTTTATGAAGCCGATTTCCCTGTTTCTACTTGTGTGAGTGGCTAATGAGTAGTTTTATGTTTTGGGAGGCTGTCTCGTGATGACAAAATCTCTAATTTATATCAGGACCTATTCTGTTAATAGGACTGTAATTTAATCAAACAAATAAACAAAATAAAAGTGCTACTTTATTAAATCATATTGCTTAAGTTACTGAACAGGAAAGTCAACCCGGCGACTTTAAAATGACTACGAGTAAATATGATGCATCATCTTTTGTATACCGAGAAGTTACTACCTTTGACCAGGGTGCGGGGCGCGCGAGGGGGGGGGGGGTGTTACGAAATATTGAGGACCTTTGCCCCTCATTACGTTTTATCTTCCTACGTCACTGTTAAAATGGTTCTATATCACTGGAGCATGCCGATGAAGTCAGTAAGCAACACACCCCACTCGGCCAGATTATACGAGAATGGGCGAACCAGTCGTTCCATTCCCTCTACTGTTTAAAAAGCAGTGTTTAATATATGTTTATGATATATCAGTTATAGTGCCCCGATGGGAGGCGTGACTGACATGAGATAATTACTATAAATATTGCATATTGAATTTTGCCTTCCATATATCAGTTCACAATAACTAAACCTTGGTGACATGGCAAAGGGACCTGTACCAGCATGAGCTAAATCAATATCTTACCAAATTACAGAAACACAACCGCTAAATTATATAAATCTAAATGACACAAGACAATTCAAGCACGCTAAACTTTTATTGACAATACCCGATGGTTTGTGTAAAACTGATAATTTAGAGTGAATTTAAACGCTTTAAAATTGAAGAGTGTCATTGGTCTGAAATAGCAGCGTTGTAAATAAAAAAGAAGTAATGCAATATGTTGAGCATATCTTGTGGTTAATTATAGTTTCTTCATTTAACTGCATGAAAATTACCATAAGTCTGATCGGTAGTCTGATATTGACGCGACATTCGTGTTTTTTGTTTCAATAAGGAAATGAGTCGCGATGCAATAACTTACAGATAAGTTCATGGAACCATATATATTGAAGGAAAAAAGTATAAATATGAGACTATTTCTGATAAAAAATATCAAATATCTGATGATTTGCATGGGTCTACAATTTCACAATTTCGGTATAAAAAAAAAAAAAATAATCAAAGTAATAAAAATATAACTAGACGTCTATCAGGTGAACGGAGTACACAGCCACAGTATTCCCTGTTTGAATTATAGAGTTATCTCCCTTGCGGGTTGGTATTTATTGTGACGTCATAATTTTGTTAACGCAATTCAGCTTTTCTCCGAAAAGTGTGACGTTACCATCGCAAACACATGACGTCACAATGAATACCAACCCGCAAGTGCAGATAACATGCAAAAACAGAATATGACGAAAACCATCATAAATTGTTCATGACCACAACGAATGTCCCGCGAATGTTACCAGTTATACGGTATCGGTTTTTGCCATACATCGTAAAATTACCTTCCGTAATACACGTCGTTACGATTGCACCACTAGGAGGAATATACAGCTATTTGTATTTTTCTCCTCTTTGTTAATTGAATGAGGAAGTCTGATCACTAAAAATCATTAGTAATAAGGGATATCTGGGGGTGATCAAAAAACTTTGCCGAAGGGGGTTGGTGACATGTCATACTATCTCATTTCTTTTCAGGTTTTTTTACGAGATGGATGGAACAGTTGATGGCCTAGAAACTTGCTAGAATGTATATCCAATCCCTTTGATTGTTATGAATCAATAAAACGTGTTTAAATGAAAGATGAAATCCGTTCCCAGTAGTCAGCCGATCGCCATCGGCGGAGTAACGCGATATTTTCTTGACTCTGCCATACATCATTTAGCGCATGTCACTTCACAATCTATTATTGTTTCCCATTGTTTCTGGATATGCTCATATGATGTCTATTAGGGCACGGATTTGCATTATGATTAGATAACCGCGGTCTCCTCTAGGTCACAAATAAATCATACTATACAGGAACATTTACTTTCGAACAACCAATCAATTAAATGTATGTTTAATTCTATTTTAAGTAGAAATAATAAAGTTCATCTTAATGCGACCAATATGTCTCAATTATGATGATTTTTTTTAAATTTGAGTCCAAGATTGCCAACGTCAATTAATGAGGAAATTGATAAATACAGCCACATTGTACTTGTTTTTGAATTCAATCTAATGTAATATATTTGTTGTTCAGTCAATTTATCTTTAGTTAATAAATATTACTTGATGAAATACCGTGCATTTCTTTACAATGAATCTTGTGTAAACCAACCAGTAGTGGTGAAGGTAAATGATGAAATTATTTTGATTATCTCTACATGGTGTTATATCGCCCATCATTACAGATACCTGATGAGTGTCTGACATGCCTTCTCAGTGGATTAAGTAGGGAATATAGACATCAACTTTGACTTTCACTGTTTGTATAGAACAGATGCTCTCTTGTTTATTTCTGCTACGAGACCAGAAGAAAGATGATAAGTCAACATGCAGCTCGCCACCCTCCGCGCCATAAGTACCGATAACCGCCAACATTTCACAAAAACTACTTCCGCTGCTAGACTCAGAAACCACGAGTTTAATTACTATTCATATTCATCAGCAAAATTTTTAATCACTGACTCTCGTCAATACATATTTAAACGTTAGCTTCAGGAGGAAAATACACAGCATGAATCACATTTCTGTAAAAGTGTGACGCCGCGTTTTCAGTTATTCTATATCAGATTGAGTTTTTCATATTTTCAATCCGAGATACATACAAAATATACATGCGAGCATTCATAATCTATCGTAAACTAAATAAATCAGTCTCAGTTGTAATGAATGGTTGAGTTTTGGTAGTTAGAAAGAACACAATTTCGGTTTTTTTCAGACGCTGTAACATTTAGTAAAAAGAACTGATTTATAAAATATATAATAACAGAGTAAAGATATTAAAAAGTACTTGAAGCTAAAAACTACGTATAACATACCGTAATAATAATTACTGATAATTAATCATATCAGAAATATCTTACCTGTTCTGCATTTCTATATAGTCCCGTTTTGTTTACGTGGGCCACGGTTGCCCTTCATTTTAACCGCCACTTTAATCACATTTCACAAATCTTGATGAAAAGTTTAACATATCAAATGACCAATTGTCCACCTCACTTAATTCTGAGAACATGATTTTCTGTGAGGAATCCCGTTAAAGCCTGGTAATCAGCACTAGCTGTGGAGACGTAGGCCATGCCGCTCCCTGTCAATAAGCAAGCATCACAAGCTTGCCGCTTACCCAGTAGAAGATCTGGATGTCAAAGGTCGAAGTGCACGTACCTGGACCAGCTACAGAGGTGAAAGGTCATTCGAGTGTTGTATACATACAAAACGATGAAGAAATAAGAAGCCAACAGGTATTCTTGACAATAGTAGAGGTCATATGTCTACATATGTGTGTGTGAATATCACAACAAAAGGTAGATGTCCAACTCAACGGCTAGGTTCAAATAAGAGTTGATCTATTACCCGGTAAATAGTAGAGGTCAAGGTTAAGAGGGCATATAGATATCCGAAAATCGGGAAAGGTAAGACCACCTATATAAATAATCAGGTGTAATATGGAAACGACAGAGGTTACAGACAGCTGATGACGCCCAAGCCGCCCTGGAAGCAGGATTTCAAATTGTAACCCCATTGTATGATCGTAAAAGGCGACTAATGATGATTCTCAATGGGTTTAAAAAAAAGTCTCGCTTTTGGTCTGGAGTTAACCAACGTCCGTCCTAATTGTGGGCTCTGTCCCCTTATGGCCACAAAGTTTGGTCTTTTAAATACACCAGTTTATGTTCAAAATGGATGGGAACCACTGCTTTGTCCGTCGTCAAGTGCGTATGATTTGGAAGACTGGGCTAGATTTGTGGTTGTCATCGTGGATCTCGTCTTTTATAGTAAAACAATCATTATAGCGTCATGCAAAACACACCGAGCAACACCCTCCACCTGTTCATATTAAACTTACAACAGGTAAACCTGAGCGCTAAGCATGATCGGACACTATTGTCTATGACGTGGCTCGGCCAGCGGTAAATTTGTTTGTTTGATTAAATCAACGCCATATTTACACTCAAGTAACAAACGTCCATAGTTTATTATTTGTATTGAAACTACTGAAGCGTATTATATCCTCTACTGTTTTGTTTTGTGGCTCGGTAAAAAAGTTGGTTTATTACAGTTACATCCCATTAACAGTCAGGGTCATGTAAGGACGGCCATCCATGCTTGCGGTGTGTTGCGTGTATGAATTGCGGGTGTGTGGTTTGGGAGACTGCGGTATATTCATGTTTTGGTTTTTTATGGTGGAACTATTGCCCTTTTTATAACTTTTGCTATATCAGTGAAGCATGCAGCCGATGACACCAGTCAACATACCCCATCCGGCTACATACTGACAACGGGCGAACCAGTCGTTCCACTCCCTTTATGTCGAAGGCTAAGCAGGAGCAGAAACTACCACTTATATAGACTCTGGTGTGTCTCGGCCAGGGAACAGAACCCAGAGCCTTCCTCGCAGGGACGAGCGCTCAATTGAAGGCCAAGCAAGGTAGGAAGAAAGGAAAGATAATATCCTAATTTTAGTCGCCTTTTACAATCATGTGGTAGGTGCAGCAGATACAATTCTTACGCCCTACCTGCCAGCAGTTAAAAGTCAGAGTACGGGGTCAAAAATTATAAGGGGTATCAAGAATGAAAAAGAAATTGGTTAGAAGGATCAGAAAAAACGAATATGTTAAAAATTAGCTGCCTTTTATGCATGTCATAATACGGAACATTATATCTTCTCAACCTACCAACCCATGTATACAGTAGGGATCAATGCTCAAAGTATTTAATATTGGCAAAACGTAAGATTTCAATCCACAAATGTACTTTACAACATTTTAGAAACCAGCAACCAAAACATATGGCAATGGAGGTTCGGTCTTTTCACGTATCTCAGTAAATGTAAGTAAGGCATGCAAGTAAACATTGACAGAGGTCAGTCGTTCGTGTAACTTCCACAGATAATAAATGAACAAGAGTAGAAGTTTGTTTGTTTTATTCTCTTTTTTAGCAAAAGACGTCTTTGTGAAAATGACAAAACCTAACAGATCGTATGGGATGAAAGGGATGCAAACTTCCACTATTAAAATGTCCTATATATTGAAAGGAACAACTGGTCTTTTAGCCAATTACTCCACTCAGAATACCGGAGGCAGCAATCTTATCTACAACCAAGATTGACTGTCAGATAAAGAAAGAGCAACAAAGCAAAAGTAGGTTGATGACGTACAAGCCCGATGTTTGAAAGATTGAACACATCTTAAGAACGATCACTTAACCATTTTATCAGCCTATATATAGGTAATTGCTGGTATAATATGGATTCCCTAATAAAGAAAATAACTTTGTACTGTGATTTACGGCACGCAAAGTATCACTCGGAACTTCTCGGATGTAACTTCTATATATTCGAGGTTTCCGTTTGCGCGCAAAGTATACAGCACTTCACAGACTTCAGTAATGTCAAGACTCACCGGTTTTTTTCTGTGCATGCGTCATATGAAAATGTTTCTTTCACAACGCGATATCTTTTATTGAAAAATATTCTTCTCTATTTCGTGAAAATCCATGCAGGTATTATATGAATATACGTGTATAATATTCAAAGTGTAATAGATTAACAAATAAGACATATATTAAATATCACAAAATATTCACATAAATATTTTCATTGTCAGCAACCATTTGTCCTGGGTATACGTTTTACGATAAAAAATTATTTGTCAAATAATTCGTTGTATAATTTATAAAATTATATTCCTTTTCAAAGAAATATTTCATTTCAAAAATGCTGTAAACGTAACAAGATATACCTCTAGGAATAAATCTATGGTACTGTAAACATAGCGTTAATTTTTTTAGGGAATACTGTGCTAAAATTAGATTGCACTAAGTGGATGAGTTTGGCTACTAGGTTTCTTATTATTCATAACATATTTGTCATGTTTTTTTATCATTCATAAATTAAGTCATTTAAAAAAATTAATTAATGTTTTTTTTTAATCAGTACTGAATTCAAAATTCACCTTCAAGACAACAACCCCCCTTATGACTTATAAACCACATTGATTCCAATAATGCATATACACTGAGGGTATTGGACGAGGAACATCCTCATTACTGGCCCGGTCTATCTGCTGTCCCATCAGGGTATTTAATGGTTGTAAGATGATGCCGATTACGGTCTAATATTATCAGCAATATATCTAAGGAGACTTCCTATTTAATAAGATCTAGATTTACCATGCTGTCTTCTACACAAAGCTCAAAGCAATTGACCATCAGCTGAAATGACCATTATATCGGAGAGGATTTGATAACGATTTGTATAGACTTAACGTGGGTTAATATATCAACAACTGATAATTCCCCTCCCTTCGCTTTCGTCATCAGATAGACAGCGTGAAACACAATAATAACAACCTGTCTAGTACACAACTCCATACTCAAGCTGTAAATTCCTGCTTTCTGTTTCTCAATGTATCCTTATTCCCATGTTTTGCATTGCTTATAATTGATATAAGCAATGCAAAACAGGGTAATAAAGATACATTGGAATATCCCCCTGGTGGGGAGGGGGGGTCAAGTTCACTGTAGTTTTCACTGTAGTTTATATAGGAAAAACACATTGATAAACATTATTTGCTTATTTTTCATAGCAAATTAGCCAAACTGGGTTAGAATTATTAGCCTGATATAGCATTTAACACCATATCCATATTGGTTCTGGCCGACCCCCAGGGGCCAGAGGGGCGGGGCCAAAACGGGTCAAGATCGATAACATTTCAAAAAAATTTCTACCAAATACTCTTCATAGATTAAAAAGTCAAGTTTATAAAATCACTGACTGACTTCAAGGGCCTGATGGGCCAATATATAGTGTTTATATGTCTTTATTTTATTCTGTATCTGAACTCGGGTGACCGTTAAGGCCCATGGGCCTCTTGTTATAGATCATGTTGTGTATAGACCAAGAAGCTACATGTAGAAGTAAAGTAATGATATTTAGCAAAAGAAAGTGTAGACGGCAAAACAACTTTATACTCGATAATGAAATATTGGAAATTGTAGACTGCTTTACTTATCTCGGAATTACTTTTAAATTTAACGGAAATTTTGTGGCGGCTAGACAGAAGCTTATAGAACAGGCACAAAAATCTATATTTTCATTTTTTTTAAATCCGAAATCAGGCAATACGAGAAGATCTACAACTTAAGCTTTTTGACTCATTAGTTGAACCGATTCTGTTATATGAGTCAGAGATCTGGGGTTACGAAGATTTAAAGATTTTAGAACAAACCCATCTTAAATTTTGCAAAAGATTTTAAATGTTAGGGCTAGCACGCCTGGGTATATGATTTATGGTGAATTGGGAAGATATCCGTTAGAAATAAAGGTAAAGCTAAGAATGTTAAATTTTTGGAACCTTTTGTTAAATGAAAATAAATTAAGTAATATTTTATATACACTGATGGCGAATTTAAGTCGCAATGGACAAATACGGTTTAAATGGTTAGATCGTGTTAAACAAATCTTTTACGATACTGGATTCACATATATATTTGATAATGAAATACCTATGAATGCAAATTTTTATAAGCATGAAGTTGCACAACGTCTACGTGACGCTTTTATACAAAAATGGTTCGCAGACATAGAATCCTCGTTCAAAGGTCTGTTTTATTCAAAATTTAAAAAAGACTTTATTTTTGAAAGTTATTTAACAAAATTATCGGAACAAAACAGAATTACTATTACAAAATTTCGTACCTTAAATATAAAGTTCCCTATTGAAACTGAGCGATGGCTCGGTATCCCCAAAGAAAAAAGAAAATGTTATTTATGTCAAGTTGATATCGGAGATGAATTTCAATATCTTTACAAATGTCAAAAAAGGGAAATTAAAGCTATCAGAGAAAAGTGTTTTGCTCAGTACTGCACCAAATATCCTACTTTTTTAAAATTAGAGCGTCTATTGAATGTCTGCAGTATCCGATTTTTAAACAAATTCGCAATTTTTCTAGGAAAGATAATGAAATTACTTTAAATTAAACACTATACGATTATAACTCTTGTACATGTATAGTTTGTATCCATCTTGTCATGTATATGTTTATGTATATCATTATGTCCTCATGTAACACATTTTCATGTTTCTGAGAGTAACAAACAAAATCTTGAAAAAAAACTTGAAACCAATGGATAGAACCCAGATCCTTACTCGAAGAGGTAAGGGAGCGTCAATGGAGACGTTAGGAAAAAAAATGATGTTAGGAGTTAGGAAGAGGATAAAAGATAGGATCCCGAATTTAGTCGCCTTTCTTCCTATCAATGTGGGTAGTAGTAATTGAGTGAAGAGTTAATTGATTATTTCGGTATAGCTATTCATCACGTTCCATAAAGATCTGTAATATAATCCGATGGAACACAGCTTTTGAATTTTGATACGAAAACTAGAACGAAAGCATTACTCTGACTGTAATTCAAAGCTAAAAGATACTGATTTGTTGGAGCTGAATTTAGGATCTTTTCATCTTAAATTATTTTTTCATCCTAGTGTGTCCATTGTCCTTGACTAGAGCAGGGGCGTAGGCAGTTTGGTGGTGGTGGTGGTGGGGGGGGGGGGGGAGGGTCCCCCCCCCCCCAAACATGTCTTTTTGCCTCCTCCCTATTTTCGCCGACTGAAATGCACATTTGAAAGAAAAACGTTTTTCGCAGGTATACTTCATTTTAGAAAACCTTAAACAAGATTCCCAATGAAGACAAAATGTCCATCAAGGGATTCTACTATTTCAAAATATATCTCGTAAAAGATTAAATAGTGTATATGTCTTAGCAAGACAATTATTTCATTATTATAGTGTGTTACACAATAACAACAATGTGCCGCCAATATATTCAGTTCGATCAGGGGTTCACATCGTGGTGTGAAACTTTGCGCAATTGACGATCAAGTGGGGGTGGGACAACTAAAAGACGTTTGGTTTATTTAGTTTTAAATTTATTAACAGCCAGGATCGCGTAAGAACGTGCCAGGTTTGATAATGGAGGAAAACCGGACTACCCGAAGAAATATCACCGACCAGTATCTGGTAATTGCTCCCACTTGGGATTCGACCCAGTGGTGTAGGGCTTGTGGTTTTATGTCGGAACTTACGAGAGACACCATATCTTTGGCAGCATGCTTTAGTTAGATACATATTATATGCATTAAATTGGAAAGAGGTTTACTTATACCGTTATAAAACACAAATATACCGTTGCAAATTGCGCATAGGAGAGAAGCCTTTAAAAAGCCCTATCTGCTAATAGCACGTTAAACCTAATACACCAAAACAGTCGTTTGGACGTACACAAGGAGAATGTTACCAAACCTTCAATCATCTTATAATGTAGCTTACGTAAAGTCAGTTTTTGACTCAATTTGTTTTCTCAAAATCGAAATCTGGAGCAAGGTACTCCAGAAGATTAAGCATCGTTTCCTCCATCGACGACCAGAATAACCATGCGAATCTAGGTCAGATTTAAAAGTAATTAAAATGAACAGAACGAGAGTTAAGCATGAGATGTCTTGATAACGTTACGACATGCAAGAAATTTACATTGTTGCGCTAAAATTGATGTTTAGCTCTTAAATGAAGAATAAACCTATATTCTTTTAGATATTATATATCTAATATCAAATAAAGCAACCTACAATATATTATGTGCAGTAAGAAAAAATCCCTGTATATCTTGATGGAATTTAACACTTGCGTCACCGATGGATATTTAAGTTTAATATCTAATTACTTGTTGGAGTCAGTGTCATTAAAGGACGTGCCAGATTCAGGAAATGAAGAAACTTACTGCTTACTGCCCCACTTCACATTCTTGTGACCCAAAGGGACATCTTAACTACTTGTCCACTACCGGCCTCTGATGTATACTAGTTCGAATTTAGAGTATATCTGTTATGTTTATCTAGAATGTGCAATCATCATATTGAGCTGTGTGTGATTTAACTTGTATTAGAAAACTTTAAACCAATTTTCTCCAAAAACAAAAGCTCCTCATTGAAAAGTAAAATATATCTCTGGCGTGACAAGCGATACTTTGAATTGGTTAATCTAAATCTGATTGAACAGCGCACAAGTATCATTACTTCCTGTTTTGGTAATAATTCCATTTCATTAAATACGTTGTAATAACAAAGACTATAGCATTGAAGTTAATTTAATATTTTGTTTGTTTGTTTGATTATTTTAACGTCCTATTAACATGCAAGGGTCATGTAATGACGGCCTCCTATGTATGCACTGTGTAGCATGTGTGACGTATGAGGTGCGTGTTTAGGGAAACTGTAGTATGTTCGTGTTATGTCTTCTTGTATAGTGGAACCCTCGCCCTTTGTATAGTGTTAATCACTGAAGCATGCCGCCGAAGATACGAGTTGGACTAAACGAAAATACAAAAAGCAACATTTCATTATAAATGAACACATGGTATCACGTAAATATTGAATCAAAGTCTGTATTCTTTATTAAATAGCATATTGCCAACTTACATGTGTATGGTCATAATATATTCCAATTGATGATAGAGATTAGAAAAATAAAAACACGATCCAATCATGTGATCTGTTATGAAACAGATGTTAGAGGCATTCAAATGAAAGTGGCATTTTGCTTTTTAAGCTTGCTTTTCGCGCTTTGTTAAAGGCGAATTAGTTTTAAACGCATTTGCACTCAAGTTTCGTTCGCCACTAACAATGTTTTTGGGGTGTTTCCACGATTTGTGTTAGTTGCTTTGCATTAATGCCAGTTAAGTAATTAGAAGTTATTAACTATTAATAAATCATAATATATTTTAAGGGATACGAATAACCACGAGAAAGAGCTAAATCTTTTTTTATTTAACTTAAGTACGAGTCTTTTGATCAATTTGGTATTATCGCGAAGGTCACGACTCGGGGGTTTATGGATACAAAAATGTTTTTTTTTTTGATAACGCGGACACCCATTTTAATTTTGTGACGCGTGCAGACCTCCTGACCATCATGAGCAGTGTGTGTTGGTAGACAGAACGTATTGGCAATAGAGGAGAAAAATGCAGCACATTGCTCGTAATCTCGTCCAGTGTTATTGGTTTATTTCTTCAACGATAAACGTCTAAGTAGTTATGGGATCAGTACATGAATGACGTGTCTGAGATATAAACAATCGTCATGTGGCCTCCAGCATCTTAAGTATTGTCTAAACACAACAATGTATTTATACAAAAATGCCGAAGTTGCTCTCCTCTGCAATGCATGCCACTCGCCTGTTGTCAGTATAATGTGACCGGGTGGGGTGTGTTGCTTGGTGTCTTCGGCGGCATGCTTCAGTGATATATCACTATAATAAGGGCAAGTTCTACTATACAGGAAGACACAACATGAATATACCACAGTCTCCCAAAACATGCACCTCCCACAACATACACGCAACACATCGCATACATGGGAGGAAGTCCTTACATGACAATAGCTGTTAAAAGGACGTTAATTAATTAAACAAACAAACAAACAAACCTTCTCCAAATCCTTTCCTTCAACACGCAGTGCCCGTAAATTATATTCATATCCTAATTCTATATATGTATACTCCATATTCTACCAATAGATACATTTTATCCTAATTCTATATATGTATACTCCATATTCAACCAATAGATACATTTTAATTAAAGTAAATAAACTTTTTACTGCAGTGTTAAGTAGATAGCTTTTAGCATCCGCAAGAAATCCCCCAGACTATATATCCCACCGCCTGGCCTGCAAATAGGAGGTTATAATTGTAACTGGTCTTCCTATTGCATTATCGTAATGGCGACTAAATTTAGGATATTATTGCACCCCCGAAACGAAGTTAAGGGAGTATACCGGTATACTGGGTTGCCCGTCCGTCTGTCTGTCTGTCTCTCTGTAGACACAACTTTGTGCGGCGAAATCCTCCTAAACTACTTGACAGATTCCGATAAAATTTTGTACCCAGAACCCTTCAGCATAAAGAGGAGTTGAGTAAACTATAAAGATTCGGTCCATTTTAATGGAGTATTACAAAAAGAATTGCAGCGGAAGAAGTATTAGTCGTCGACTCAGGCGACAGTTTTAGTCTATTCTATTCTGTCTCAATTTTGGCCACGAGTTTAGCCCCTATGAGGAAGGTTCTGGGTTCCGTCCCCTGGCCAAAACACACCACAGTACAGTCTCTAAAAAGTTTCTGCTTCAGCATAAAGCTAGCAGGATTACTTTCGATGTTATAATATAACCGGATGAGGTGTGCTAGTTTTGTGTCAAACGAAAGTACTCCCCCAAACTCCTAAACCACTCAAGCACTTCACATACACAACACACCACATACACAGGAGGCCGTCCTTACATGACCTTGACTGTTAAAAGGACGTTAATATAATCGATAACCAAACCAACAAACTTGTACTAGTATGCCAATCCCAAAATGGATAGCATTGCGGCCATGTGATACATGGGAATTTGTTTTCGGACAAAGGATCGCCTTGTAATACACTTGGTATCTCGGTTTGCTGTGTAATTCACCGTATTTTACATCGCCATCCTGGTGCCACGCTGTAGCTGTGATCGCAAATACGTATTGTACG
Source organism: Argopecten irradians (assembly GCF_041381155.1). Taxonomy (NCBI): domain Eukaryota; kingdom Metazoa; phylum Mollusca; class Bivalvia; order Pectinida; family Pectinidae; genus Argopecten; species Argopecten irradians. The sequence continues at coordinate 22,145,046 of NC_091140.1, forward strand.
AGGCAACAGTGTGTCTACTTGAGGGAGAAACGAAACTGACCCTCCGATTTCACGGATGATTGACATACCGCCTAAATCATTCATTTTAATTAATGATTTTTGCTACGGATTCATGAGAACCAAAAGAGTGGAACAAATCCGGTCAAGAATTCCGGATACACATATTGGGAGTGGCAGCAGGTATTGTACGCTTGACCGGCTGATTAGGGAGTGGAGCGATGGTATCCGTATGTTGACTGGTGGACCCCGAGAGATCATTTGCAATGTCGGACCTATGCTATGATGTAAACCTTTCTCAGTCCCTCATCTGTAGTCGTCTGGGCATGGCGACCAATCTACATACCTTCCTCGTTTAGCGGATGACGCGTATCCCTTTCCGAAATGCATCCATAATTGGAGGATGGATTCTAAAAATTTGGCAATACAACAAAAAGGGTTCTTTCCTAATGTGTATGCACTAGAAATCTTGAAATATATTTTTTGTCTTCTTTTTTTCTTCGACATGCAATAATGTGCAAGTGTCTGGTGTTCTGTGTGTCAAATAGATATGAGTTTGGCGCTGTCCTCCTCTAGGGGTCCCCATCCAATTTGCTATCGTTTAATTGTCATTGATTTTCACTTGCAAGGAAGTTTGATCCGGATCGAAGAGACCGCTGTCCGGCTCACTATCTATAAGAATCAGATCACATCCGGGGGCCAGACAGGTCGTAGTACTCCACATGACACGTGTCAGAGTTGAGTGGCCAATCATTCGGACATAATATCAGTCATCACTAATAAGTCGTCATCACAAATTAATACCAAGTGAAGTCATGTGTACATCTTGTACTTCTAATGGCAACGGTCGTGCATACGATCACGTGGATGTCAGGTGTGGATATGGTGTGTTAAAATGGCAATCATATCCATCCTGACAATTAACGCCAGTCTTCCGCTTTTATTGGGGTATTAAAAACCTCTTGAAACGATTGTTATGTGAAGCAATACATCATTAGATTAGAATTAATGAGCTGATAGACAGTTTGCCCGATCATTACAGTAGATATTCTATATGAGAATGTACCATGTAATCGGCTCATTTCTTTAATGACATAACGCCCATTGATTGGTCACTTATGTTTCAATTTGGAAAATAAATATCTGAAATTCAAGAAAAGGCTTTTTTTCTGGAGTTTAACGTTCGTCAGTCAGGAACCTTGGGAACTATTTAGAAGGATATGTGGATAGTCAAATATAAGTAATCAGTAATGATCTGCTGATGATATTATTAGAATTACAAGGATATACATGATCAATAAATGATCAAAGGATTTTCCGGAAATAAAATTGTCGTTTTTCGAATTATATTGATTTATTTAGTAGATTATTATCAATACAAATGACCAGTTATTATTTTTTGTCTCAAACAAATAATTGGAAAGATTCCACCGACAGTTAAAGCGGTGGTTATAGTGACAGGATTTTTTATCGTAAATAATAACCCCCCCTTTTTTTAAAGCCAAAATTAATTGCCGATTGTAATACAGGATCAAGTATCATATACATGGGATAATCAAAATAGCATTTTAAATTAGAGATAATCGTTTAAGAGCCCATTTGAATTTCATATTATATTAGTGACGACTTCCCTCCGTCATAATGTGAGCGAGTGGGGTGTTCTTTTCGGTGCTTCGGTATGCTTCAGTGGTATAGCACTATAAAAACCGAAAGAGTTCCACTTTTACAAGGATACACATCACTTATATACCGCAGCCTCCCAAAACATACCGACATTCACATAGCTAAACACATTACATACACGAGAGGCCGTCCTTTAATGATCCCGGCTGTTGATATGGAGTTAATCTTATAAACCAATCCAAATGATAATAAATCTCACAAAACTTTGGCCAGATAATTTTCCATTTATCTAGAGATGTCGCTCATACCACGAATTCCACAGAGACAATATCTACACTGGACTTCGTTATATAAATTTTGTATTAATTTAATTAATTTCAACTTACAATGTGTCAACTAATTTTGTTACATGTTAATAATTAAACACGTTGTTTATATCGAAAAGTCCAATAAAATAAATTGAAAGTAATCCATCGAGAATAATTAAATCTTTGAATGGTATGGTGTATATTGATGAATTCTCTCATGTGTTATGATAATATTTTTATTAATTTGATTTTATCATTTAAATAGCATTAGCATCCAAAATGGCGCTCTGAATTTTGATTTCTCCCGGGTAACAATGCGTTTTATATCGAAAAGTATTTGTATTTATCATAAATGCATAAAAGTATTCAAAAACAAAATTTGATTTTCAACTGACATATAGATTCATTTGTATGTTGTTATTAAAACGCTGATAAATGTTATTACTGATACCTCCTAAACCCTACTCTCCGATTAGATGTGCACTGTGATTGTATGTCTATCCACTTAAGTGTTCCCGACAGCAGACGCTGTTATTGTATCATTATTTACTCTGATCAATCGTATATTTGTACTCTAACACAGTAATGAATCTACTCGATTGTATTAAATTATTTTCTTCATTGTGCAGCAATAACACCGCTATACTGAATCACACAACATTGCAATAACGATACACCACGTATACTATGCCAATAATACAGTGAAACTTGTCTAATCCGACACCTGACTTTTCCCGACATCCTCTCAGTCCGACACTATACCGTATTACTTTTAACACTAATAGTCAGCAACAATACCTGACCTTTCCGACACCCTATCTAATCCGACAAAAAGAGTCGCCCTCCACATATAGAGACAGGCGGTGCAAGGATATGTAATTGCAAGTTATATGCATGGACCGTATTCGATTAAATAAATTAACAGGCACACAAAACGACAAGTAACAGCCCACTTCTACCCCATGTGAGAGATTGTACAGAGAATTGTTTGTTTGATTAATTTACGTCCTACAACAGCTATGGTCATATAGTACCAGGAAGTAATAGCACTTGAATATGTCATACATAGGGTCATGAAAACAATGATTCATGTCTTGAAAGCGAGGACGGGTGACATAGACAGTGGTCATGTATCTCAAGCCTCTAGATTAGGCGAGTTCGGCGAAGTAGACGTTGTCTATTCCAAATTCCATGTACAGTCGTTGATGAGTTTGCTTTATTCTTCAGTGTCATTATTATTCTATGTGGTTAACCAAACGTATTTTTGCGAGTATACAACTATCAAATAATAAGATAAGATGTTTATCACAAAAATTAAAGTCAACGTCTAAAATGTCAAAAGCACATATGCAGTAATCTATTTCCCGTGACCAAGCCGAGTTGATGGTATGAATATTACAACAAACAATAATTTCAAATGATAATAAAACGTAAATTTGAGTATACTTGATAGTAGTTGGATTTCTATTGTGATGTTTTGAATGAAAATGGAATTGCAATCGAAGCACATCAGATGATTCCCTGCTAGCTAAGATCAGATAAAGATTCCGACCTACGCGAGCTTGTCACACGGGATTCAAACGACGAGGCACCCATAAGAACAGTTGCAGATGAAGATAGCTTACGGCAGGAATGCATGGGTGACTGTCAACTATATTACTATCTCGAGTGGTGTAGTGCAGCCGTCCTATACTCGCGTGTTGATACCCATATACCATGTCCTCTACTGGTGGCAGTTGTTATTCAACTGAGGGAAAACAAACGCGCAATTTGCGAAATTTGGAAATTCTTTAACACGCAAACACGTGATCAAATGCAAAAAGTCTCAGAGATACATGATCTCCTTGGAGGAAAACTATCATACTGTGTAATTTTCTGACCCCAAATCTTAATTGGATGTTAATCACCCTTTAGCTAGTATGTCACAACATGGGTTTCGTGACGTCCTAATACCTCCACGACGAGACGTTGTTTTGAATAGCGTGTTCCATTTTTATAGAAACCAATGACTGTTAATGTGTTGAATACAAATGTGCAAAATTACATCCCTTACCGATGTTTGTGTAGCGTCCAGAGGTACATACAAATCCTCATTATATTGGTGTAGCGTACCACATTTCTGCTCTCTTTATAAGAAAATGGTTACTTGCCTAACCCTGTTCCGATAGTGCGAGTTTATGTAGTTGTATCTTTGGCGGAAAAGACCTTGAGAAAGAGGGAAAATGTGTATTGATATTGGAACAAGTCGCTCATCAGTACTTAGGAAACTCGATCTGTAGCGCATCTAGCTAATATTTGCAGTCCCTCGTTTGAACCGCGGTATGACAGCTTCATTTTCTCTCGCAGCAGGCCCTCCTGTCACATTGGTGTGTGGTGTGTGTTTTGGGGGACTGCAGTATATTCGTGTTTTGACTTCTTGTATAGTGTAACTCTTGCCCTTTTTATAGTGCTGAGTCATGTCGCCGAAGACACTAAACAACAAACCCCATCCGGTCACATTATACTGACAATGGGCGAAAGTCGTCCCACTCACATTTTATGGACTATCATGTGTCTCTGTTAGAAGATAGAACCTAGAGCCTTCCCTGACAAGGGCGAGCGCTCAATCGGAGGCCAAAAGTAAAGTACTTTCAAAGTAGATATTAGAAAGAAAATATGAAAGATTCTAAATTTAGTTGCCTTTTACGTGCACTAGGGGCAGCAGGGGAATGGTCGGTTCGTGGGACAAATTCTGAATATATCATTATGGGTTGTAGACACAATTCAAAATTGTTGTGTCGGAGCGTATTCATCTACAAACAATCGACAATGTTGTTTTGAGTTTATGTACGAAATTGAGACCGCAGTGACATACATGAATGGCGTGATTTTACTTACAAAGAACGTTTTGTTGTGGCTAGTTTGCTGGACGTTGAACTTAATCACCGATCACACAACGTGAGGCCAAGGCAGTTTTATCTGTTTCGGTGAATACTTTGTAAATTTGGTTTGGCATTGGAATTTCTGGTATTGCTGGAGTGTTCTTTCAGCGAATTCCATCACCATCGGGAACTCCTCGGGGAATATAATTAATTCAGTGAAAACCCTCGATGAGAATTATACCGTCGTTTGCTGCTCTCCTACATACAGACCTCGGTCTATGTAAATAAAAAGGTAGCACAGCCTACTTTGTTACATCATAAACTATCGTCCCATTTACTGGTGTGGCTTTGAAGACCGTATCTGAGGCACACGCGTTGTGTCATTTTGTACGCACGAATGATAACATGGCCGGCTATGTTTGAAATAATATCGATCGATATGGAATGAAAATTATGTGCAGTTGTCAGAACATCTATCAACACAGTTTGTAATAAAAACTGCAGACAAAGCATTAGAAAGGTTGCTTGATGTAAATCATACGTAGGACCGCTGGACAAAAAAGACCGGTATTTGTGCTCAAATGCAAAATGAATCGCGTGTTGGACTATATTTAATAATACATTGTGTGCATAAAATAACAATTGAAGACAGTGTAGAAATTCTACAAAGTTGTGTGCAATCCTTTTAAAAGAATGTCATGTCATTGGTGTAATGATACACAGAGATATAATGTCTTTGTTGCGTGTGTCCATATGATGTTTGGAAGTTTCAACCCAAAGGGGGAAGGCATGGTTGTCATTGACAACATGCTTTGTCATTTTACACAGTAAGGTCACTATCGATAGTTCACCTTAGTTTAAGTTTGTGTGTTTAACGAGGTACAATGCAGATTATGCAGTAGGTAAAATAATTAACAATTGTTAAATGCTGCTCTATCGTCAACATTTAGATTTTTAGTAAATCCAAATCCTCGCGAAATTGTTCTTAAGTTTTACATTCTATCGTGTAAAATGATTGCCGAAAATAAACCTTTTACATATATATAACTACTTTACAGTATTTAGAGTATCATAACATTTGTTGTTTTGTTCTTTTACATTTTTCCTTTAAATCTATTTTGTCGGTAACTGTTTACATCCAATGGTTTTTACCTGGTAAAATGACAGATAAAGAGATAGTACTTATAGCTGTTATAACGCGATAAAACTAGGACGATATCATGAAGACGAAATGATTTTCTTGATCGGTATCAAATATCTTTGTATTGTAGGGTTTTCCAATTTAAACAAAATCAATTGTTCTGTTAATGCATATTATATCCATTTTCATATATGTTTAGCCGTCTCTCAATCCATCTCTGTTCTAAATGTTGATGAAGTAATGATCAATAAATCCATCCTTCAATCAATCATTATTGATACTAGAAAATTTACTTAAACAAAGAAATTATGCATTTGTTTTTATTTACTAATGTTAGTTTTCTAGATTTTTATTCGTACTCAGACATCAGACATGTCAGACGTTTTCAATGTCAGTATCGTTTTTGTCCAAACGTTTTTTCTAGATTTAAATATCATATTCATTTTTAAGTGTGATTGTACACAACAGTATATATTTGTTTTCTTTATGGAGAGGGCTTTTATAGGCTTGACGTGTTACCCAATTACTGTTTTCATAACATAAGACAATGCAATATTTTGATATCAAAAACTAACCAAGGTTACTAAAGGTTGTCTGCGGGACAGACTTCATATATAGGACTGCAATGAATTGGAAAGTCGCAAAGCTTTCAGCATCCTCCCATTTCCTGTTGACAGCATGCATTGGCACTTCATATCAATTGAAATCTTTCCTGTTTTAACTTCCTTCTTAATGGTGGTGTCTTGCTGAAAATCAGAGGATTGTGATAACGGAGATAGCTTATAGTATATTAAAGGATATCCAAAGTTCTTGCTTTAACATATTTTCGAAAATAATGCACGATTAACTTCTAGATATGCATTTATTATTATCAGAGATTTCAATCTTTCCGTTAAAATGAAGCTTTGGTATTTGGCTATCAAAATATATCATATGTGGAGATTAACATCAAATTGTATTGCTACTCAATGTTTTGTATACGTGGATACATTTGCGATAGTTTCGCTAAGTCTGCTTTCAAAATGTTCGTCATGTTATAATTTCCGCACTGTAATCTATAGGATGAATGTTTAAATGTCCAAACCTACACTGGCTGATATATTCGCGCTTATAAATATTCGCGGAGATGTTATGAAAGCAAAATAGAAGAAAACTTTTACACCGAGGATAATTCTACTTTTATGGTATTTCATAACAATAGTTTCATTATAGAATTTTAAGTAAACGTATAGTTTCTGAACTGCTGCTGATTTGCTTTTCAATGCGGTAATCGGCATTTTTGTCGGCTTAGAGTTCGAGATGTTATTCTGTATCACTTAAGAAGAACTACTTTTTCATCATATTGGTTTGATTAATATACACACTGGGAAGCAACCGTAATTATATAAAGCATTAACTCTTCCCTGTGTTTATCTGTTCACATTGAAACACCGGAGACAAAGGCTAAGAAAATGTATATATCATATTTTGATCAGCAAGTAATATGTTTTGTTATACAAGTTAAACAATGTATATTGATTGTTTATGGATGTGGTAACGCCGGTGTTGTCAACAGAAGAACATACTGAGTATACAAGATTCTGTTTCTCTTATTATTATTGGCCCATATACACAACTGATCGTTAGCAAACAGCAAACAGGAAATATCTGAGATAGCATTATGAAAACGACAAAAGATTAATTATTACGAGGACACGGACATGCCACAGCCTCCCAAAACACGTTCATACACGCGACACAACGCATTTTCAGGAGGTCGTCCTTGAACGACCCTAGCTGTAAGTGATATGTTTATCAACGTTGATATACTTATATTTTGCTAAAACACCGGATAATACAAATGTATGGTAGATGATGGCACGCCCGTACATTGTACACGTATAAGTAGTTACATTTTGAAAATATTTTAAAACCTTGAACCAGTTATAAGACATCTTTGTCTTTAGAGAGGTCAAATTATTTTCGCTATTACGAGCCATATACTGTAATAATTAGACCTCATTTCTTATACGTTTTATATCTTGTTGTAAAGAAGGCCGTGGTTCATTGCATCAAAACGCAGAAGGAAATTTATTTTGATACCCGTTTTTTGCCCTTGTTTTATTCCAATTGTTTCTTGCTTACGTAAAGACATATAAAATGGTATTGAAAATACCAAACAAAATAATTGAAACTCACATTAAAGCGAATCCATTGCAAATAGTTCAGGAAATCCAATAGTAACCAATCCCGCGTTTACTCTCCCGTAATATAATCCGACAGAGAAAGTCATTATCATTAGGTTTTAATTATATCACCCTAGCAACCTTGACTGAATGCAACATGAATAATTGAGCACGTTGAAATGATTAACTATCAAATGCGATGTCTTTGTTCGCTTTTTAGACTTTTAATAACGACATGTTATTGAATCAGTAATTTTGTTATGTGCAATGCGAAATATCTTATATAGAATGCGAAACAAAATTGATTGGAAACCTGAGATTTAATATTATTAAACGTTTAACTGATATCTTATTTCGGAAAAATTCATATTGGAAATCTTTCGATATAATTCGTGGCTGCTAATGCCTTTTTTTTTTTTAAATTGACACATTGTTCTCGACATGTCCCAATAAGTACAAAATGTACAACAGGTGATGTCATTTGAAAGGTTTGTCTTTGTACCCGTGTTCAAACCTTTGTGTGGTTTAGTTGGTAAAAAAACTTCTTTTTTTCTATTTCGTTTGAAAGGTAAAAAAATATATACATGTAAAAATACATAAATATTAAAAGGGCTGGAGTTATACAAAAAGACACAACATAAATTTACCACAATCTCCAAAAACACACACCGCATATATACATGGGAGTCTGGCTGTTAATATCACGTTTATTAATCCAACAAACAAATCGAGGAAGATGTGTGGTGTAAGGTATGCATAGACATCTTCATAATTACCTGAATTCACAATCGTGTTGAATGGAATTTAACAACACTATTTATAGGTATAAGCACGATTTTCCCCATATGTAAAACATAAAGATAACAAAAAAAAGAAGCACCACAACGTCTAACACAGACACAATTGCAATTCTGATTAGGGTCAATTATGAACTAAAAAGGTCTCAATTTTTGAAATAATGAAAGCTTATCTAACGAATCATTTTCTATGAAACAGGTATCATCAATCAAATTTGAACCATTTTAGTATTTGGTTTTGTTGTTTTAATACATAATATAAATTTATTTTAACGACCAATCAAGAGTTATTTAGATAATATCATCTTGATTCCAGGTATCAATATTATCAATGTGGACGTTTAAATTTTGGACCTAGTTGATGTAAATGTTGCATGAGATATCGCTAAAAGAAGGTCATTTGGCGGCCATTTTAGAATTCAATATTGCGGCCTCAGGGGCATTAAACTTATGGAACCCACTTTTTGCTTAAACCAAATGTCATGTAGAAGCCATATATACAAAGTTTCATGATTTCATGAAGTTACTGCGGAGTCGCTTAACTGGGTCAATGGGGACAACCTACGTCATCGGAAGTGATATCGGACACACAATAACAATGAAAAAACGCCCGCTTCAAGATGAAAATCGGCTGAAATTATGACATAACAGCAATGCATCTTCTAAACCTATCGCGCGTCAAAGACAATGTATTGTTAGATATTCTATGAAGCTATTAGATATCGTCAAACTAGCTCAGATAATGCAAACACCTCGACACAATATTTTTCGACAGCAGGGATATCGGTCACATTTTATTCAATAAACTGTTAAAAGTTGTAAATATATAAATGTTGCTGTCACAAAACCGTCCCGTTTACTAATATGTAATATATGACTGTCGAAAGAAAATATTTCCTTCATTATATCTGCTAGTGGAGAAACATAGACGGTGCTTAATTAGAAATTATGAAAGTGATATCGGTCACACTTAGAACTATAGGGGTAACGGTCACATCCAAAGTTACGAAAACTGAATATTACAGCATTGTACATGTAGTCGTTATTTACGCATTCATGCAACTCCAATGGATACCCCGTCAAAATACTTTTATTAAATTGATCTTTTTAACCCACCATCAGCAAATGGTTGGCGAGCTATGAAAATAGCCTTCCCCCATTGCTCGTTATCCGTCCGTCTTTAATTTCTGTTATTTCTCTGAAAGTACTGAAATCGATTTTATTTCGATACCGCTACATGTATTTACCAAAGAGTATTAAGGATCTTTTTTAATTTCATGTTTAGAAAGTCATCTTTCTTGATTCTAATAGATGGACTTGTTGCTATGGTTCAAATTCAACATGTGAGCTTAATACTTAATGAACCTTTCTGGAATTTTATAAGTACTACATGTATCTCTCTCTTTACTCTTGTTGTGCATAATGCACCAATGGGAAAACGCGGTAATCGACAACTTGAAGTTCGTTACCATGTAGACATACAATTATCAAATATTTTGTTTGATATAGATATTTTGATAATCATTTTTAACATATGATTGTATTTATTAATGCTCATTTTTGAGACAGATAAGATTACAAAATAATGAATATTTGGCTATCTTGAAATTATTTGACTACCACGGTGCTTTATAGCATTCATATACATATATTACTTTTTCACTGCAACCCTAATATGTATACCTACCAGGCGCATTTGACATTCAGGGGTGCATGATCTGCTATTAGCTTATTTAATGTGATGTCATAATTTTTGTGCCATCGATCACAGAAAATGGCTGTTTCGTCCTTGACGATATTGATTTTTTTTTCTTTATAGATACAAATATCTTTGGATGTTATCATACAAGTGTTATCAAATGAAAATATATTCATTAAATTGCATTCAGTTGACAATTAGGGGAGTATGAATGCCAACTGGACATATGTTAGTTCAACATGAAGCGCTAAAGATATTGGACCAACATGTTAAATTGACCGATTTGTAAATCCAATGGTAAACGTCACGATATCTCTTGGCCCTCCTGTCATCAACTGATTTGCTTTTATAATTTGTTTGCATATAATCATTAGTGCTATTGTTGTTAAGATATATTCTAAGTACCTTTTCAATCGTTATTGTGTGTTAAATCTGTGGAGAAATTATTAGTGAACTGACATGTAGAACTGTACAAACGCTTTCAGCTAAAAACCCTCAGTGATCCTGTCTATCATGTATTTACGTATTTCTGTAGCTTATAGATCAGTGTGCTTTTCCTTTTGTTTACATCGGATGCCTTTACATCTTTAAGTTTTATGTAGTTTCTTGTATATTGTCACTGCGAAGTTTTTGAATTATACGCAAAGACAATGCAAGAACAAATGGTGTGTACAAATACATGTATAGACAAAAACTAAACAATATACAGTGTACGAATACCAAAGTATTCAGCAAAAAAATAGTTACGATAATAGTTCATAATGTATCATGTATCTCGGTAGTATTTCCTCTTTACCTGAATGATTAGTTAGGGAAAACAACGCTGCAATATTTCAGCAATCTTTACGAAGCGACAAAGCATTTCAAAATCTTTGGATGTGACCGTTTACCCTGTGAACGACATCCTTTTTTAAAACCAACAAAATGCCAACTAGGTTATACATGTATGTCACCTTTGGAGCGGATAAAATGAACTGTAGCTACTATTTGAAATATAAGGTATTTTATATCAGTAAATAACAGTAAAGTTAAAAAAATTACACATGACATATTTTCGGTGAATAAAATGTGACCAATAGCCACGCTGTGGAAAAAAAGACGGACGGATGATGAGCAATAGACGAAAAGCGATTTCAATAGCTCGTTAACCATTTGCTGATAGGGGGTTCAAAAGTCGTCTTTCAAGATCAGATAAAATCCAATAAAAGTATTTTGGCGTCTTATCCACAGTTTTCGTAACTTTGGATGTGACCGTCATACCTAAAGTTTTAAGTGTGACCGATATCACTTTCATAACTTCTAATTAAGCACCGTATATGATTCTCCACTAGCAGATATAATGAATGAAATATTTTCTTCCAACAGTCATATATTACATATTAGTAAACGGGACAGTTTTGTGGCAGCAAAATTTATTTGCAATTTATAACGTTTTAGTGAATAAAATGTGACCGATATCCCTGCTGTCAAAAAAATTTGTGTCGAGGTGTTTGCATAATCTGAGCTAGTTTGACGACATCTAATAATTTCACAGAGTCTCTAACAATACACTGTCTTTGACGCACGATAGGTTAAGAAGATGCATGGCTTTTATGTCATAATTTCAGCCGATTTTCATCTTGAAGCGGGCGTTTTTTTCATTGTTTTTGTGTGTCCGATATCGTTTCCGGTGACGTAGGTTGTCCCCATTGTGGGTCCATGCATCTTTTTACCATAGATGTCGTTTCAAGAAAGCTCACACTGTCATAATACAATCAAACAAGTTTTCCCCTGTTCTTTTCTGAATCAACTGATCGGGAATTAGATTTGTTTAAAAGGGACGATGAGATCAGAAAAAAACACCGTTATATACGTACTTTAGAGAAAAATCAGAATATACCCCCACACAAAAAGGCATCCTGGTGAATATCAGCTAAACCTGCATAGTGAAATTACAATATTTCTGTCGCCACTTTCTGAAATGTCATCACTCAATGAGTTCTATGGGATAGGTTTATTCTTATTGTGTGTGTTCACTTGGGCCTTAAATATGCAATTTTAGTGTCGAAAAACTGTTGAAATAACACCAAATGCGAAAGTTCAGAGAAGGAATTGGGTTTTTTCTAACAAAAGTACAAAATAATCATGCCAATAACTGTTTTAGCAAGTCCTTGCACGCTCATTTTACTTTCACTAGAATTTTTCAATCCTTAATGAACTTTTGTTTTTTTAAATTTGTTTCTGAATTTTACTGTACAGCATTAATGATGTTACTTTAATGAGTAGAAAAAGGGGTAGGATTTCCACAGAGATAATTTTAAAGATAAGATAATCACGTAGGGATGACATTTAATTGTCGGTGAAGTTGTTCACAGCACCGCTCTCGTTAATTGTTACTTCTGACTGACGCTTCCTTGGTAAAGACATCAGGTTCTTGATGCTAGGCAATCAAGTGACATCCAAATGCTGTTGTTGACGGGAAACCAACAATGTCTTAAATCCACACCAAATCTATAGGGTCGATATGACGTACACCCAGCCCCTTAATTGGAATGATGAGACTTCAGTGGAACAATTAAAGTATCGAACTTCTATCAGTCGGGAATCGGTAATTGTTCTTTCTAAGTTCTGTAAAAACTCTCTAGAATTATGCTACATGTCCATTTTAGTTGCAATTTTGTGATATTGGTTTTGTTTTTTGCCAATTTATAAAGTAATTCAACTTGTTATTTGATTGCTTTCCTTTTTAAAAATGTGAGAAGCTGTTGAAACAGTCATGGTATTTTGAAGACAGTGAAGTGTTCCACTTAGCTTCACGCGAAGCGATATTTGGTAATTACGTAGACATCGCGTTATTTTAATGACAAGCGACAACAGATGAATACCAAGAAAATAACAAATTACCGGCATACACTGACGAGTGATGAAATCAGCAATCGAAAATGCTCTTGAAAAAAGTTTTTAAAGGTACAATTAAACCTCTCAATGAACTCTGCCAAAAATAGTCGTTTTATCCAAGTAATCTGGACACACATATCAAACTGTATTAAAACTGATCGTTTAGGTAACAAAGAAAGTGATCTTTTTCGTAATTTATTTTGTGATTTATTTTTCAACGCATTTTTAGATATACAATACAAAAACTATTGAAAGTGGTCTTAATAAGATGTTCGTAATGCAGAAGTTGTCCTTGATGCAGGTTTGACTATAGTTTTCTTTCATACCTACACGTGTAATACTGGCTAGTCCAGGGCAATACACTCATGTCGCCTGAGGCTGTATTGCATGGCTACCCATGCAATAAAGCCTCGTGACGTCACGGCGTCAACAAAATCTCTTTTTGACATTTTTTCCCCACATATATGACTGGTTTTACTCTAAAAGATGCAAACAACGGAATTCGTGTTGAAAGTATCACGTAATTTTTCGTGTATGGGAAAACGACTTCCAGTCGTGGATTTCATCGAATTTATTTCAAAATGGCGGGATATTTTAGTTGTAAAATTGCAATAAAACGTCGAGGTATAAAAGAAAAATACTCGGGTTTTACTACATTTTGTTACCCTCGGGTAGAATATCCCTATCCTTCATATCCACATATGAAAGAGTCTTATGATATATAACGTTTTATCATAATGGTACGTGATTTGATACGAGGGTGAGATCAGACAATCCCTACCCGTATACCAATCCAGTAATCGTTTGACTAATACAAAAACAAAATCACTATATTTCGATAGTTTTTGTCTGAAGAGAACACATTTCTGCCTGATAAGTTTAAGTCATTAGGATACTAGTTTTATTGATATGATCATTATCCTTTGCTTTGGTTTATTATATTAAAAAAAAAGAAACTAATTTTGCTAAAGCCTTGCCTGCAAGGTCAATACTTCATATCTTAAATCATAATTAATAGCCTAGTCTGTCTGATAAACTATCGATATAACTAACCACAATGCCATTTTAACACCAAACTATAACTACGAATAAGTCATATGATTCTTTAAATAATAGAATGTTTGATAAGTCTGTATTTATACTAGGAGTATGGTTAGCATACAAGCATGCCCAAATGTACAAGTTATTTTTCATTCTGAATCATGTTTGGAAAACATATTCATTATTATTGGCTGATTGATATCAGTTAAATATTTCCAATTATGTTCAATCGATGCAATTTGATTACGATTTCAATTTCTTTAGAAGGCACAATGTTTCCTTTGAAGAATTGCGTGAAATAGACTAAAAAACAATATTATCTTTAATTTTCCATTTCTCTAAATAAACCTTATTTCAAATGATAGTTTGCAGACCCTACTTCAAAGACATTAGTTCTCCGAATCATTTTGGTCTTAAAGACATAAACATTGTACATCACTTTGTTTCCAAATGTTTAGTCATAGCTCGATATTAATGCATCTTACCATATTTTTCTTCATGTTTAAATATTATTGTTGCTCAAGTGATCTATTTGATGACCTATACATCATTCAGATAATTTTCTATTTCTGTTAAATTTTTCAGAAAGATTGCATAATATACATTTGTATTTTATACAAAAATAATGTCCCCTGTCATCCCCTGATGGACTAGTTGTCTGCCCTGTGGCAGGTCAATAGATAAATAAGAGCATTTAAACATGACAAACAAACTATTTGAATACTGACACTATAGCAATTCCAAACCTTAAATCAAGATATTTCAAACAAAGACAAATAAACACAAAACATATATTTATAAACAGACGACTGAAGGACAAGGACAAAAGAACAGACGTTCCGGAAGAAAAAGCGGTAATTGCTTTGCTGACGGCAATTACAATAGAAATGCATACCAAGTCAGGATCAAGAAAATCTACACACGTTTAAAGTTGAATCAATCTGTAAAAATCTAAACAAAATACACTGTAATGAAAATTAGTAAAAAATGAAATTTAAAAAAAATGATCGTAATATTTGAATCATAAATCATTGCCTAGTCTTCATAAGCATACTTTCTTAATTCAAATTGACAAGCATGCGAGAAAATAAACATTTTGTTAATCATAAAATCCCATTAACATGGGTTATAGTTCCGAACTATTGAGTAGATCTTACGTAATGCAGTGGCTGTCGCGTTCCTCTCTCATCCGACCCTATTAGTTAATACATGGCATTCTCTTTAAGTATCTGGAAATACTCCCTAGATACTGAACATGTGTTTTGCAACATGTATTTATTAGAATAACTTTAATGAAACGGCAAAGAAAAAGGGGATGCTAAATACAGACAATAGCCAAATCCCGGTTTCAAATTAAAAAATAGGACTAAAATTAAATTTTGAATTTGCTTTCAAAGTTGATTAAATGCGTAAGCTCCATAGTCCTATCAAATTTAATGCTGTCCCTTCTTTGCCGGATGACTTCAGTATTTACACGAGTTCCTTTGTCATTCCCAGTGCTAATAAATCAGGATATATAGATGTATTGTGAAAATGTGTTCTTCGGAATTGAAATTACCTCATGCGGGTTTTGCTGCACTCCAATGAGCTGTGAATCAACCGCAAATAATTTCCGTTTGAGATTATTAGAGAATTCCGTTCATTTACAGTGGGGATGGTGGTCAGGCACAGAAACCCATAGACATTGAAATCAGTACAAATATTTAATACGTATTTATTTAATACCATAAATAACAAAAATAATTATAATCCTAATTTTATTGTTATTTTACATGTATATAAAGTGGCATCGCTACTTTTTTTCTACTTTTGGTATTCAATTGGTTCTGAGACATTTAAATGAGAAAAAAAATCATATTATTATTGAGAAATGTCAACTATGCCAGGCTTTCTTTTCATTTTTGGTTTTCCAAACAAGATGGATTCTTTTTAATAAACGTAAACCTTGTAAATATAATAAACTAATGAGTTTCGAGTGTCGTAGCTAAATAGCACAGTGTAAGTTAGAAAATTCTAAACGCCATCGTCACCTATATCAATTAGTAATATCAGATTAGTATGAATAACGTTCATGGTGCGCATTCATATTTCTTTAAAAATAGAACGTCTTTCGGTTGGCACTCATAGCCAAAGTGAATACCAACTGAACAGAGGCCTATTCAACATGAAGTGCTAGCGCGCTTCATGGAATTTTTATCTGTCAAGTTGGCATTCACATTGGCTATGAATGACAACTGAAAGACGTTCAATACTTAAATTTACATTTGATAATTTTATGATCAAGTCCTTTGAGAATTTGCATCTATAATGAATAAAGAATTCATTACCGATAGAAACGGAACATACATTTGAACATCCATATTCCATGATCGCTGGCACGACAATTGCGACGTCAAAATGATAATGACGTCATAATAATCTGATGACACTTCATAGACTAATGAATGTCAACTGCGATTGGTAAGATTATCTAGTAGAGCTGTAGTGGCTATGTAAGTATTATAAAATGTGCGCTTATTTAATGCAATTTGCGTTGGATTTACATTGACTAGACGCTTAAAATTCTTGTACATTTTGAACCTTTTAAGCTTTCGTAAGTGAAATATGTTTTGTTCAGAATTCGGCCACGCTATACCGATTTGCACAGTACAATATCATTTTCAGAACTGTTGGACTGAAAGAACACTCATGCCAAGTAAAAAGACACAAAACATATTATTCAATAGCCCGTATTTCTGTATTTCAACGTAAGGAAGGCACAGTCCCGAACAAATACTAGTATTCTCCGACAATGATTTATTCCTTGGACCGATGGATGTTACTGATTCCCCAGACTTTATATAACACAACGAACTCCGGCGTGATAATCTGATATATCAATATATCGTGATTCAATTTCTCTATTCAAGAGTTAAAGATGTCTCTGTAGAGTTAATTACCACATTAAACCGACGACTACAGACTATAGGTTATTGACCATAAAGCGACACGACCTGATTGATTACAATTGAGGTCGTTTTTTACGTTTCAAACCTTCCTGTACATTTCCAAAACGTCCAAGTTATCAAAACTTTCCAATATTTCTGAAAACTGTCTGTTTTGTCATTACCAGTAATTTAACTATATATTGTAGATTAGGCATGTGTTGCCGAAATCGCTTTGATAAAGTTTACAGTATACATGGTATTGGTAACAGATGTAGTAACAACGAATGATAATATTTCATAAACAAAATTCATGATACTATTGAACTGCTTTCCCAGTAAAAACATAAACAATAAATTAGTCGTACATCAGTATACAATATACAAGCACAAAGCCCTGCTTTATCTACATATAATTGGTCTGTACTACGTAACGAGACAAGGTTCAGGTAAATCGTCACTTAGTCTGATTCATTAACACCGTGTTTTGTTTATATACTTCATGTGTTCGTTACAAAATGGGTTCCTCTAAGTACAGGGCTATATTTATAGGTGTAATTGGCTAGACATATGTTAATATACACGATCACATCAGCTCGAATCAGTGACATAACACGTCCATGGGGAGTACATTAAAATTATACCTTTTACATTTTATCATTTCTTTTCGTCCTAATTGAGTCTCTTCTTTCTAACTTCTCCATTGACATCGCCTCTTTAGGCAAGGCCAGTTGAGTTATCGCCCCTGTGAGGAAGGTTCTGTGTTTTGTCCTTTGGCCGAGATCCATCCTAGTGTATAAAAGCAGTATTTTCTCCTCCTGCTTAGCGCTCAGCATAAAGGGAGTGGAGCGACGGGTTTGTCGGCTATTAGTATATTGTGACAGGGTTGGTTGTGCGTGTTCGGTTTCTTCGCCGACATGTTTCAGTCAGATAACACTACAAAGTGGGATAAGAGTCCCACTACATGTATTACACACAGGCGCATAATTAATATGCAATAGCCTCCAAAACCATACCGACATTCACACAACGCAACATACTGTGTACTTGGGAAGCCGTCCTTAAAAATGCTCCACCGCTGACAAACGGTAGTTTTTCTCTATCAAAAACAGGAGCAGACGAACTAGTATTTTTCTTCAGTTATAAAAGTTGCTTACTTAAACCAATACCATCATTGAAAAGTTTAACCACCAATAATTGTTAAAATGCTGAGTATCGTTTATGATCTGTCGGCGGTGGAGCATCTTTAAATGACCTTGGCTGTTTGATAGAACGTTAGTACTAACAAACCAAACCAAACTACAGGTAGGACGTTAGAATTGTACCTGCTACCGCAATCGCACAGGCGACTAAATATAAGATACCACCTTTTCTCTTATTTCTAACGTCTCCCATGACACCGCCTCACTTTGGCTAAGTACTGTGAGGTAAGCTCTAGGTTCTGTCTTCTGGCCGAGAATAGACACATGCTAGATTATTTGTCGCTCAGACAAAATGGAGTAAGACGACAGGTTTGCCCGTTGTTAGTATAATGAAATACAAGTATGAGCTTCTGAAAAAGCTAAGTAGGCTAAGAGAAGCTTAACCCTTTGATTGGAAAGAACATGGAATTTAAACAATGATGTGATTATATTGCTTAGCAATTTTAATTGTTCTGCTGGAAGCCATTTTATAATTTGTGAGTTTGTGTTAGTGCAAAGTGGCAAGGTCTAGTACTTTGTTTGTTTGTTTGTTTGTTTGTTTGATTAATTAACGTCCTATTAACAGCCAGGGTCATGTAAGGACGGCCTCTCATGTATGCTACATGTGTTGCGTGTATGTTGTGCGAGGTGCGTGTTTTAGGAGACTGCGGTAGGGACTGTTGCCCTTTTTATAGTGCTATATCACTGAAGCATGCAGCCGAAGACACCAAGCAACACACCCCACCCGGTCACATTATACTGACAACGGGTGAACCAGTCGTCGCACTCCCTGCATGCTGAGCACTAAGCAGGGGCAGAGCAGAAACTACCACTTTTATAGACTTCAGTGTGTCTCGACCAGGGGACAGAACCCAGAGCCTTCCTCGCAGGGGCGAACGCTCAACTTAAGGCCAAAAGTGAGGCGGTGCCAAGAGAGGCATTAGGAAAGATAAAGTCAGTTAGGAAGAAGAGAAAATATAAGATCCTAAATTTAGTCGCTTTTAACGATCATGCAATAGGGGCAGCAGGTACAATTCTAATGCCCTACCTACAGGGCCAGCAAGGTCTAGTATAGACGAAGAGTTTTAATAATACTTTTGTTACCAACAAAATAAAAGGGTTTATGCAGAGATTGCTAAGCTCAGAAGAAGAAAAAAAACGAAGAACATATTGAACCTTATCTCATATGTTTCTGTGTTTTTACTTTGTTCCCTTTTCATTCCGCATTTAGTGTGTACTGTCCTTCCGCATTCCGGATTAGGATAAGTCTTAATAGATTCTCAAATTCTTTCGTCCGTTCGTCCGTTCGTCCGTCCGTCCATTCTTCCGTTCGTTAGCAATTCTTGTTAATGATGTTTCTCAGAAAGCACAGTAGCGATTTCTAGTTCTGTATATATGTCATTTTGGGATCGATCGGTCAACAAAATGGTCCACAGGCTGCCATCTTGGATAATTGAAGTTTGTTACCGTTATTTCTCGAAAAGTACTGAAGGAAGCATTCTCAAATTGCATGCACATACTCACCATGGCAACTAGCTGTGCATGTTGCATATTGGGAACGATTCAACAAGATAGCCGATAGGCACTCTTCTTGTTTTTTTATAGTACGTGTATATAGTTTTTCACTGCTACTGAAGTGATCTGTCTCATATTGTGTAACGAACATCTTGGGACTAATAAAATCACTTCATTATAAACATAGTTCGTTGTATATATCATATATTATGATAAACTTGACTGGTAATGGCAATCACTACATTATAACCATGAATTCATTGTAGTCGTATTTTACTGTATGTTGGTTCCTCTGAGACTCTAGTCGTGCATATTGGAATTATGAAACACTCACACTAAAAAATGGCTGACAGGCAGTCATTCTGGATTTTGATAATTGATGTCTGCCAATTTGTTTCACTGTTTTTCTGAGCCCTGCAGGTAGGGCGTTAGAATTGTACCTGCTGCCCCTATTGCATGATCGTAAAAGGCGACTAAATTTAGGATTTTATCTTTTCTTTTCTTCCTAACTGACTTTATCTTTCCTAATGCCTTCCTTGGCACCGCCTCACTTTTGGCCTTGCGTTGAGCGTTCGCCCCTGTGAGGAAGGCTCTGGGTTCTGTCCCCTTGCCGAGACACACCAAAGTCTATAAAAGTGGTAGTTTCTGCTCCTGCTTAGCGCTCAGCAAACGGGGAGTGGGACGACTGGTTCGCCCGTTGTCAGTATAATGTGACCGGGTGGGGTGTGTTGCTTGGTGTCTTCGGCGGCATGCTTCAGTGATATAGCACTATAAAAAGGGCAATAGTTCCACTATACAAGAAGACATAACATGAATTTACCGCAGTCTCCAAAAACACGCACCTCGCACAACATACACGCAACACACCGCATACATGGGAGGCCGTCCTTACATGACCATAGCTGTTAATAGGACGTTAATTAATCAAACAAACAAACAAAATCACTGTTTTTTTCAAAAAGAACATGACTTAACGGCTGTCATCTTTGATTTGGAACTTTCTCAGAATGTTCTGAAGAGTTCTAACTTCCTAAAATTAAACTTTTAATGTTTTCTTGACCGTGAAAACTGCAAATCAATTTTGGAACAAATGCAAGATTGCAAGATGGCAGACGGTGGCAATATTAAATTTGACAATTAAATGCCTTTGCTTTGCAGACTTTATGTGAAATTTACCTATACATTTTCAATATATCAAAAGAAGAAGGGAAAGCAGGGAAAATATCCGTCTTTCCATTGTCTGACATAGATCATTATTTGTGGGCGCCAAAATCCCTCTGAGATACCTTTTGTAGTTTCTGTTGTTAATTAAATCGTTCTTGCTTGTCATAATAAAGGGGCGAGTTACCTTAAAAAGTCGATAATATTTCGTGTTGGAACTACTTCTTTGCCTCATTATGGAAGCTAGTTATACTGAAGTCATGATCCAAATTGCCTTGATTATTCAAAATTCATAAAAGTTGGAGACGTTTTAGTCATTTCGTTAAAATTATGCAATATTCCTCTGATGTTTGATTGTGCCTGTAAAAAAGCTTTAACAAAGGTATTGGAGAAGGGATATATGAAAGTCAGAAGTAGTCTAGAGCATGTCTTTCTTGGTAAAAAAAAAACAAACTTTTTAAAAAAAAATAATGTACCTTACACCTGATCAACTTGATATATAACGATTCAGAATATTATTTAAACTACCATGATTGTTTAACACTTTTAAAAATGTGTCACATACTTTCTATCACTTGTTACGACCAAGAATAACAGAAATGAGAAACCAGCAGCTAAATTCAAAACATATGTACAATATTATACAGAGATGGTTTACAATATCTAAAGTAATGGTGGTGGTACAAGGGTAATACGAGAATTTAAAGTGTTACATATCTGTATGCGAATGTCCTGGTATAATTCTTGATCCTTCCAGGTTCCGAATTAATAATAATCACAAATCCACGAGGGAAATGAATGTCCACAGATAAATGGTAAAGTTCCGGACATTATGAATAAATCCACACAATGCGTTGTAACAATCCACAGATAAAGACACAATAGCTCTCCAAATAGAATCTAATATGGCGATGTACAATTTTTGATACGTCTAATTACAGGTCTCATTACAGTTCTGATTAGCCTTGGCCAGCTGGAGTATATATCTAACTAAAAACAGTAAACAAATAAACACACAAAACTTTCTGGAAATAGATCATTTTAGATCCCTACTTATAATCAACATATTTACATACATATTTGTTTATACATGATAATATTCTAGAAAGTTCTATAACCTAAATTAATGATACGACCTTAGGATGTATTGATAATATACAATGTAGCTATAGGAATTATCTCCCTTATCTAATAACTCGTAACACACTTAGAAATGACAAACTTAGCTTGCGTGACAATTATCTCAATTGTCAACTTCAAACGACAGTTGCTAAGTGAAGATTTGATGTTTACCTTGTAATTATTGTAATTATCTCAGGTCTAAACTCCCTGTACAGAATTACAAGTGACAATTAAGATAAGTGTTAATTAGTTCACTTCTACAAACTGGCAATCATAATTCTATAATGATAACTGATATATCCCAAAGAGAGATCTCCTCGTATGGATTACATAAAGACGACCAGGGAGATTCCGAGTTGCAACGTTAAAACAAAGTTCATATTAACACTTTACATTCTCCTCTCTTGCTTTCTTCATAGCACAAGTCTTCGTGACCTGGACTTTTGTGTCCCCTTAATGACTGCCTTTGTATCACTAAATCTCAATGACATTCATCTTCTATAGACCATGTAACAATTGATGAGGTTCGGAATATGGCATATATATATCGGGGCGTTCCAGTTGATACAAATACGCCAATTCATTGCTAAAGTGACATCATCTGAACATAGCAAGGACTGCGTTTTTTAAAGAAAATGTTAAATTAACGACTTTCAGCTTTTCCCACAAATCTGCATCTTTTGTCCAAAATACAACAATGGAATTATTTTCTCAAAGCCAGTCTTCGTGTCATGTTCCGTGTTCCTTAATTTAGATACTAGTATTGAAATGCCTTCCTACATACCAATCGTGTCGTATAATTTACAACTGCTATAAGGACTCAATATTCTGCTCGATTCGTTCTAAAAAGCGGCTACCGACGTCGCCGGTCACGTGACCGGGCGACGACCGGGCGATCTGGCAAAACAAGCATAACCGGCGTATTCCATCATGGCGGACATTTCTTCAGAGCTTTAGTAACATTTTGATTTTTGCATCAAACATAATCAAAGACTGAATTAAAGTTGATCTAATAGATAGCATGGTATTCTAATTTGGTTAATATTATGTTATGGTAAACATTTATTACGCTAAACTTACCGTTAGCACAAGTAAGAAAAATATTTCTACATGTACGTTTACAACTTTTATATTAGACAAATTAATAGCGATTAAATATTCGACGCATGTGCGTGGTTGTCACTGTTTCATAATAAATGAGTGTTTTTTTAGATACTAATGGTAGAACTAATAATCAAATGTGTATTTGGAAAAAGCGATATAGCCAATAAAAATTGACTTTCAAATATTCGTATTTTTCAATTATAGGCCAAGAACTTTAAGAAATTCATAAATCATTAGAATTTAATATCAATAGGATACCGTGACTGGATAATGTCATGTTGTTGTTTCGACTTTTGGAAAATGAACAACCCCTCCATTCTCATTTTTTCTTCATCGTGCATGCTACTCTGTATAATATTCATGTGTATTCTGTTTTATTCCAAAAGAACAAATATAAGAAATTGCATCATGCTACATTAATCTCTTGTGTTGAAGTTTCTTATGAAATAGAAAACATATATGGTGGCCTATTTCGGCTATGTCGCATTGTCGTTCCTTACAAAAACGCTCCGCGCGTTCCTGTTGTATGTAATGTACATTTGATGTAATGTATGGTGCATTGAAATTTATATTGTAGAATTACATACATATAATATGAGATAATTTTCTAGCATTACAGCTTGGAATTTAATTATACATCACAAGACAATACGCGAAGCAATAGTGAGATAATGCGCGGAGTGACACTGCAACGTTACAAAAATACACTGTCGGTGCGACAAATCGTATTTTCTCGCTAATGCGACAGAGCGACATGATTGTTTTATCGCACAGTCGCGTGTTATCGGCAGGACACCTTTGTCGATCCATGCACTGTCGCTCATTGCATTGGGCCACAACCCAATCATTATTTGTTCTTACTAAAAAGTAAAGCATGAGATATCTTAATAAACTGGGTTTAAATTGCTACCTTGGAGTGGCATTGTTGTAACTTTATGTAAACTATTTTATTAATTTATTGCTTACTACATGTCACCAGTAGAATTCTTTTTCCCATGTCTTGACATAGGAATTAACAATACCCGTACAATCATATTCACTTTTGAGCATTCTTTCTGAATTATGTATTTACAATGTACATGTAGGTATAATACTGTACATATAAATGCGAACAATTTACCGACTGCTCCATCGGGTTTATCATCTAATAAACTAAGCCACTTACCACGAGGTAAATTGCATAAACGCGAATTTACGTACAATTTACCGAATGCTCCATTGGATTTATCATTTCATAAACTAAGCAAAGTAACCTTAAATAATATACTTATATTAGGAATGAAAACTTGAGGTCCAATCTGTTGGTTTTCAGTAGCACTGAAGAGACCAGAAACAGGAAAGGTATATAGAGTGTATGTATGCCTTTAGTGTACTTACTAAACAGTAAATTGGTGTTTCTGTACAATCATGTAACGCACTAAAACATTTTCATTTCATTGAGCAAAGAACAACAACTTCATGTTATTGCCTGGTATAGAGATATCTGTTTGTCCTAAATATCAAAGCCTGTTGAACTTGACTTTGCTAGATGTACAAGTGATGCCTGGTAGGTTACAATGACCTAAGTATCGGTATGTTCCATGTTCTGTTTTCCTCCATAGCCAGCGATATTCGCGACTTCTCTCTACATTGTCATTTGGAAGACGATGTGCAAGTGTGTCGATGTACATGTGTAAGGTTTCCGTGAGTTGTACTTCAAAGTTTACCTATTCTGTACTTCCAAGCTAATATATTCCAATGTATCACTAGTAATCCTCCAGGTTTTCGGAGTAAAGCTCCTCTACGGGGTTTCATTAGGATAGGAATATGGCGTCCTAATCACGCCGGATGATTCACCAGTGTTTGTCACATTACGTTGACAAACAATTTAAGCCCTGTTTGGCGTACCGGTATTGCAGTATAAATTGTAAAACTTGAACGTGGCAGCCATTTATTTACCGATTTGTTTTTCAAGGAAGAATCAAATGTGTTTATTCTGGGAGATTTAGTAAATGAATTTCATGGATTGGTTCGGATTCTGTGCCGAGGAGAATGCTAGTGGACTTGTAAGACATATGAAACTAGGTCGCTATTAACGACTGAATATCGATGTTGCGTCAAATTTTAATGTGATTATGTTGGTGGGGTTCGCCCTGTGGTATAGAATGGTATATTTCATCGGACTATCAGAGGAAACCCGTTTGATTTGGGGTTCTTGTGTCAGCGTCGGATCTGATTGGCAGAGCTAATATACTAACCTAGTCAGGAACTAGGACCCGCCAAACAATCGCTCACATCCAGTTTATTGAATAAGACGTGCATACACGCAACTCATTACTCCTAAGAATATATAGTTATTACAACTGCGCAATCCAATTGGTGCTTGTTAGAAAGGCGTCGGTGTTACCACGAGTGACGTAAAACCATCATTTGATGGACAATGGCATCTGTTTGGTTTTTTTTTCTTCTTTCTGATTGGTGTTTTACTTGTGGTACACTTTGAAATACGGTAGTAGAATATTGGTTTCCCAAGTCATAAAAACCGCCAAACATGACTGTAATTTGTTAGCAAGAGTATGATATTTACGAACAGGTTTATAAAACACAGGATATTGTGACGGTCAAGTGGTCAGGACACTGTATCCTGAACCGACTTGAAAATAACCAGTGGTAGCGCGGCTACCGCCACATAAGTATTTGAGGGGTAGAAGACTCTTGCCTAACTACCCTAACCATTGACGACTTAGTTACACCATAGTTTCACCTGAATAGTTCTTAAATCCTCTAAGAAACAACCAGGATTCCAAAATACAGATACAAACTTAGACATTTATTAATAAGACACATAAATAAAGGTTCACAATATCAGCAATATTTCACCATCTCTCCAAACATACTCAAGATTCCATTCCAACTATCAATTGACATCTTCATTACAATCTAGACTTCACATCAATAAATAAATCTAATCCAATAACAACTGAGCCTAACGTAACAGTAACAGATGCATCTTTACAAAGTATTTCCAGCTTCTCAGTACCAAATAAATTCCTAAAATTAACATGAATAATCCCATAAATCCATCCCCACACATATAAACTACATGTAACATGATACACAAACATTACAAGCTCAGGAACTGAGGAAATCACCTCTCTGTCCATCGCTACACACTAACAACAACAAACAACCGACCTCGGACACAGACAGACGCAGACTGACTGGTTTCAAAGATCACGTCATCTATAGAATATAAGCACGTGAAGCGATTGCTGGATTCGCTGGAAATTGCTGGATCACTCGCTGGATAATCTCTAACCAACATCAATAATCATACAAAACAATGTTTATCTTCTATAAACATTAATACACGTAATATAACTCTAATAACTCACTTTTCCTTCACATCACACGTTCAAAACATCGTCTGCAACAACCGGAAGCACTAGCAATACAAAATACGAAACTAATTATAAGCTATCGGCTAGCTCCGCAGCTGTCATAACAATAATGGCTGCACCCTGTAGCAGAAACATGTGCTTCAATACATCGATTACTTGACATCTTTACACAATAAACAGACCTCGTAAGTAATCAGTTATCAGTAGTAGCATCTATCTATCTATCAACCGTAAGTGATACATCCTTATCATAAATAGATTTAACTGCATACACTGACAAAACATCGTGTTGTCACATTACCCCCCTCTTAACGTGTTCAATGTCCCCATGAACACGAAATATAACAAAAAATTAGATGTAGCTAGGAGTAAAGCACTGGCATATAGGACTACACAAAATTACAAATGAGTCCTAGTTTTAACTGAAACTGATGAAGAAAACAATACAAATTATTGTTACATTGTATACATGTATCTCACTATCACTTCCTCAATACAGGTAATTATTTTAACTTGGCAATTATTTTAACAGTGCAGTTATCAATTGCAATTGACAGTTGATGTAAAAGTGAGCCTCATATATTTCCATTAAGGTTGTATTCTTCTGAGGTTTCAGTCCCGTTGAAGTCTCGTTTCGACATAGATCAAAGAAGTTATGAGATTTTCAAATAAAATCTATCAATATCTGTAGCAAGTTTCCAGTTGCAAATTTTGTCAAAAAATTACATTACTATTTTTAGTAGATTTTTTTTATACGGGGATTTTAAGAAATGGCCCATTAGGCGGCCATTTTGAAATTGTGTCTTTTTTCGCTTTGAGTAGAGCCACAGTTTTACCATTTTTTACTGAAATTGATTTTACTTAAATCATCATTGCGCCAGTATTTTTAGCTGTATCGAGCTAATTTTTGCTGTAAATCTTTACTGGGTCCGTGGTAATTAAAATTTTGAGCATTAATGTGTGAAATGATACACTTTTGTCACTTTATTTTTACATTTAATGGTAATTTGAGCACTTTTATTTTTTACTCTAAAATACTGAAAAATAACAAATATTCAAATGGGGCAAAAAAGTAAGCACACGGACCCCCCATTTTTCTGCCTGATTTAGAAAGAACAACCCATTCCCTGTTGATATGCAAAATATTAACAAAAGTTTAATACCAGAACTTTTTCTATAAAGGGTTAAATTTGGCAAAAATGGCTGAAAATGGTGCATTTTGTAGTTCAAAATTAAGGGGTAGGGGTAACATATATTGTTATTCTGAGAAAAAATATTAGTCTTATTAATCAAAACTGGCATATTTTTAAAGGAGACTACTAGAAAATAAATTCTACAAACATCCATACATATCAAACACCTCATTAGAAAATTATGGCTTTAATCTCTTGTGTATATAGCCAAAACGGCGAAATTCCCATAAAATCCAATATTTTGTCAACTAGGTATCTTTGAGTGACAATAGCTCAAAAACGAGCACACGGACATATGTTTTTTCTTCCATTTTCTTTTATGACATGAACTCCTATTTCCAAAAATCTATATGAGAAAAAAAGTTTAATACAAGAAAATTTTGACTTCTCAGAGGAGTACATCCTTAAAAGTCTTTTCACCACCAAAATTGTTCTTTCTTGTAGGAATCCAACCAGTAGCAGCAGTTTTCTCTCCAGTGGAGTTATGTGTACCAAAGGTTCCACCATATGCATGTTGTCCAAAAGAAAAGTCCCTGGAATGACTAAAGTCATTTCTCCCTCGGTACCATTGCTGTCCATACATGGAATTTCCTTGTCCTCCTAATCTTTGACCATCCATATTACAATTATAAGACTGGTTTCTCAATGGGCAATTACGGGAAATGTGCTGGAACGCCGTTCGTCGCGAAGTTAATTTTGGTGTACTGACACCCTATATTTCAAGCACCCGAGTGACTAAGAGTATTCTCCCCTGACATGGTGAACAGCATGGGCGATGCATTGAAAAGCAACAACAGAAACGTGAGCGCATTGACGCACGGTGCAAGTTTTGTGATACAAACTACAAACAATACAAAGGCAAAAATACTCAAGCGCCCGCTGCATGAACCAGAAACCCTTGTCAATACCATACTCTGCTTATTTCGGTGTTAAACATGTAGCGAATTTGTATAAGACATTTCGTCCCCTATGTTTTCATTTACGGAAAACCTATTATTATTTGTTTGTATTCAATGACACTTAAAGTTACTTATTTCATGTACCAATTTGAAGTGTTCACTCTAATTCTAGTCACCTAGTTACATAAAATGGACGGAAATATGTCCAACTTCATTACAGGTGTAACATCTTCTGTCATTCAAATTTGTGGGCATCTTGTTCATCCTACTCGTAATTTGTTCACATGCCTTCACCAATATATCTTTCATTTCATCATCAACTCCCTCAGTCTTCTGACTTTCATTACTGACTTCAGTTCTCTGTTTATTCTTCTCCTTACTTACAGTATTCACAGCCCTGACTGAGTTATGGTTCTTGATCATGTCCTCATCTTCCCATTCATCTTCACTTGCATCTGAGCATTGTTCAACTTCAACTTTTCTCATCTTTCTGGCATTCTGATCATCATCTTCTACTCTACGATTAGGCATTCTCTTCGTTTCTATATAATTCACAACATGGAATACAGCTTCATCAATGTTCTTAGGGTCTTTATGAAATTCGACTTCAAAACTTGCCTTTTCATTGTATACACCATCAAAGAATTTTCTGAGTAAATCTTCAGTCCTAGTATATGTATCTCTCCTTTTATGAGCTTTATCATACAGTCTCTTAAGTTCGGCTGCATATTCCTCTACAGACTCACTAGGTTTCTGATTTCTTCTGCTAAATTGAGCTGCATAGGTTTTCGATGACTCAATCACTCTGTATCTGTTATTAAGTTCTCGTACCAGTGTTTTATAGTTGTTACGCTCCCGTTTAGTAAGTTGATCAAACACAAAGTCTCCGGCTTTCCCCTGTAGTCTAGGTAATAGCTGATCCAGACGTTCCTCGTGTCCCCATCTACATCTGTCGGCTACAGTCTCGAACCTGCTTAACCATGTCTTCCAAGTCTCTTTATCTGTGAAAGGTGGAAGTCTAGTGTTGGTATTCCTTCCTGATCTGAAGCCATAGACATATCCACTCTCTGAATCAGTGTCTGTAGAATATCTGGAATTACCATTTCCCCTCCCCTCTTCATCTGAATAAGATGAACTAATCTCGCTGTAAGATCGATAACGGGAAGTTCTGGCAGATCTTCTTGGACTCCTCCCTCTAGGATGATCCAATTCCCTGGAAATGTATCCTTGGGTCTTCAAAGTTTCATGCATTCCTGTCACTGCCATTTTAATAGCTGTCAAACTGGTTTCAAATGTGGACTGCATGGCCATCATGGTTTCTGCCAAACACTTCAAGGTCTGGTTCAATGGTAAACCTTCTTCATTCCCTGTATCTTCAGTATTAATTTCTTTAGGTTTGTGAGAAAGAGCAATCCCTGCTGTCCCATGATCTTCATCAGTTGTAATGTCAGCTACAGCAACATTTTCTTCATCAGAAACATCTGTAAATGGGTCAGGTTGTCTTCTCCTGGATTGTCTGGTTCTTTTCCCAGGCATCTTCAAGGAGTTTTATTGCTCACTGCCAATTCAGTGGAATTGTTTAGGACACTGAAAACACAGTTTGTCCAAATTTACACCATTTCACTAGTGAAACACACCAGCTTTATGGAAATATGATACCACTCTTCATCAGTACGTGCCAATACTGATTTGAGGAAATTTACCCACTTACTAGTAAAACACACTAGTGTATGGAAGTTTGATACCCCTCTTTACCAGCACGTGCCAATGCTGATACAAGGAAATTTATATAACCCACTTTGCCAGTGAATACACACTAGTCTGTGGAAACATACAAATATGTAATGAATCTTCTAAAATCTTCTAATGCAACTTCTCATATGATATACATCCAGTCTTCGGTAAACAATCTACTTCTTTTATATAGGTAATACTTCAAATTCAGGATCTATGTCTCAAAATTCCAATTATATGATATGTCAGCTCTCGGATGTCTCATTTCTATCACCCGATGGCTGGCTTGTTACATCAACATCCAGTCTCTAAATAAATAAACAAAACAACATTTCGGACTAAGTAATATTTCTACTGAAATTTGTCATTTCTTACATTTCACGTTTGCCTTAGAAAATACATGGTGTCTGTATCAAAATAATCTGCAAAGAGCCTAAACCTCATTAGCACTTAACAGTTAGAGCGATACATATCAGCTATTAACTCAAAATATGTGGACCTCAATCACATATCTGGCTAATCATAATATTTGACATTCCATAATTTCTAACAACAAATCACAAAAATCTTCACATTTCCACGTTCCACCTTTAGTCCATATAAAAAAAAAATATTGTACATCATCACATGTCAACAGTAAATGCTGATGATATAACGTCCTCTATTTCTCAAAAATCTCATATTCTCAAGAAAAACCACAAATTCAAGTTCTGTCTTCTCATTTCACAGAACCTCAATATCCACAAAGCTTCAATATTCACAAAACCTCTAAATCACTTATCTCCATTTCACATAACTTCTCAATATTTCTCATAACTTCTCTTCACTTTGTAAAAAATAATAAACACTTGTTATACACCAGCAGTCTATATAAACCTCCGCAGCATATAAGTAAAATGTAAAACTGTGGCCATCAGCTCTACATCACTTAATGCAGGTTTAACTACAAAGTACATCACTGCTTTATAACCACATAGCTGTCCCAAAATACATGTATAGTTGGTTCACATTTTCTTCATAATTTCTTCACAGAAAACCAACTCCACATAAAAAAATGGACTTATGTATTACCTATATGTAAATTATATCACACCATTTGACAGGCCTCAGTTGTCAGAATGATAATGACGCAAAGGCTTACACATACAGTATACATGTCGATAAGCATTACTTATAACTTTCATAGGCATATATACATACTCAACCGATACATTAAAAAAAAATCATGTACCTTCTCCATAAACATATATATACAAAAATAAATACTTTCACTCTGAAAGGTTGAATAGTACAGTAGATCTATATACCAATTGATATAAACCATATGTCGTCTACAGTACAGGTATCACAAAAAAAATTAATTAAAATACACCAAAAATACTAGAATCTGCACATACATGTACTGAGTATACATATTTTGGCAGGGGCGACTACCGCTATGACCAAAAATATTATTATACCAAAAGCCTAAATACTATGGGGGACGACCACCAGTATCATCAAAAATATGATTAAAAAAACCAAAACACCGGCGGGGACGACCGCCGCTGCCACCAAAAATACTATGTGACGGTCAAGTGGTCAGGACTCTGTATCCTGAACCGACTTGAAAATAACCAGTGGTAGCGCGGCTACCGCCACATAAGTATTTGAGGGGTAGAAGACTCTTGCCTAACTACCCTAACCATTGACGACTTAGTTACACCATAGTTTCACCTGAATAGTTCTTAAATCCTCTAAGAAACAACCAGGATTCCAAAATACAGATACAAACTTAGACATTTATTAATAAGACACATAAATAAAGGTTCACAATATCAGCAATATTTCACCATCTCTCCAAACATACTCAAGATTCCATTCCAACTATCAATTGACATCTTCATTACAATCTAGACTTCACATCAATAAATAAATCTAATCCAATAACAACTGAGCCTAACGTAACAGTAACAGATGCATCTTTACAAAGTATTTCCAGCTTCTCAGTACCAAATAAATTCCTAAAATTAACATGAATAATCCCATAAATCCATCCCCACACATATAAACTACATGTAACATGATACACAAACATTACAAGCTCAGGAACTGAGGAAATCACCTCTCTGTCCATCGCTACACACTAACAACAACAAACAACCGACCTCGGACACAGACAGACGCAGACTGACTGGTTTCAAAGATCACGTCATCTATAGAATATAAGCACGTGAAGCGATTGCTGGATTCGCTGGAAATTGCTGGATCACTCGCTGGATAATCTCTAACCAACATCAATAATCATACAAAACAATGTTTATCTTCTATAAACATTAATACACGTAATATAACTCTAATAACTCACTTTTCCTTCACATCACACGTTCAAAACATCGTCTGCAACAACCGGAAGCACTAGCAATACAAAATACGAAACTAATTATAAGCTATCGGCTAGCTCCGCAGCTGTCATAACAATAATGGCTGCGCCCTGTAGCAGAAACATGTGCTTCAATACATCGATTACTTGACATCTTTACACAATAAACAGACCTCGTAAGTAATCAGTTATCAGTAGTAGCATCTATCTATCTATCAACCGTAAGTGATACATCCTTATCATAAATAGATTTAACTGCATACACTGACAAAACATCGTGTTGTCACAATATTGACGCAACTATCTCAATAAAAAATACGCCGTTGTATATTTGCACCTTAACAAAAGCCTATAATGTTTTATTCCTTTATTGTCAAGGAAGTGCAGTATTCTATTCCTCTGTCGTCACACAAATACAATATTCTATTCCTCTGTCGTCACACAAATACAATATTCTATTCCTGGTGTATCGTCATAGAAGTAAAATAGTTTATTCCTCTGTCGACAGTGGAATATAATATTGTACTTCTGTAACGACGAAGGAATAGAATATTGCACTTCTATGACGACAGAGGAATAGCATATTTTACTTCTGTGACGACAGAGGAATATAATATTGTACTTCTGTGACGACAAAGAAATAAGATATTGTACTGCAGTTACGACAGCGGAATAGAATATTGTACTTCTGTGACGACAGAGGAATAGAACATTCTACTTCTGTAAAGAGAGAGGAATAGAATATTGTATTTCTGTGATGACAGAGGAATAGAATATTGTACTTTTGTGACGACAGAGGAATAGAATATTCTACGTCTGTAAAGACAGAGGAATAGAATATTCTACTTTTGTGACGACAGAGGAATAGAATATTGTACTTCTGTAAAGACAAAAGAATAGAATATTGTACTTCTGTAAAGACAGAGGAATAGAATATTGTACTTCTGTAAAGACAGAGGAATAGAATATTGTACTTCTGTGACGACAGAGAAATAAAATCTTGTGCTGCAGTGACGACAGCGGAATAAAATATTATACTTCTGTAAAGAGAGGGGAATAGAATATTGTACTTCTGTGACGACAGAGGAATAAAATATTGTACTTCTGTGACGACAGAGGAATAGAATATTGTACTTCTTTGACGACAGAGGAATATAATATTGTACTTCCGTAAAGACAGAGGAATAGAATATTGTACTTCTGCAAAGACAAAAGAATAGAATATTCTACTTCTGTAAAGACAGGGGAATAGAATATTCTATTTCTGTGACGACAGAGGAATAGAATATTGTACTTCTGTAAAGACAAAAAAATAGAATATTGTACTTCTGTAAAGACAAAAGAATAGAATATTGTACTTCCGTAAAGACAGAGGAATAGAATATTGTACTTCTGTTAAGACATAGGAATACAATATTCTACTTCTTTGACGACAGAGGAATAGAATATTGTACTTTTGTGACGAGAGAGGAATAGAATATTCTACTTCTGTAAAGACAGGGGAATAGAATATTGTGCTTTTGTGACGACAGAGGAATAGAATATTGTACTTCTGCAAAGACAAAAGAATAGAATATTCTACTCCTGTAAAGACAGAGGAATAGAATATTCTATTTCTGTGACGACAGAGGAATAGAATTTTGTACTTCTGTAAAGACAAAAAAATAGAATATTGTACTTCTGTAAAGACAAAAGAATAGAATATTGTACTTCTGTGACGACAGAGGAATAGAATATTGTACTTCTGTGACGACAGAGAGATATGATAATGTACTGCAGTGACTACAGAGGAATAGAATATTATACTTCTGTAAAGAGAGGGGAACAGAATATTGTACTTCTGTGACGACAGAGCAATAAAATATTGTACTTCTGTGACTACAGAGGAGTAGAATATTGTACTTCTGTGACGACAGAGGAATAAAATATTGTACTTCTGTGACTACAGAGGAATAGAATATTGTACTTCTGTGACGACAAAGGAATAGAATATTGTACTTCTGTGACGACAGAGCAATAAAATATTGTACTTCTGTAACTACAGAGGAATAGAATATTGTACTTCTGTGACGACAGAGGAATAAAATATTGTACTTCTGTGACGACAGAGGAATAGAATATTGTACTTCTGTGACGACAAAGGAATAGAATATTCTACTTCTGTGACGACAAAGGAATAGAATATTGTATTTCTGTGACAACAGAGGAATAAAATATTGTACTTCTGTGACGACATCTTCAGGAATAGAATATTGTACTTCTGTAAAGACAGAGGAATAGAATATTGTACTTCTGTAAAGACAGAGGAATATAATATTCTACTTCTGTAAAGACAGGGGAATAGAATATTCTTCTTATGTGACGACAAAGGAATAGAATATTCTACATCTGTGACGACAAAGGAATAGAATATTCTTCTTATGTGACGACAAAGGAATAGAATATTCTACTTATGTGACGACAGAGGAATGGAACATTGTACTTCTGTAAAGACAGAGGAATATAATATTCTACTTCTGTAAAGACAGGGGAATAGAATATTCTTCTTATCTGACGACAAAGGAATAGAATATTCTACATCTGTGACGACAAAGAAATAGAATATTCTACTTCTTTGACGACAAAGGAATAGAATTTTGTACTTCTGTGACGACAAAGGAATAGAATTTTGTACTTCTGTATGGTGGCTGATTACGGCCATCTCGTGTTGTTGTGTTGTCGCCTTGTCGCCTTGTCGAGTTGTCGCGGTCTCAAACTGCGACAACCCGAGATTTAACAGTTAAAATGTCGACTTGTCGCGTTTTCGAACCGCGACAAGACGACAAGTCGACAACACGACAAGTCGACATTTCAAACACGCTAATTAGCGCGTACAGAATCTCGTGTTGTCGCGGTAAAATGTCGACTTGTCGTGTTGTCGAGTTGTCGTGTTGTCGAGTTGTCGACTTGTCGCCTTCCTGTTACTCATGCGCAAATCATATGAAATAGCCACTATCTTTGAATATAGAAAACTGAAGTGCTTGTACCATAGACCATATTGGTGGCATATTTCTGCCATCGAGTTGCCGACTTACGACTTAATGATGTCGACATAATTAAGGCATTAAGTCGACATCATATAGAAAGATGTCGACATAAACAGAAGAATATGTCGACTTACCACATGAACCTGCCCACATAATGATTCCAAGATAATTATGTAGAAAGTCGGGAACTCGGCGATTAATCGTGTTTATGCTCGGGTGTGACACTGACTTGTCGACATCTGGTCATGAAAATGGAATTCAAAGGCCATCCTTTCATAGGGCACTGTGTATATGCAGCAAGGCGCCATACAGCAGAGTTCGACGTTGATTTTGTTAATTCAGAAAAGTTTTTATATATTTGATTACAAAATTAAAAATTGTGATCCTGCATATCCCGGCCATGCAGCTGTAACCTGCGTGTACGTACACATTGTAGCTGTTAGTCCGAGCTGAGGAAGTTAGAGTGCAAAAGGACTCTGCTTTGTACAACGAATTTCCATCCTCTTGGCCATAATCATTTATTAATATATATAACCGTGGGTTGAAAATTCGTTTAAAAGCTGTGTGTGTGCTTTGTGGATTAGCATTCGTACTAAGTCCATGTGGTACATACCGTACTATACTATATTACAATTATTTTTTCAAGATTTCATTTTTTTGAATCACGAAAAATACCAGTTACGTAATTTAAAAGCCAAAAAGGTCACAGTACAGATACGCAATACCCATTTGACACCAGCTTTACTTGTTAGCTTGCCCTGTCCATATATATACATAAATATTTACATCCCTCGATACACTTATATAAAGGCACAACGAATTTTGGTTACGGTCTTAATGGCCAGATTCAACCTTTGGGCTAAAAATCCTCCCGCGGGACGCGGTTTTAGCTCCAAACTCGGGATATATCTGCATCTATTTTTTTTGTAGTAAAAAACGTAGTAAAAAATGTCACGTGCTTATACCTCATTCATGGCATTGGCCGGAATATACAATTGTATTATGGGTAACTAGTGATCACGTGATTGTGTGTTTACTTCCAAATATGGTGATAGTTTGCTTGCCATTTCTTCGGAGAAATTGATTTATTTGAAAATATTTAGACTCCAAAATGTTATTAATATTGCATGCATATCATTTTGACTTCCACATATGTATTATTTTACTATAAATAATGATCTGAAATGAGTTTATAAAACTGTCATTTTCACGTTTTGTAAATAAATGATATAATGCGAATTGACCAATTCAATAGGTCTAACCGTCTAAACTAGGATCAGCGAAGATCGGCTACTCCCGGCTAAATTCGTAGAATTCTAAATTTATATTTATATATATTATTACCTGCTTTAGGTTTCAGAACATATACATGTACATATAACACAGAGAAAATAAGATCTTCTTCAAAAGGCCTAATTATGTATAAATACCAGGTCAGAGAGAAATCACTCTATTTGGAAGTAAAAACACACACTCATGTGACCACTAGTTACCCACTAATACAATTCCATATTTATTTCGGCCAATGGCATGAATGAGGTATAATCACGTGACTTGTTTTACTACGTTTGACTACAAAGAACGCGTGTTTTGTGCCATTATTGGGAAAATCCCCCGCGGATCGTGGTTTCATTTCCACCATTTGAAACAGAAGGCTTAGAGTAGACTTTGATTGTGAAACATTGATAAATTGAAGATTACATGTTGTGCCATGGCAGATGTCAAAGTTCATGTATATATACTCGACAATTACTTGAAACATCATCTAATAAATTTGTGTTGAAATTATAATTGATGTTGACCAGGAAATGTACCAGTCTAAATTTTGGTTGAATAATGCATGGAAAGTGAATTATTCAAACACTATGGATATCGAATTTTTAATCATTAATTTCTTTTGAACTCGGGACTTTTTGGGTGTGTAATTAGGGGAAAGTTGATAACTTTTTATAATAATATATGTACCCTAATTTTCTTTTGTTGATTTACGGACCCTGAAAGATACGGATTATGCGGCTTTAACTTTTCCACTTTGTGGAAAATCCTTCAAATCGGATTTATCTCCCTTGATTAAAATGACAAAACCATGTACCTTTGCTATGTTATGAAGTTTGTTTTTTTTTTTATTTTTTTTTTAAATTCAATAATGAATGCAGATCAAATATATTAATCAAATATGTGTATTAATTTAATTTGAAACATGTTTGTTTTGCTAAAAATTTGCAAAAAAAAAATAATATCAATACAAAATATTCATGATTGTAATTTGATTGTTGTTGTTTTTGTACTTGCTGTAAAATGAGAAAAACCGTGTTGTGGAGAAGAAGTTTGTTAAAATTTGAATTTTTTACAAATGGATGAGAGTTGAATCCGATATGCACAGTTATGAATAATGTTTTGCTTTTAAACAAACAAATAAATATGTCTCCTATATAAACTATGGTAAAGACCCTATCCCCTGGGGAAAATTCCGAGACCCCAGGGCCATGAAATTCACAATATTGGTAGAGGGCCTTGAGACCTGCCATGTAAGCACATAAGCCCGTGTTTCTTAGTATACAGTTGGTAGTAGACTAAAGGTTACGCATTGTGCACACGGTGTGAACTACGAGTGGACACGGAGTGCACGAGGTTTAGACTACAGGTAGACACGGAGTGCACAAGATTTAGACTACAGGTAGACACGGAGTGCACTACGTGTGAACACGGTGTCCACTACAGGTGGACATCGTGTCCAGGTAAAATGTCCACTACATCCAGACCACAGACAGACTAGATGATGTGCCACAGAGATGTGAGAAAATATGTATTTATTCTGCAGTCTATATGGACTTTGACAGATAGAAATATTTATTGCGATCAGAAACATAATATTTATTGCAACATAAAATTGCCGTTAATTACTGGAAATCATTCGTACTGTAATGTTCATTTGAATAGATACATATAAAGTAAAATGTATCAATATATATTATCATACAATTTAAAGTGAACAGTCGGGCAAGGATGGCTAAAGTCGGTAAAAATGGTGTGAATGTGTCCAGTATAATTTCTTATGAAATGGAAAAATAAAATCTCTCGTCAAAATCTGTCTGCGTACGAAGAAATTAATTTAAAGTATGGAAATTCTTAAACGTCCTCCCGGCTCACTATGTCCGTGGTTACATTTCCACGCAGCCTCGCTTTCAATGCTTTCAACTTTTCTTTACTTTAATGGTCAGAACTGGGAAACTAAGCAGAACTTGACCGTCGTATTAATATCTGAGAACTTTTGGAAGGCCAATGAACGCATTTAGACTGGTTTTCTTTGCCCGACTATTCACTTTAATTTATAAATAAGGACGTTTATAAGAAGTTATAAAAGCAAATTAACTGCGTTGCAAATTAACTGCGTACGGTAAACCACGCACTGGTTATGTCTCATCAATGGATAGTTTCCCAGTAAAAACTATTTTTCTTAGCTAGTGATATGTAGTTTAAAGATGAAATTCTTTTTCGAACGCATAAAGTGATGAACCTTGCAGGGAGTAAGATTTTCAGTGTTAGCAAATCGTCGCCCAAGAGATATTTTGATCGGCAAAATATTTTGATTAAAAAGGATATATTGATGGGCATAATAAAAGTAAGGACATCATGATAAACATAAACAAATTAAATTCTTCATAAAATGTTTAACTATGTATGTATGGAATAAAGTTTTCTAAACGGCAAGGTGCGCGAAATAGTTTTAATCCTGCCAAATGTATAATACGTATACATTTGCTACATAGAACCTGGCGCGTTGCAAAGCATTGGACATATGTGAAATCGTCCATAGACGTTAAAAATGGGCATTAGAAATTACATTTTATTGTGTCAACCGATTGAGGAACCTGTAAGCACTGGCTTAAGAAAGCAAAAATGTAGTATCGGGCATGTGGCTGCTCGTGAGCATCGATCAACACTGTTCAAAGGACCGATCGCAAAAATGTAGGTCACATGCCTGATAATAAATTAAACAGACAATCAAAATAAATCCAACTTCTACCCATTTAAACTGTAGATTCATAGTTGTTGATTAGATTCTGAATTTGTCACAATTATTTTAATTCTAGAAACTCTGATAATTTGACAATATCATATTCTGACCTTCTTTACAATGTGTGATCCATACATATATATACATAGTATATTGTACACTTAAAATATGCCTGCTCGAAAGGTAGACCCCTAGGCTAGGACTGCAGTTGCCATGGTCACTTGGACTTCATACTGTTCCATCAACCACACGGATAATCTAAATTACCTAGCATTGGTCAGAGTGGGGCCTGGGGCCTTCTTTGGGCACCCTTCAATATGTTCAGTCAAGTGTATCACAGACTAACAACACCTGTATACATGTAGTACCTTATCCCAACCCCAGGAGGTCCATTTATAGCATGCTGTACTTATATAAGGTGGCAGCCTCTCTACATATACATTGTACTCATCACACAAATACGAACAGTTATACAACAATGGTACATGTACTCAATAGGGATATGTATTTTAACTGGTAGTGCACTTTAATTTATTTGATAATGAAGCTTTATATATTAAAATAAAAAATAATCAAAATACCAAGTGTATAATTAACTAAAACATTTATTTCAAGATTATTGGAAAATCATATTTCATCCAATATCTTTTCATTAATTTATTTTTTTACACTGGCTTTTTACATATATCAGAAACCTGATTATCATGACTATGTATATAAAATACCATATTACAATGTTGAATAAGTACCTAATCTAAATTAATTTTGATTTTAATATATACATGTATTATTGGTAAATTCAAGGTTATGACAGACATGCTTGGATTACGCATTGTACAGCTCCCGTCAGCTCCACTTCACGGCTGCCTGTCATGACAATAATTGCGGTGTATTCAGCATCACTTACTATATATGTTTTGCCAGCTAGTTTTTACCTCATCCCAATCTACATCCCCCCCAATCCCCGGGAAACAGTGTACATGTTTACCCAGGCTCTACAACAAACATGTACATGTATCTAATAAGAATGGTACTTTTGTGTTTCAAACTCATAAACCTATATGATTTTTAAACGGTAAAGTATATTTGTTTGTCTTAACAAACTTCCATTGAAACAATTCTAAAATCACATATTATATAAAGATACTGCCTCCATTCTCATAAAGCCGTGCAAACACAGAAGGCAACGATTCTGCCCTCTGGCCATCTATCGATGGTCACCTTGAGGTACCTGTATAGCTTGATACTGTGGCTTACCTGTATGTTTGACAAGTTATAATTATTGGACCATGACGCAATATACGGTCAAGATAACTTGCGGGGTTGAGATCATAAACATATTGTGTTTACCGGTAATTAAGAATCAAAACAAGCTGAATTGGGTACTTGTAGGTAGACTATAGCTACGTCATAAAGTTTGAAGTGGATTTATTCTGCATGATCTTTTAAAGACGTTCAGTTTTTAATAAAGAATATGTAATTAAGCTATTTTAACGTACAATACATTTAGAACTTAAAATAACAAAGAAAAATATTATAAAAGTGTGTATATTTTATGAAAGACGATCTACAAGGGTTTCGCTAGAAAACCTATTGATAGGCACCACATTTTTTATATAAAAGCTATGTATTACCCGGTATATGATTGCATTACTAATAGCTTAAATTATAACAGAAAAAGTGTTTCAAAAGCACAATAGGACTGGTTTTTGCCGTAGCTGCGATATTGTAGCTCAAAAGACTTTTAGACAGAAAATGGTG
The DNA here is from genome assembly GCF_041381155.1 of Argopecten irradians. Lineage (NCBI taxonomy): Eukaryota > Metazoa > Mollusca > Bivalvia > Pectinida > Pectinidae > Argopecten > Argopecten irradians. Next base: position 22,186,935 of record NC_091140.1, read on the forward strand.
TCGTCTTAGTAGGCAGGGTACGTATATCCGTTCTAGTTTTTGCCGCAATTCAAAGTTGTTTTTGACTTGTGAAAATGCTTGTATTTACTATTTCATGTAAATGATATATATATATATATATATATTTAATGCAATTTACCCATAAAACATTGACTTTTGAAAACGTAATATAGACAATTTAAGATATGAAATGGAAACTACTGATATAAAATTAAATAGACATATACTTAATGAATATGAATTAATCTTTATTACTTTTGCAGTGAAAAGGTTTTATTCATGTATACTAAAAAATATCGTATTATATAGTTAAATATACTGTACATTAAATTGTAAATGTTGTAATTAAAAAAAACACTAAAAAATTATAATTAGAGCACTCTATGTATTATTTCAAATTGAAGAACGTATTCTTCCCCGATCCCTAACTGTAACACGTACATCACCTTGTCTGTCTAGGTCGGAATGTACCTGGACACCATGTCCACCTGTAGTGGACACCGTGTTCACACGTAGTGCACTCCGTGTCTACCTGTAGCTAAATCTTGTGCACTCCGTGTCTACCTGTAGTCTAAATCTTGTGCACTCCGTGTCTACCTGTAGTCTAAACGTAGTGCACTCCGTGTCTACCTGTAGTCTAAACCTCGTGCACTCCGTGTGCACAAGGGTGTAACCTTTAGTCTACTACCAACTGTATGTGTACATATGTATTAGATTCCCAAAAAGCTAAGTGGGCTATGCGGAAGCTTATAACTGTTTGTTTGGAAATAATATGGAAAATAAACTATGATATGATAGTATTGCTAACAATTTCAAATGGTGGAAATGAAACCACGATCCGCGGAGGATTTTCCCCATAATTGTACAAAACACGCGTTCTTTGTAGTAAAACGTAGTAAAACAAGTCACGTGATTATACCTCATTCATGCCATTGGCCGAAATAAAATATGGAATTGTATTAGTGGGTAACTAGTGATCACATGAGTGTGTGTTTACTTCCAAATAGAGTGATTTCTCTGACATGGTATTTATACATACTTTGGCCTTATTTTCTCTGTGTTAAATGTATATGTTCTGAGCCCTAAAGCAGGTAATAATATATATAAATATAAATTTAGAATTCTACGAATTTAGCCGGGAGTAGCCGATCTTCGCTGATTTTAGATTAGACGGTTAGACCTAGTGAATTGGTCAATTCGTATTATATCATTTATTTACAAAACGTGAAAATGGCAGTTTTACAACTCATTTCAGTTCATTATTTATAGTAAAACAGTGCATATGTGCAAGTCAAATGATAAGCATGCATTATTAATAATATTTTGGAGTCTAAATATTTTCAAATAAATCAATTTCTCCGAAGAAATGGCAAGCAAACTATCACCATATTTGGAAGTAAACACAAAATCACGTGGTCACTAGTTACCCATAATACAATTGTATATTCCGGCCAATGGCATGAATGAGTTATAAGCACGTGGCTTTTTTTACTACGTTTGACTACAAAGAACGCATGTTTTTACTACGAAAAATAGATGCAGATAAATCGCGAGTTGGGAGTTTAAAACCGCGTCCCTGGAGGGTTTTTAGCCCAAAGTTTGAATCTGACCATTAAGACCGTAACAAAAATTCGTTGTGCCTTTATATAAGTGTATCGAGGCAGAGATTTACATTTAAATCTCTGATCGAGGGATGTAAATATTTATGTAGGCCAAGCTAACAAGTAGAGCTGGTTTCCCAACGTGTATTGTGTACCTGTACTGTGACCTTTATGGCTTTTAAATTACGTAACTGGTTTTTTTCGGGAATCACAAGAAAATACAACATAAAAATTTTTTTTTTATTTTATTTTTTTAATTTTTATTTTCATTCATTCTTTTAATATTGTATAGTACGGTATGTACTACATGGACTTGGTACGAATGCCAATCAACAAAACACACACACAGCTTTGAAACGAATTTTCAACCCACGGTTATATATATTAATAATTCGTTGTACACTTCCTTAGCTCGGGCTAACAGCTACGTACATGCAGGCTACAGTTTCATGGCCGGGATGTGCAGGATCACATTTCTTTTTTTTTGAAATCAAATGAATAAAAACTTGAATTAACAAAATCAACGTCGATTTCTGCTGTATGACTTTTGCTGCATATACACAGTGCTCTATGAAAGGGTGGCCTTTGATTTCCACTTTCAAGACCAGATGTCGACATCTTTTAGTTTAGATGTCGACATCAATAACTGACAAGTCGGTGTCACACCCGAGCATAAACACATTAATCGCCGAGTTACCGACTGTCTACATAAATATCTTGGATTCATTATGTGGGCATGTACATGTGGTAAGTCGACATATTCTTCTGTTTATGTCGACATATTCCGATATGATGTCGACTTAATGCCTTAACGATGTCGACATTATTAGTCGTAACTCGGGAAATCGATGGCAGAAATATGCCACCATAAAATTGCAATATTTTCTAATTTTCGGATTAACGGGCCTTCGAACTATTAGGCCTTAGCGGTTCAAGTGACCTTAAAATTAACAGATGACGATTACTGCGTACTAATCAGACGGCGTGACCAGACCATTATTACACGATTATCATATAATAAATAAATTATTGAAATTCATAGTTCAGAGAAAAATACTTCGACAACTCTCGGTAAAGAAATTGCTATCAAATTTCTTCATCTAGGTACAAACACATGCACACAATTATTTTCATTAGCAATCCAATATGGCGAGTGTTATCCATTGTTTGCGAATGTGTACAGGAAGGCGACAAGTCGACAACTCGACAACACGACAAGTCGACAACACGACAAGGCGACAACACGACAAGTCGACAACTCGACAACACGACAAGTCGACATTTTACCGCGACAACACGAGATTCTGTACGCGCTAATTAGCGTGTTTGAAATGTCGACTTGTCGTGTTGTCGACTTGTTGCGGTTCGAAAACGCGACTAGTCGACATTTTAACTGTTAAATCTCGGGTTGTCGCAGTTTGAGACCGCGACAACTCGACAAGGCGACAACACGACAAGGCGACAACACAACAACACGAGATGGCCGTAATCAGCCACCATAGATAACAGAGAAAATTAGGCACGAGACAAAACATATACTGTAAATTTCGCTTGTAACTAAAAGACGTCGAAATTAATTTTTGTGATTTATGCGTACAGTTTATCATATGTTCCATCAAGTATTTTATTCTTATGGGACTGGAGAACAAAATCAACAGACTTGGATACATGGGATCAATGTTTTCGGAGAAAATGGATTTCTGGTAACACTTGTATCACAGAACCATATATATTTACCAACGTCAAATTTCTACTTCTACTCTGTAAAACACCAATTTTACGTAAGAAACTAAATCAGTATAGTATTTTGTGATTAATAGTCTTTCGTCTGGAACTTTATCTAAGAGTCCATGATGTCTGTAACATCCATTCCCTCGTCGTTCCTCTCCATGTTGGTCCACTGGTCCATTTATCTGTAAGTAATGACAGGGCGCTGATCCGTCAGATAAGTCATTTTATGTTTTACTAAGCAACTTGTCTATCCCCATAAATATTACAAATCTAATTAAGAGCAATCTATATGTAGTTTTACACTTGTCAGACTGACAAGTCCGAGGTTTCCCGAATCTGGTCGATTGTTATATGGGCTGTTATCTGAGCCAGAGTAATCCTGATTTCCGAAAAGCTCCAATTATCATAATATTCGAATGCCCATTATCCTTAAGACCACGATATAGATAAGACCACGATATAGATAGGCCCAGATAAGCTTCTGGTAACGTCTTTATCAGTTGGAATTTGTATTGAATGACTGAATGAGAACTCAGATGTATGATAGTTTGATGTTTCTCGATTTTATGTCCATATTCAACGTCCATCAACCATTCAAGGATACGAAAGGACATAATGTTAGGGACACAACCAGTCAAGGATACTAGAAGACATAATGTAAGGGACACGACCAGTCAAGGATACGAGAGGACATAATGTCAGGGACACAACCAGTCAAGGATACTAGAAGATATAATGTTAGAGATACAACCAGACAATGAAACGATAAGACATAATGTTAGAGACACAACCAGTCAATGAAACAAAGGCATAATGTTAGAGATACAACCAGTCAATGAAACGAGAAGACAATGTCGGGGACACGACCAGTCAATGAAATAAGAAGACATAATGTTAGAGACACAACCAGTCAATGAAACGAGAAAACATAATGTTAGAGACACAACCAGTCAATGAAACGATAAGACATAATGTTAGAGACACAACCAGTCAATGAAACGAGAAGACATAATGTTAGAGACACGACCAGTCAATGATACGAGAGGACGTAATGTTAGGGACACGACCAGTCAATGAAACGATAAGACATAATGTTAGAGACACGACCAGACAATGAAACGAGAAGACATACTATTAGAGACACAACCAGTCAATGATACGAGAGGACGTAATGTTAGGGACACAGCCAGTCAATGATACGAGAGGACGTAATGTTAGGGACACGACCAGACAATGAAACGACAGGACATAATGTTATAGATACGACCAGTCAAGGATACGAGAAGACATAATGTTAGAGACACAACCAGTCAAGAATACGAGAGGACATAATGTCAGGGACACGACCAGTCAAAGATACGAGAGGACATAATGTCAGGGACACAACCAGTCAATGATACGAGACGACATAATGTTAGAGACACAACCAGTCAATGATACGAGACGTCATAATGTTAGAGACACAACCAGTCAAGGATACGAGAGGACATAATGTCAGGGACACAACCAGTCAATGATACGAGAGGGCATAATGTCAGGGACACGACCAGTCAAGGATACGAGAGGACATAATGTTAGAGACACAACCAGTCAATGATACGAGACGTCATAATGTTAGAGACACAACCAGTCAATGATACGAGACGACATAATGTCAGGGACACAACCAGTCAATGATACGAGAGGACATAATGTCAGGGACACGACCAGTCAATGATACGAGAGGACATAATGTTAGAGACACAACCAGTCAATGATACGAGAGGGCATAATGTCAGGGACACAACCTGTCAATGATACGAGACGACATAATGTTAGAGACACAACCAGTCAATGATACGAGATGACATAATGTTAGAGACACAACCAGTCAAGGATACGAGAGGACATAATGTCAGGGACACAACCAGTCAAGAATACAAGAGGACATAATGTCAGGGACACGACCAGTCAAGAATACAAGAGGACATAATGTCAGGGACACAACCAGTCAAGGATTCGAGAGGACATAATGTCAGGGACACAACCAGTCAATGATACAAGAGGACATAATGTCAGGGACACGACCAGTCAAGGATACGAGAGGACATAATGTCAGGGACACAACCAGTCAATGATACGAGATGACATAATGTTAGAGACACGACCAGTCAAGGATACGAGAGGACATAATGTCAGGGACACAACCAGTCAATGATACGAGACGACATAATGTTAGAGACACGACCAGTCAAGGATACGAGAGGACATAATGTCAGGGACACAACCAGTCAATGATACGAGATGACATAATGTTAGAGACACAACCAGTCAAGGATACGAGAGGACATAATGTCAGGGACACAACCAGTCAATGATACGAGAAGACATAATGTTAGAGACACAACCAGTCAAGAATACGAGAGGACATAATGTCAGGGACACAACCAGTCAATGATACGAGACGTCATAATGTTAGAGACACAACCAGTCAAGGATACGAGAGGACATAATGTCAGGGACACAAACCAGTCAATGATACGAGGACGACATAATGTTAGAGACACGACCAGTCAAGGATACGAGAGGACATAATGTCAGGGACACAACCAGTCAAGGATACGAGAAGACATAATATTAGAGACACAACCAGTCAATGATACGAGAGGACATAATGTCAGGGACACGACCAGTCAATGATACGAGACGACATAATGTTAGAGACACAACCAGTCAAGGATACGAGAGGACATAATGTTAGGGATACGACCAGTCAAGGATACGAGAGGACATAATGTTAAGGACACAACCAGTCAATGATACGAGAGGGCATAATGTCAGGGACACGACCAGTCAATGATACGAGACGACATAATGTTAGGGACACAACCAGTCAATGATACGAGAAGACATAATGTCAGGGACACAACCAGTCAATGATACGAGAAGACATAATGTTAGAGACACAACCAGTCAATGAAACGATAAGACATAATGTTGAGACACGACCAGTCAATGAAACGATAAGACGTAATGTTAGAGACACAACCGGTCAATGATACGAGAGGACGTAATGTTAGGGACACGACCAGACAATGAAACGACAGGACATAATGTTATAGATACGACCAGTCAAGGATACGAGAAGACATAATGTTAGAGACACAACCAGTCAAGAATACGAGAGGACATAATGTCAGGGACACGACCAGTCAAAGATACGAGAGGACATAATGTCAGGGACACAACCAGTCAATGATACGAGACGACATAATGTCAGGGACACAACCAGTCAATGATACGAGACGACATAATGTTAGAGACACAACCAGTCAATGATAGAGACACAACCAGTCAATGATACGAGAGGGCATAATGTCAGGGACACGACCTTCAAGGATACGAGAGTACATAATGTCAGGGACACAACCAGTCAATGATACGAGATGACATAATGTTAGAGACACAACCAGTCAAGGATACGAGAGGACATAATGTCAGGGACACAACCAGTCAATGATACGAGAAGACATAATGTTAGAGACACAACCAGTCAAGAATACGAGAGGACATAATGTCAGGGACACAACCAGTCAATGATACGAGACGTCATAATGTTAGAGACACAACCAGTCAAGGATACGAGAGGACATAATGTCAGGGACACAACCAGTCAATGATACGAGACGACATAATGTTAGAGACACGACCAGTCAAGGATACGAGAGGACATAATGTCAGGGACACAACCAGTCAAGGATACGAGATGACATAATGTTAGGGACACAACCAGTCAATGATACGAGAGGACATAATGTCAGGGATACGACCAGTCAAGGATACGAGAGGACATAATGTTAAGGACACGACCAGTCAATGATACGAGAGGACATAATGTCAGGGACACGACCAGTCAATGATACGAGAGGACATAATGTTAAGGACACAACCAGTCAATGATACGAGAGGGCATAATGTCAGGGACACGACCAGTCAATGATACGAGAGGACATAATGTTAAGGACACAACCAGTCAATGATACGAGAGGGCATAATGTCAGGGACACGACCAGTCAATGATACGAGACGACATAATGTTAGGGACACAACCAGTCAATGATACGAGAGGACATAATGTCAGGGACACAACCAGTCAAGGATACGAGAGGACATAATGTCAGGGACACAACCAGTCAATGATACGAGAGGACATAATGTCAGGGACACAACCAGTCAAGGATACGAGAGGACATAATGTCAGGGACACAACCAGTCAAGGATACGAGAGGACATAATGTCAGGGACACGACCAGTCAATGATACGAGAGGACATAATGTTAGAGACACAACCAGTCAATGATACGAGAGGACATAATGTTAGAGACATGACCAGTCAATGATACGAGAGGACATAATGTTAGAGACACAACCAGTCAATGATACGAGAGGACATAATGTCAGGGACACGACCAGTCAATGATACGAGAGGACATAATGTCAGGGACACGACCAGTCAATGATACAAGAGGACATAATGTTAGGGACACAACCAGTCAAGGATACGAGAGGACATAATGTCAGGGACACAACCAGTCAAGGATACGAGAGGACATAATGTCAGGGACACGACCAGTCAATGATACGAGAGGACATAATGTCAGGGACACGACCAGTCAATGATACGAGAGGACATAATGTCAGGGACACGACCAGTCAATGATACGAGAGGACATAATGTCAGGGACACGACCAGTCAATGATACAAGAGGACATAATGTCAGGGACACAACCAGTCAAGGATACGAGAGGACATAATGTCAGGGACACGACCAGTCAATGATACGAGAGGACATAATGTCAGGGACACAACCAGTCAAGGATTCGAGAGGACATAATGTCAGGGACACGACCAGTCAATGATACGAGAGGACATAATGTTAGGGACACAACCAGTCAAGGATACGAGAGGACATAATGTCAGGGACACAACCAGTCAATGATACAAGAGAAAAAATACTTTGACAACTCTCGATGAAGAAATTGCTAACAAATATCTTCATCTAGCTACAACCACATGCACACAATTATTTTCATTAGCAATCCAATATGGCGAGTGTTATCCATTGTTTGCGCATGTGTAACAGGAAGGCGACAAGTCGACAACTCGACAACACGACAAGTCGACAACACGACAAGGCGACAACACGACAAGTCGACATTTCGACAACACGACAAGTCGACATTTTACCGCGACAACACGAGATTCTGTACGCGCTAATTAGCGTGTTTGAAATGTCGACTTGTCGTGTTGTCGACTTGTCGTCTTGTCGTCTTGTCGACTTGTCGCGGTTCGAAAACGCGACAAGTCGACATTTTAACTGTTAAATCTCGGGTTGTCGCAGTTTGAGAACGCGACAACTCGACAAGGCGACAACACGACAAGGCGACAACACAACAACACGAGATGGCCGTAATCAGCCACCATATGTGGGCAGGTTCATGTGGTAAGTCGACATATTCTTCTGTTTATGTCGACATCTTTCTATATGATGTCGACTTAATGCCTTAATTATGGTGGCTGATTACGGCCATCTCGTGTTGTTGTGTTGTCGCCTTGTCGTGTTGTCGCCTTGTCGAGTTGTCGCGGTCTCAAACTGCGACAACCCGAGATTTAACAGTTAAAATGTCGACTTGTCGCGTTTTCGAACCGCGACAAGTCGACAACACGACAAGACGACAAGTCGACAACACGACAAGTCGACATTTCAAACACGCTAATTAGCGCGTACAGAATCTCGTGTTGTCGCGGTAAAATGTCGACTTGTCGTGTTGTCGAGTTGTCGACTTGTCGTGTTGTCGCCTTGTCGTGTTGTCGACTTGTCGTGTTGTCGAGTTGTCGACTTGTCGCCTTCCTGTTACACATGCGCAAATCATATGAAATAACCACTATCTTTGAATATAGAAAGCTGAAGTCAGTGCTTGTGAATATTTGGTGTGTTTGTAAGATATTCGATGTTCAAAATTGTTAAAAAATTATATTTTTCCCCATTGTTAACTCTTTTGAAATGTATTATACTTAACGGAAATCATAATATTAAATTAATTGAATATTAACAAAACAAAGGATATTGTCAGAACACAGAACAAAAATGTTTGTACAATGAACAGTAACAGAGAGGACAAATGTACATGTATATTAACTTAATATTGTAAAATCTCCTTTACAAAATACTGTGTTATTACTCGGTTAAAACTTATTATTCAATTTGAAGAATTGAAGAGAACACGGATGATAAGACGAAATATTATCTATTATTACTAATTACTGTAATAGGTTATGTGTGCAGTACATAAAAAAATAACCTTAATTTAAGATCTAATAAAGAATTTGATTTAAAACGATAAGAAAAAATCATTAAAACTTTCATTTAGTCCAAAGCGTTATAGAACAGATAAGGTGTTGTGCCCCATCTTTCTAGTAATTAGTTCATCTATTTTGATCATCTGCATGCATCACAACGTATATAATGTTAATATTCTTATTTATAAAATTTGTTTATTGTAATACAGCAAGATTTAACCCTCGAAAGTTTGATTGTGCATTTTGACTACAGTAATTCATACAATAGTAATCAAATGCTGTAGCATAGATACTTCCAGTAGACATTTAATATAATGGAACTCTTGCAAAAGAAAAGTACACAATTAGTTTTTCTGGGTCTAGAAATTCCTAATACATAAAACATGTGTTCATTTTACGAAATGAATATCATAATTATATAATAATCTTTCTCAAAGCGATCAATTTGTGGTTAAGAGAGGCTTGGCTTATTATGATACATCCAAGTATAATTGACCTGTGTTAATATGGTCCGAGTGCAAAGTCAATAAAAGCAACTCAAGTTACATTACGCAAACATTGAGTTCTTCAGGGTGGTGTCCTATGGTCGATGTTTTTTCTTGTAAATAACATGCACATTAGAGAATGCTTTGATACTTGCCAAAGAAAATAATATCTAGTATAAAAAATAAGGACCTCAGTTTCGGTTCATATGGTGTTATACCGCCCTGGTATAATTTAAAATAATGACCTCGGGCTACGGTCTGGGTTATTATTTATTCTACCAGGGCGGGACAACAATATATATACATCCTTATGCATGTATATCTGCAGTGCTTTTGTCTATATATTCGGTAATTCCTGTTTTATATTTGATACATTTACCATTATGCTCCGTCGTTATATCGAGATATTCGATGCATTTTCCTTTATATTATGTAGCTAAAATTAAACTTTATATTCGGTACAAATTTCTTTAAATTCTGTACACACTTCTTTATATGATATGCAGCCTTCTTTATATAATGTGCAAACATTTATGTAATGAAGATCAAATCCGGCTTATAATATTTGCATAATTTTTCGGCTGATTTCGTCTTAGTGACAGCACTTTGAATAGTTGTGTAGGATTTTGAAAAGGAAATTATTGCTCTTACCAACGGTAGTAACCGTTTTTGTGAAGATTTACTATAAATATGATTTTAACCGCTAAAACTTCATATAGGTGGACTACGTTTTGTTTGTCTCGGGATCTATCCATCCTTCTAAATATATATATCACCATGTAGATTACGATTTTACCGATTTTTGTATTTAAACTCATAAAACGTCCAAAATAGTCTATGCATGACACTCTGGTGGGTCCAAATCATTGGGTCGCCATCTACATGTAGACAATTAATCCTGTGTCTATATTGGATCACCAATATAAGAAGAAAAAAATTGATTTTGTTTTTAATTTTAGATGTGCTACTATTTTGTTAATTCATATCACGAAAATAAAAACAATTAAGAAGCAAACGCTAATTGAATTCTTCGTTTCGGAAAGGTAGTTGGTCTTAAAAGCTGTATATATGTGCCGTAATTTTCATACTCACGAATCAAGAGCTTTTGGATATTTTATTCACCATCAACCTTTCGAAAATTACATTTACAAGTATGAATAAGAACTGAAAATGATTTTGACAGTACATATGCGGTCAGGCTATGAAGCCAAGATGTGGTCTACAATTTCATTTAACATTTTTATAAAGTAATAAGAAATTTTAAAGTGATTACTGCAGGTATGCATTTATCTTAACATACATAAGACATAAATTCTGACTTGTAAATAATGTTTACAAGGCATCGTACATGGTTTTCTGACCATTTGAATGATTATCACACCTTAAAAGAACCTGATGGTTTTCAATAGTTTCTTGAAGAAAAAAATGCATGCCTAGTTACGACACATATAACTTAATTAATCAACACATAAAATCGGGTAATTAATAAAACAAAATGTTCCCAGCCGTCATACATCATCTATGATATAGGTATATGTATATAATATCCGAATAGCGTATATTGAACTTTGATTCCTAGGCGTGGCAACATTATAAGATTTTTCAAATATGTAGATCTGTTACCCTGTTGAGATCAGCCGCTTGATTTTTACACTTCAACTTATCCTAAACATGTTCCCTAACAGGCTTAGTTGAATTCGGACCAGTTGAGAAGGTGATCGAATTGTTATATTTAATGGTGATAGACGACAAATAAAAGTGATGTCGATAGGTCACCTGCCTGGGTGACCACCTTATCCTTAATAGTCCGAAGGCCTGTTAATCTGAACGTCCGTTAGTACGAACGACCGTTAGTCCTAAGGCCCATAAGTCGGAAAGTCTGATAGTCCGATAACCGATATAAATGTACAGACTTAATTACAAGACTCAGTAGTAAACTTGCTAAGATATGTGTAACTCTAGATTGACATCATCTCTATGTGACCCACGGATGATTGCACTGCACTACGCTACAATTATCACAAATGTAACGTAGGGTCACCGACAAAAAACGAAATGAAATTGTGAAAAAAATATAATCTTGCAATACATGTACGTTAAACGTATCCGATATGAAAGAGTGTATATTTACACTGCAATCCTGGTTATTAGTTTCCCTGAAATTACCATTATGCGAACCATTTTCATCATTGAAAAAGGAGAGAATAAACAAGTAAAAGGAAGCAGGAAAACACAAAAATAAGTCGTGAAATACATATTTCAAACATGTAGGCAGGTTAGAATTGGTGATATATATCATCCATTCATGCAGCCATGTTATCCCTAATGCAATCAAATTGCAGTACACATAAGCTTTACATTAGGCGTATGTTTGTAAGATAATTCATAAAATGTATATTTATGTGACATCTTATAAAATGTAAGATATTTTCTATCTCTTTATGATTTTTTTTATTTATAATTTTGATTTATTTTTTATCATGCAATGCTCATTGAAGAAATCACAACTTGCCGTCCATAGAAGTTTGCAGTTAAATAATTTTAAAGAATTCCCGAAAAATGTATTTATCACAATTTATTGAAAACATGTCAAACTATAAATTTACATGAAGTAAAACAACTACATAATTGCAATATTTTCTAATTTTCGGATTAACGGGCCTTCGAACTATTAGGCCTTAGCGGTTCAAGTGACCTTAAAATTAACAGACGACGATTACTGCTTACTAATCAGACCATTATTACACGATTATCATATAATAAACAAATTATTGAAATTCATAGTTCAGAGAAAAAATACTTTGACAACTCTTGGTAAAGAAATTGTTAACAAATATCTTCATCTAGCTACAGCCATATGCACACAATTATTTTCATAAGCAATCCAATATGGCGAGTGTTATCCATTGTTTGCGCATGTGTAACAGGAAGGCGACAAGTCGACAACTCGACAACACGACAACACGACAAGTCGACAAGTCGACATTTTACCGCGACAACACGAGATTCTGTACGCGCTAATTAGCGTGTTTGAAATGTCGACTTGTCGTGTTGTCGACTTGTCGTCTTGTCGTGTTGTCGACTTGTCGCGGTTCGAAAACGCGACAAGTCGACATTTTAACTGTTAAATCTCGGGTTGTCGCAGTTTGAGACCGCGACAACTCGACAAGGCGACAACACGACAAGGCGACAACACAACAACACGAGATGGCCGTAATCAGCCACCATAGCCCACATAATGATTCCAAGATAATTATGTAGAAAGTCGGTAACTCGGCGATTAATCGTGTTTATGCTCGGGTGTGACACCGACTTGTCGACATCTGGTCATGAAAATGGAATTCAAAGGCCATCCTTTCATAGGGCACTGTGTATATGCAGCAAGGCGCCATACAGCAGAGTTCGACGTTGATTTTGTTAATTCAGAAAAGTTTTTATATATTTGATTACAAAATTAAAAATTGTGATCCTGCATATCCCGGCCATGCAGCTGTAGCCTGCGTGTACGTACACATTGTAGCTGTTAGTCCGAGCTGAGGAAGTTAGAGTGCAAAAGGACTCTGCTTTGTACAACGAATTTCCATCCTCTTGGCCATAATCATTTATTAATATATATAACCGTGGGTTGAAAATTCGTTTAAAAGCTGTGTGTGTGCTTTGTGGATTAGCATTCGTACTAAGTCCATGTGGTACATACCGTACTATACTATATTACAATTATTTTTTCAAGATTTCATTTTTTTGAATCACGAAAAATACCAGTTACGTAATTTAAAAGCCAAAAAGGTCACAGTACAGATACGCAATACCCATTTGGAAACCAGCTTTACTTGTTAGCTTGCCCTGTCCATATATATACATAAATATTTACATCCCTCGATACACTTATATAAAGGCACAACGAATTTTGGTTACGGTCTTAATGGCCAGATTCAACCTTTGGGCTAAAAATCCTCCCGCGGGACGCGGTTTTAGCTCCAAACTCGGGATATATCTGCATCTATTTTTTGTAGTAAAAACGTAGTAAAAAATGTCACGTGCTTATACCTCATTCATGGCATTGGCCGGAATATACAATTGTATTATGGGTAACTAGTGATCACGTGATTGTGTGTTTACTTCCAAATATGGTGATAGTTTGCTTGCCATTTCTTCGGAGAAATTGATTTATTTGAAAATATTTAGACTCCAAAATGTTATTAATATTGTATGCATATCATTTTGACTTCCACATATGTATTATTTTACTATAAATAATGATCTGAAATGAGTTATAAAACTGTCATTTTCACGTTTTGTAAATAAATGATATAATGCGAATTGACCAATTCAATAGGTCTAACCGTCTAAACTAGGATCAGCGAAGATCGGCTACTCCCGGCTAAATTCGTAGAATTCTAAATTTATATTTATATATATTATTACCTGCTTTAGGTTTCAGAACATATACATGTACATATAACACAGAGAAAATAAGATCTTCTTCAAAAGGCCTAATTATGTATAAATACCAGGTCAGAGAAATCACTCTATTTGGAAGTAAACACACACTCATGTGACCACTAGTTACCCACTAATACAATTCCATATTTATTTCGGCCAATGGCATGAATGAGGTATAATCACGTGACTTGTTTTACTACGTTTGACTACAAAGAACGCGTGTTTTGTGCCATTATTGGGAAAATCCCCCGCGGATCGTGGTTTCATTTCCACCATTTGAAACAGAAGGCTTAGAGTAGACTTTGATTGTGAAACATTGATAAATTGAAGATTACATGTTGTGCCATGGCAGATGTCAAAGTTCATGTATATATACTCGACAATTACTTGAAACATCATCTAATAAATTTGTGTTGAAATTATAATTGATGTTGACCAGGAAATGTACCAGTCTAAATTTTGGTTGAATAATGCATGGAAAGTGAATTATTATATCGAATTTTTAATCATTAATTTCTTTTGAACTCGGGACTTTTTGGGTGTGTAATTAGGGGAAAGTTGATAACTTTTTATTATATATGTACCCTAATTTTCTTTTGTTGATTTACGGACCCTGAAAGATACGGATTATGCGGCTTTAACTTTTCCACTTTGTGGAAAATCCTTCAAATCGGATTTATCTCCCTTGATTAAAATGACAAACCATGTACCTTTGCTATGTTATGAAGTTGTTTTTTTTTATTTTTTTTTTTAAATTCAATAATGAATGCAGATCAAATATATTAATCAAATATGTGTATTAATTTAATTTGAAACATGTTTGTTTTGCTAAAAATTTGCAAAAAAAAAATAATATCAATACAAAATATTCATGATTGTAATTTGATTGTTGTTGTTTTTGTACTTGCTGTAAAATGAGAAAAACCGTGTTGTGGAGAAGAAGTTTGTTAAAATTTGAATTTTTTACAAATGGATGAGAGTTGAATCCGATATGCACAGTTATGAATAATGTTTTGCTTTTAAACAAACAAATAAATATGTCTCCTATATAAACTATGGTAAAGACCCTATCCCCTGGGGAAAATTCCGAGACCCCAGGGCCATGAAATTCACAATATTGGTAGAGGGCCTTGAGACCTGCCATGTAAGCACATAAGCCCGTGTTTCTTAGTATATGTGTACATATGTATTAGATTCCCAAAAAGCTAAGTGGGCTATGCGGAAGCTTATAACTATTTGTTTGGAAATAATATGGAAAATAAACTATGATATGATAGTATTGCTAACAATTTCAAATGGTGGAAATGAAACCACGATCCGCGGAGGATTTTCCCCATAATTGTACAAAACACGCGTTCTTTGTAGTAAAACGTAGTAAAACAAGTCACGTGATTATACCTCATTCATGCCATTGGCCGAAATAAATATGGAATTGTATTAGTGGGTAACTAGTGATCACATGAGTGTGTGTTTACTTCCAAATAGAGTGATTTCTCTGACATGGTATTTATACATACTTTGGCCTTATTTTCTCTGTGTTAAATGTATATGTTCTGAGCCCTAAAGCAGGTAATAATATATATAAATATAAATTTAGAATTCTACGAATTTAGCCGGGAGTAGCCGATCTTCGCTGATTTTAGATTAGACGGTTAGACCTAGTGAATTGGTCAATTCGTATTATATCATTTATTTACAAAACGTGAAAATGGCAGTTTTACAACTCATTTCAGTTCATTATTTATAGTAAAACAGTGCATATGTGCAAGTCAAATGATAAGCATGCATTATTAATAATATTTTGGAGTCTAAATATTTTCAAATAAATCAATTTCTCCGAAGAAATGGCAAGCAAACTATCACCATATTTGGAAGTAAACACAAAATCACGTGGTCACTAGTTACCCATAATACAATTGTATATTCCGGCCAATGGCATGAATGAGTTATAAGCACGTGGCTTTTTTTACTACGTTTGACTACAAAGAACGCATGTTTTTACTACGAAAAATAGATGCAGATAAATCGCGAGTTGGGAGTTTAAAACCGCGTCCCTGGAGGATTTTTAGCCCAAAGTTTGAATCTGACCATTAAGACCGTAACAAAAATTCGTTGTGCCTTTATATAAGTGTATCGAGGCAGAGATTTACATTTAAATCTCTGATCGAGGGATGTAAATATTTATGTAGGCCAAGCTAACAAGTAAAGCTGGTTTCCCAACGTGTATTGTGTACCTGTACTGTGACCTTTATGGCTTTTAAATTACGTAACTGGTTTTTTTCGGGATTCACAAGAAAATACAACATAATTTTTTTTTTTTTTATTTTATTTTTTTAATTTTTATTTTCATTCATTCTTTTAATATTGTATAGTACGGTATGTACTACATGGACTTGGTACGAATGCCAATCAACAAAACACACACACAGCTTTGAAACGAATTTTCAACCCACGGTTATATATATTAATAATTCGTTGTACACTTCCTTAGCTCGGGCTAACAGCTACGTACATGCAGGCTACAGTTTCATGGCCGGGATGTGCAGGATCACATTTCTTTTTTTTTGAAATCAAATGAATAAAAACTTGAATTAACAAAATCAACGTCGATTTCTGCTGTATGGCTTTTGCTGCATATACACAGTGCTCTATGAAAGGGTGGCCTTTGATTTCCACTTTCAAGACCAGATGTCGACATCTTTTAGTTTAGATGTCGACATCAATAACTGACAAGTCGGTGTCACACCCGAGCATAAACACATTAATCGCCGAGTTACCGACTGTCTACATAAATATCTTGGATTCATTATGTGGGCATGTACATGTGGTAAGTCGACATATTCTTCTGTTTATGTCGACATATTCCGATATGATTTCGACTTAATGCCTTAACGATGTCGACATTATTAAGTCGTAAGTCGGCAAATCGATGGCAGAAATATGCCACCATAAAATTGCAATATTTTCTAATTTTCGGATTACCGGGCCTTCGAACTATTAGGCCTTAGCGGTTCAAGTGACCTTAAAATTAACAGATGACGATTACTGCGTACTAATCAGACGGCGTGACCAGACCATTATTACACGATTATCATATAATAAACAAATTATTGAAATTCATAGTTCAGAGAAAAATACTTCGACAACTCTCGGTAAAGAAATTACTATCAAATTTCTTCCTCTAGGTACAAACACATGCACACAATTATTTTCATTAGCAATCCAATATGGCGAGTGTTATCCATTGTTTGCGAATGTGTACAGGAAGGCGACAAGTCGACAACTCGACAACACGACAAGTCGACAACACGACAAGGCGACAACACGACAAGTCGACAACTCGACAACACGACAAGTCGACATTTTACCGCGACAACACGAGATTCTGTACGCGCTAATTAGCGTGTTTGAAATGTCGACTTGTCGTGTTGTCGACTTGTCGTCTTGTCGTCTTGTCGACTTGTTGCGGTTCGAAAACGCGACTAGTCGACATTTTAACTGTTAAATCTCGGGTTGTCGCAGTTTGAGACCGCGACAACTCGACAAGGCGACAACACGACAAGGCGACAACACAACAACACGAGATGGCCGTAATCAGCCACCATAGATAACAGAGAAAATTAGGCACGAGACAAAACATATACTGTAAATTTCGCTTGTAACTAAAAGACGTCGAAATTAATTTTTGTGATTTATGCGTACAGTTTATCATATGTTCCATCAAGTATTTTATTCTTATGGGACTGGAGAACAAAATCAACAGACTTGGATACATGGGATCAATGTTTTCGGAGAAAATGGATTTCTGGTAACACTTGTATCACAGAACCATATATATTTACCAACGTCAAATTTCTACTTCTACTCTGTAAAACACCAATTTTACGTAAGAAACTAAATCAGTATAGTATTTTGTGATTAATAGTCTTTCGTCTGGAACTTTATCTAAGAGTCCATGATGTCTGTAACATCCATTCCCTCGTCGTTCCTCTCCATGTTGGTCCACTGGTCCATTTTATCTGTAAGTAATGACAGGGCGCTGATCCGTCAGATAAGTCATTTTATGTTTTACTAAGCAACTTGTCTATCCCCATAAATATTACAAATCTAATTAAGAGCAATCTATATGTAGTTTTACACTTGTCAGACTGACAAGTCCGAGGTTTCCCGAATCTGGTCGATTGTTATATGGGCTGTTATCTGAGCCAGAGTAATCCTGATTTCCGAAAAGCTCCAATTATCATAATATTCGAATGCCCATTATCCTTAAGACCACGATATAGATAAGACCACGATATAGATAGGCCCAGATAAGCTTCTGGTAACGTCTTTATCAGTTGGAATTTGTATTGAATGACTGAATGAGAACTCAGATGTATGATAGTTTGATGTTTCTCGATTTTATGTCCATATTCAACGTCCATCAATCATTCAAGGATACGAAAGGACATAATGTTAGGGACACAACCAGTCAAGGATACTAGAAGACATAATGTAAGGGACACGACCAGTCAAGGATACGAGAGGACATAATGTCAGGGACACAACCAGTCAAGGATACTAGAAGATATAATGTTAGAGATACAACCAGTCAAGGATACGTGAGGACATAATGTCAGGGACACGACCAGTCAATGAAATAAGAAGACATAATGTTAGAGACACAACCAGTCAATGAAACGATAAGACATAATGTTAGAGACACGACCAGTCAATGAAACGAGAAGACATAATGTTAGAGACACAACCAGACAATGAAACGAGAAGACATAATGTCAGGGACACGACCAGTCAATGAAATAAGAAGACATAATGTTAGAGACACAACCAGTCAATGAAACGATAAGACATAATGTTAGAGACACAACCAGTCAATGAAACGAGAGGACGTAATGTTATGGACACGACCAGACAATGAAACGAGAAGACATAATGTCAGGGACACGACCAGACAATGAAACGAGAAGACATACTATTAGAGACACAACCAGTCAATGATACGAGAGGACGTAATGTTAGGGACACGACCAGTCAATGATACGAGAGGACGTAATGTTAGGGACACGACCAGTCAATGATACGAGAGGACGTAATGTTAGAGACACGACCAGACAATGAAACGAGAAGACATACTATTAGAGACACAACCAGTCAATGATACGAGAGGACGTAATGTTAGGGACACAGCCAGACAATGAAACGATAAGACATAATGTTAGAGACACGACCAGACAATGAAACGAGAAGACATAATGTTAGAGACACGACCAGTCAATGATACGAGAGGACGTAATGTTAGGGACACGACCAGTCAATGAAACGATAAGACATAATGTTAGAGACACGACCAGACAATGAAACGAGAAGACATACTATTAGAGACACAGCCAGACAATGAAACGAGAAGACATACTATTAGAGACACAGCCAGACAATGAAACGAGAAAACATAATGTTAGAGACACAACCAGTCAATGATACGAGAAGACATAATGTTATAGATACGACCAGTCAAGGATACGAGAAGACATAATGTTAGAGACACAACCAGTCAAGAATACGAGAGGACATAATGTCAGGGACACGACCAGTCAAGGATACGAGAGGACATAATGTTAGAGACACAACCAGTCAAGGATACGAGAGGACATAATGTCAGGGACACAACCAGTCAATGATACGAGAGGACATAATGTCAGGGACACAACCAGTCAATGATACGAGAGGACATAATGTCAGGGACACAACCAGTCAATGATACGAGACGACATAATGTTAGAGACACAACCAGTCAAGAATACGAGAGGACATAATGTCAGGGACACGACCAGTCAAGGATACGAGAGGACATAATGTCAGGGACACAACCAGTCAATGATACGAGATGACATAATGTTAGAGACACAACCAGTCAAGGATACGAGAGGACATAATGTCAGGGACACAACCAGTCAATGATACGAGAAGACATAATGTTAGAGACACAACCAGTCAAGAATACGAGAGGACATAATGTCAGGGACACAACCAGTCAATGATACGAGACGTCATAATGTTAGAGACACAACCAGTCAAGGATACGAGAGGACATAATGTCAGGGACACAACCAGTCAATGATACGAGACGACATAATGTTAGAGACACGACCAGTCAAGGATACGAGAGGACATAATGTCAGGGACACAACCAGTCAAGGATACGAGAGGACATAATGTTAGAGACACGACCAGTCAAGGATACGAGAGGACATAATGTCAGGGACACGACCAGTCAATGATACGAGACGACATAATGTTAGAGACACAACCAGTCAAGGATACGAGAGGACATAATGTTAGGGATACGACCAGTCAAGGATACGAGAGGACATAATGTTAAGGACACAACCAGTCAATGATACGAGAGGGCATAATGTCAGGGACACGACCAGTCAATGATACGAGACGACATAATGTTAGGGACACAACCAGTCAATGATACGAGAGGACATAATGTCAGGGACACAACCAGTCAAGGATACGAGAGGACATAATGTCAGGGACACGACCAGTCAATGATACGAGAGGACATAATGTCAGGGACACGACCAGTCAATGATACGAGAGGACATAATGTCAGGGACACGACCAGTCAATGATACGAGAGGACATAATGTCAGGGACACAACCAGTCAAGGATACGAGAGGACATAATGTCAGGGACACGACCAGTCAATGATACGAGAGGACATAATGTCAGGGACACAACCAGTCAAGGATACGAGAGGACATAATGTCAGGGACACGACCAGTCAATGATACGAGAGGACATAATGTTAGGGACACAACCAGTCAATGATACGAGAGGACATAATGTCAGGGACACAACCAGTCAATGATACGAGAGGACATAATGTCAGGGACATGACCAGTCAATGATACGAGAGGACATAATGTTAGGGACACAACCAGCGAAGACATAATGAAAGGGACACGACAAGTCAAGGATACAAGACGAAATGATGTTAGGGACACGACAAGTCAATGAAACGAGAAGACATAATGTTAGAGACACAACCAGTCAATGAAACGATAAGACATAATGTTAGAGACACAACCAGTCAATGAAACGATAAGACATAATGTTAGAGACACAACCAGTCAATGAAACGATAAGACAATGTCAGGGACACGACCAGTCAATGATACGAGAGGACATAATGTTAGGGATACGACAAGTCAATTATACGAGAGGATATAATGTTAGGGACATAACCAGTAAAGGATACCAGAGGACATAATGTCAGGGACATAACCAGTAAAGGATACCAGAGGACATAATGTCAGGGACACGACCAGTCAATGATACGAGAGGACATAATGTCAGGGACACGACCAGTCAATGATACGAGAGGACATAATGTCAGGGACACGACCAGTCAATTATACGAGAGGATATAATGTTAGGGACATAACCAGTAAAGGATACCAGAGGACATGATGTTAGGGACATAACCAGTCAAGGATACGATAGGGCATAATGTTAGCGACACAATGTATACCTGCATGACAAAATAGTTGGGTATAAATCAGGGGCGCAGGAAGCGGGGGGAGCAGGGGGAGGCAACTGCCCCCCGTTCCCCAGGACGGGGGGGCAAACATGTCTTTTTGCCACCCCATTTTTGCCGACTGAAATTTTCTTAAAATGCTTATTTGAAAGAAAAAAGGGTCCTCCTGCACATTTTTCGTACTTCATTCTAGAAAATTTTCCGCTGAACGGCGCATTTCCTAAAACGTTCAAGCACATAATATATGTCAAACCTTAAATAGTAAAAATTCAATACACACAAACTAGACTAAAAATGTCCATCAAGGGATTCTATGTACTATTTTAAAAAATGTCTCTTAAAAGGTCAATTTGTTTATATGTCTTAGCGAGACAATTAATTCATTTTTTTATGTTACACAACAATGTGCCGAAGGTGTGAAGCTGGTATATTCAGATCGAGTAGGGTTGCATAATGTTATGACGACACAATTATCATTTCTAAATGCAGGTAGCTTTAAATCGAAAAATTACCATGTTAAGAACGCTTTATATAATCATTAAACTTTATTGTAAAACTCATCTCAGCCATTCTAAATCGTATTTTTTTTCCCGGGGTAGACCCCCGGACCCCCCTAACACCAAATTCTCGCGCCTTTGGGCGCTCGCAAATTCATCAAAATGCATTGTAAAACTTATCTAGGCCATTCTAAATCGTAATTTTTAATTAAAAATCTCGCGCTTTCGGGCGATCGCAAAATCATCAAAATACATAAAACTCATCCCGGGGGTCACCCTCAGACCCCTAATAATTAAATTTAGTGATATATCAAAAATGTACATAAGGCATATATTATATGGTTGTGAGTTGAATTAATCTCCTCCTGTAGGTGTGGCGGGGGGGGGGGTTTACAAAATATTGAGGACCTTTACCCCCCCATGACGTTTCATCTTCCTACGCCACTGTATATATATATGCTAGATAATGAAAGAAAATAATAATGCTTGTTATTATTCACCAAATCCTCCAATACTATTCATTCTTCATATTTCATGAAACAGTTTGTAGACTATGTTTGTATAAGAAGTTATAAACATGTTAATATTCATATAATATTGGATAGCACAATATGGATTATTTTGCTAGATATATACTTTTATATGAATAGATCACAGTTTACACATAAAAAATATTAAAGTGACTTGAACTTGTGTACCTAATGACTGTTCACTACTTGTATAGTATGAAAAGCACTGAAGGAGTCTTCATATCATATACATGTACACATATATATATATACCAGTGTACATAAAAAGAAAACACAACTACAAAAACAGTTTTTTTACACCAGTGTATATAAATTGTGTGAATATTTATGTTTTCTATACATGTACTTGATGTTTTACAACAAAGTCTGCCAGATGATTCAATAAAGGTTTGGACACAGGCACACAGGTTTGAATTTATCTCATGGCTAAGGTGATTACTTCCCTTTGTTAGAATGTCAACATTCATATGTAAATGTTGAGAAAGATTCAGGTCTAGATTCAGATGAAGGTTTAATTGGATGTCAAGGGGTAAATGAGACAGAGAAGTTAACAAGCTCTGATGTTGGACAGCATATCTAGGGCAGAAGAGAAAGAAGTGATCAACATCTTCAGTAGAGTATCCACAAATACAGGATGGACGATTAGAAAGATGGTCTTTATAGAGATCAAAATTTAGCTGACTTGCTCGATTACAAAGTTGACACATAATAATATTAAACTACCTTGTTCCACCATACTTAAAAGCATCAGTACATTTATCATCAACATTGACGGGGATGGCATGATGGGTAAGGCTCCTTTTGAGTTTGCTTATTGAACCCATATTATAGAAGACACAGTCAGGTTTATTCCACCAAGACTTCATATAAGGATAAAAACTTTTAAAATACATACAAGATCTACAAATGAGGGTTTGAAATATACGTTGATGTACATCATGAGACACTTGACTATGATCAATAATAAAAGGTATAATGTGTTCAAGTAGATAGTCAGGGGTTTCATGATTAATGATTTTAAAAAATAACATATGTTGTTGATCAATTCTACGTTTTTTGAGAGTGTCCCAACCAAGTTCATTATAGACAACAGCATGACTAGTACCTCTGCATAAACCAGAGATGACTCTAGCAGCATCAAGTTGGATAGATTCTAAAAGTTTGGATTCCATTTGATTGCAATTATTCCACACAACATTTGCATATTCAAGGTTAGGGCGTATATATGATTTGTATAGAATTTCTAATGTTTTCCTATCAAGATAAACCTTAAGTGATCTTAACGCATTTATTTTTCTGTAGGTATTTTTAAATATAAAATTGATATGGTTAGACCATGTCCCATGACTATTCAGAATAACTCCAAGGTGTTTATGTTTATTTACATTCGTTACAATATTATTCGTGAAAACAAGGTCAGGATAAAGTACATCTGTATATCAGCATTATGTTTATTTGAAATTAAAAGTGCTTCTGTTTTATTTGGGTTAAAAAGAATTCCCCATTTATTCGCCCATATAGATATTCTATTCAAACCATTATTTAGTATTTCAGCTGCAGCTACCTGATCGTTATCTATAAGTACAACAAGGACATAGTCATTCAGATCCCCCGCCAATGGAGATATCAAAGCTGAAGTAAGTTTGATTGTGGAGACTTATGTGTATGAAAAAAAAAACAGGAAAAAGGAAGTTGAGCTAAAGAAAGATGGAGTATAATTCAAGAAGAGCGGGGCTGCAATTGTTGAATCAGGAATACAGCCTTGACATTTATATAAGACTATATACACAAAGATGGGTGGAGTTTTGCAAAGTAACATTTACCATTTACCATGATATTTTCAGCAATGTTTCCATGGTAACGTAAAAAGTGCAAAAAATGAAAACCTAAAAATAGCAAAAGGTACTACTAGACCATAAAAAGAATGTGTCTATGAAGTTTCGTGGAAATAACTCTGCTGGTTTTAGAGTTATGCTCCGGAAATGAACCTGCTACAAAAATATGATATTTTCAGCAATGTTTCTATGGTTCCAGAAAAAAGCACAAAAAGTGAAAACCTAAAAATAGCAAAAGGCACCACTAGACCATAAGAACAATGTGTCTATGAAGTTTCATGGAAATATCTCTGCTGGTTTTAGAGTTGTGCTCCGGAAACGATTCTTACACAAAAATCTGCCATTTTCAGCAATGTTTCCATGGTTACAGAAAAAAGTACAAAAAGTGAAAACCTTAAAATAGCAAAAGGCACTACTAGACCATAAAAAGAATGTGCCTATGGAGTTCCGTGCATATATCTCAACTGGTTTTCCAGTAATGCTGCAGAATCGAACCTGGTACAAAAATATGATATTTTCAGCAATGTTTCCATGGTTACGGAAAAAGTGCAAAAAATGAAAACCTAAAAATAGCAAAAGGCACTACTAGACCATAAGAACAATGTGTCTATGAAGTTTCATGGAAATATCTCTGCTGGTTTTAGAGTTGTGCTCCGGAAACGATTCTTACACAAAAATCTGCCATTTTCAGCAATGTTTCCATGGTTACAGAAAAAAGTACAAAAAGTGAAAACCTTAAAATAGCAAGAGGCACTACTAGATCATAAGACCAATGTGTCTAAGAAGTTTCGTGGAAATATCTCTTCTGGTTTTAGAGTTATGCTCCGGAAACGAACCTGGTACAAAAATATGATATTTTCAGCAATGTTTCCATTGTTACGGAAAAAATGCAAAAAATGAAAACCTAAAAATAGCAAAAGGCACTACTAGATCATAAGACCAATGTGTGTATGAAGGTTAGTGGAAATATCTCTACTGGTTTTAGAGTTATGCTCCGGAAACGAACCTGGTACAAAAATATGACATTTCAGCAATGTTTCCATTGTTACGGAAAAAATGCAAAAAATGAAAACCTAAAAATAGCAAAAGGCACTACTAGATCATAAGACCAATGTGTGTATGAAGGTTAGTGGAAATATCTCTACTGGTTTTAGAGTTATGCTCCGGAAACCATTCGTATGGACGGACGGACGGACGGACGGACGGACGGACGGACGGACGGACGGACGGAACCCATTTGTATGTCCCCCGCCAACTTCGTTGGGCGGGGGATAAAAAGGGAAGTATCATCTGCGAAAAATTTAACATTTGAATAGATTTCATTTTCCAAATCATTTATATGAGAAATAAATATGGTCCAAGTACTGAGCCTTTGGTTTTATTTAAAGTAGTAGCATGCCTCTCTGACGTTACTCAAGAAATGTACTTCCATTATTACACGGATACTGAATGTCTCCCAAAACACACACCACATGCATCACATTGTAACTGAATACAAGGAAAGTTTTCCTTAGATAACCTCATTTGTAATATATAAAAACATATTAGGCATAATCAACGAATCAAGTCTTCAAAGGTGGTGTTAAAACATACCCCAGTAAGTTATAACACAAAAAATCAATGAATGCGATATTTTTTATTCAATTTTCTCTTCATCAATTTCAGTTTGAAAATAAATAAGAAAGCTTCGTTTCATTCAAATACAAAATTATCTCAAATTACACATTTTACATTGACATCATTATAAATATTTAATGACATTAAACCATTACCACTTCCAATATTTTCATCCATATTGATATCATATGGGTTCAACAGCATCTTTAAATTTTCACCAATTTTATAAAAGTCTAAACCAGTTTCGTATTACAGAGTTGTCTGCTCTTACAAAATTCCTGATCAAGAGTAGATAACTCTCTAATATGCTAATTTTATCTGAATAACCATTTTCCAATGATTTTAATTAGAAATTTGGAAAGAAATGATATGGAATTATGATTTTAGTATGAGCAATTTTCTTTCACACTCAATTTTCATGATTTTAAAAGATTTTAAAATGAGTATGAAGATAGGTATAAGAATACAGCACTTGAGGTAACAGTTCTCATTTTATCATTACAAAGTGATATATAATTCAGATTAAATGTGTGATAATTAAATATTAGCACTAAAATTATCAGTCAGGGATATGGAACATCACTAAGTCACTATTAATGGCTATATAGTACATGGTTTATACCATGTGTTGTAATTATTAGCAAGAATTTAGCAATGAAATCTGACATGTAGTGACTTCCTGTGGCTACTTTTCTGTTCAATAATGTTCATATTATCTTTACAACATGTAAAGCATTTTAAAGTATTTACAAATATTTCAGACTACTCTGTACAACAAATCTCAGCTGTGATTGTGAAAAATACAATATAGACGTAAACTAATTCTATGACAACTGTACTCTGTAAGTTAATATTACATATTTTCACAAACTATTTTTCTTACATATTTTGTACAGATGTTAAATTATTTCACCATCACAGCAAAATGTTTTATCATAGTTTACAAATCACTATAACTTACCAATGCAAGCTTACTACATTTTACATAGCATTATGAATTTGAGTTGCACTTCTGCATATAGGTGCAGCATATTGTAAGTTGTTGCTGTACAGTGTTGTATTATCCTGAAGCATATCGAGCGTGGTCTCGGATTTCTGCTGTATGACAGCCTGTATGGTGACCTGTAGATTGTATGGTCTATGATTTCTGTTGTAAGGCAGCCCGTATGATGACCTGTAAACTGTATGGTCTATGAATTCTGCTGTAAGGCAGCTTGTATGGTGACCTGTAAACTGTATGGTCTATGATTTCTGCTGTAAGACATCCTGTATGGTGACCTGTAGATTGTATGGTCTATGAATTCTGCTGTAAGGCAGCTTGTATGGTGACCTCGTGTAATCTGTATGGTCTATGAATTCGGCTGTAAGACATCCTGTATGGTGACCTGTAGATTGTATGGTCTAGGATTTCTGCTGTAAGGCAGTCTGTATGGTGACCTGTAGATTGTATGGTCTATGAATTCCGCTGTAAGACATCCTGTATGGTGACCTGTAGATTGTATGGTCTAGGATTTCTGCTGTAAGGCAGTCTGTATGGTGACCTGTAGATTGTATGGTCTATGAATTCCGCTGTAAGGCAGTCTGTATGGTGACCTGTAGATTGTATGGTCTATGAATTCTGCTGTAAGGCAGTCTGTATGGTGACCTGTAGATTGTATGGTCTAGGATTTCTGCTGTAATGCAGTCTGTATGGTGACCTGTAGATTGTATGGTCTATGAATTCTGCTGTAAGGCAGTCTGTATGGTGACCTGTAGATTGTATGGTCTATGAATTCCGCTGTAAGGCAGTCTGTATGGTGACCTGTAGATTGTATGGTCTAGGATTTCTGCTGTAATGCAGTCTGTATGGTGACCTGTAGATTGTATGGTCTATGAATTCCGCTGTAAGGCAGTCTGTATGGTGACCTGTAGATTGTATGGTCTATGAATTCCGCTGTAAGGCAGCCTGTATAATGACTTCCTGTAAACTTTATGGTTTATGATTTCTGCTCTAAGGCAGCCTGTATGGTGACCTCCTGAAGACAAGGCAGCAGTAACTGGAAAGCATCCTGTATATAGGTGCTACTGTTTCCCGCCTGTAATTAAGTCATTGATAACGTCTTACAATCATGCAAGAGAACTTATCTAGTCACTGAGGTAAAAAAACATTATAATAGTCATTGAGGTCTATAACATTTACAGAAAAAATTAAATATCAAAGAAACACAATTTGACAAAGCATGTTAATTTATTGACTCGTGCCCTATCCGGGCCTCGAACTCACGATCTACGGCACCCAATTGCCTAGCCAAACATACCTGCGCCTTCTACCACTGCGCCACATCCATGTATATTTCTTAAAAACGGCATGTCTTTCAGTTGTTTATTAATTAGGCATTCAATATCATAATATAAAATGTATCATGAATCCATCTATTGTCATTTAGCAATAAATAAAATGTTACACTCATATGGAATTTTAAACTTTTCTTCAAGGATCAAGTAAATGGATGAAGTTATTGGCATAAAATATGATACTTTCTACAAGCGAGGGGCTATAACTCAAGAAAAACTAATGATGAGGGAATATAAACTTAATGGTAAATTGTAGGCATAACATCTACTTATAATGTCTGAGAATTTTCAATGAGAACAGGTCAAAACCGTTAAATAGAATAATAAAACCTCTAGGGTATGACTGATTGTGTGTGCTTATCTTTTGAACCTGAACACAATTGCTTGACATCATGACTTGCTGTGTAAATGTGGAATGCATTGTTGATGACGTCATCAATATTGACATTCAGTTGACAGAATCATGTTCATGTCAATGTGAAAATGCTTCTGTTTTGGCTATTATCTCATCTTTTCTTTTCTTTTTTATTTTTGTATAGTTCAATTTTGCATTTTCATTGGCTTAAAAATTTACTTTAACAGCCCATAAAGGAAACAAGAGGCCCAGAGGGCCTGTATCGCTCACCTGGTTTGTAATGCCAAGTAATGTTCTGAATACAAGTTCATTGTTTCTTTTCTGAAGGAATTTGAATATTTACCTCTAATTCCCCTATTGGGCCCCAGTCTTTCTGCTCCAGGGGGTCAAAGCCAAAATTTATACGAATTCTGTTAACCCCAAGGATGTTTCTGGCAAGATTTGGTTACAATCCATGCAGAACTCTAGGACAAGTAGCGATTTTTAGGATTTAGCTCTTTTTCCCATTTGGGCCCGCCCCTCCAACCCCCCGAGGGTCAGAGCCAAAATTTATACAAGTTCTGTTCCCCTTCCCCCAAGGATGTTTCTGGCCAAATTTGGTTACAATCAATGCAGAACTCTAGGACAGGTAGTGATTTATAGGATTTACCTCTATTTCCCCTATTGGGCCCACCCCTCCTACCCCCGGAAAGTCAGAGCCAAAATTTACACGAGTTCTGTTCCCTTTCCCCCAAGGATGTTTCTGGCCAAATTTATTACAATCCATCCAGAACTCTAAGACAAGTAGCGATTTATAGGATTTACTTCTATTTCCCCTATTGGGCCCCGCCCCTCCTGCCCCCAGGGGGGTCAGAGCCAAAATTTATACAAGTTTTGTTTCCCTTCCCCAAAGGATGTTTGTGGCCAAATTTGGTTACAATCAATGCAGAACTCTAGGACAGGTAGCGATTTATAAGATTTACCTCTATTTCCCCTATTTGGACAACCCCTCCTACCCCCGTGGGTCAGGGCCAAAATTTATACAAGTTTTGTTTCCCTTCCCCAAAGGATGTTAATGGCCAAATTTGGTTACAATCAATGCAGAACTCTAGGACAGGTAGCAATTTATAGGATTTACCTCTATTACCCCTATTGGGCCCCGCCCCTCCTGCCCCAGGGGGGTCAGGGTCACCATTTATGTACAATCTGATCCCCTTCCCCTAAGGAAGTTTCTCGCCAAATTTGGTTGCAATCCATGCAGAACTCTAGGACAAGTAGCGATTTATAGGATTTACCTCTATTACCCCTATTGGGCCCCGCCCCTCCTGCCCCAGAGGGGTCAGGGTCACCATTTATGCAAAATCTGATCCCCTTCCCCTAAGGAAGTTTCTCTCCAAATTTGGTTGCAATCCATGCAGAACTCTAGGACAAGTAGCGATTTATAGGATTTAACTCTATTACCCCTATTGGGCCCCGCCCCTCCTGCCCCAGAGGCGTTAGGGTCACGATTTATGCAAAATCTGATCCCCTTCCCCTAAGGAAGTTTCTCGCCAAATTTGGTTGCAATCCATGCAGTACTTTATGACAAGTAGCGATTTGAAGGAAATGTTGATGGACGGATGGACGACGGACGGATGGGCGACGGACGGATGGACGAACAACGGACGCCGCGCCATGGCAAAAGCTCACCGGCCCTTCGGGCCAGGTGAGCTACAAATGGCATCGCCGTTTTAACATTGTATCTGATTGGCTGAGATGACAGCGTAATGATTTCATAGACAAAAGAGTCCCAAAATGAATTTTGAATATTGAAGAGATTATCTTTAGTAAATTGAATTATAAGAGTTAATTTGAATAGATTTTTTATGTTATGGAGATATAACACAAAAATCTGAGTGTACGCTCATCAGAAAGCGGTTTGTGATGAGAGAACACTCAAATTTTTGTGTTATACAGTGTATCTCCATAACATAAAAAATCTATTCAAGTTAATCCTTAAATATGGGAGAAAAAGAATCATTCCCTACATATGAGGATGTGACAATGAAATCACAACCCTCACGGTGATTCCTGAATGTCAAACCCTTGGCAAGCCTCAGGTTAAACGTACATGAATTACCCCTCGGATTGTGATTTCGTTGTCACACCCTGTAGGTAGGCAAAGATTTTATCATTCCCTGTATATTTGGGATACCTACCTCGAGATAGACGTTAGTAACCAGAGTATTGATATCACTGCTGTCCTCCTTGCCCTCCTGTTAGAAACCACATATAATATACATGTAATATTCAATATTTCAAAAATGAAGATCAAATTTTCAATATATAACATACAATTATCAACCCCTGACACACAAAAAATCTAGTAACTGTGACTGTCATGTCTAATACAGTACTTTAATGATTAACAAACTATTTTTTCCCAAATAAGATCATTTATATATCATGTACAGGGTATGTGTATTCAGAAACTTGATATTTATTTTTGGATTTCAAAAACGGTCACCTTTAGGTCAAAACGGGCCAATATGTGCCATACCTCTTTAAATTCTTCATTAAGAAAGTCAGAGAAAGCTATACTTACAGCCAGGGTGTTGAGAACAGAGGTAAACTTTACAGACAATATCCCCACCTCAGTACACAACACATTGGTCAGACTGTAAAATAAAAGTCACAGATTATCGTAACCATGATATCAGTTGTAAACTTCACAGGCAATATCCCCACCCCAGTACACAACACACTGGTCAGACTGTAAAATAAAAGTCACAGGCAATCGTAACCATGATATCAGTTGTAAACTTTACAGACAATATTCCCACCTCAGTACACAACACATTGGTCAGACTGTAAAATACAATAACAGGTTATCGTAACCATGATTCTGACCAATAAAATTGGTTAATGGTAAAAGTTTGTGTATATCAGTAGTCACATGTACTAGAAATGTGAGGTTAAATGAGATAACTCTAGAAAATGCAACAAGACAAAGACAAGAATTAAAATGCTATTAATATATCAATTACTGATAAATAAATAAACAAGTTAAAAGGCCCATGGGCCTTAACGGTCATCTGACTATTAGTACAATACAACATAGTCGTTTAAAGATTTTAGCCTATTTGACCTCTGTGACCTTGATTGAAGGTCAAGGTAATTCATTTGAACAAACTTGGTAGCCCTTCATCCCAGCATGCTACCAGCATGCCACATGCTCAATATCAGTACCCTGGGCCTTCTGGTTCTTGAGAAGACGTCATTTAAAGATTTTAGTCTATTTGCCGCCCGTGACCTTAAATGAAGATCAAGGTCATTCATTTGAATAAACTTGATAGCCCTTCATCCAAGCATGCTACATGCCCAATATCAGTACCCTGGGCCTTCTGGTTCTTAAGAAGAAGTCATTTAAAGATTTTAGCCTATTTGACCCCTGTGACCTTGAATGAAAATCAAGGTCATTCATTTGAACAAACTTGGTAGCCCTTTATCCCAGCATGCCACAGGCCTAATATCAGGTCTCTAGGCCTCTTCGTTATTCACAAGAATTTGTTTAAATGATTTTAGCCTATTTGACCCTGTGACCTTGAATGAAGGTCAAGGTCATTTATTTGAACAAACTTGGTAGCCCTTCATCCCAGCATCCTACAGGCCAAATATCAGTACCCTGGGCCTTCTGGTTCTTGAGAAGAAGTCATTTAAATATTTTAGCCTTTTTGACCCCGTGACCTTGAATGAAGGTTAAGGTCATTCATTTGAACAAACTTGGTAGCCCTTCATCCCAGCATCCTACAGGCCAAATATCAGTACCCTGGGCCTTCTGCTTCTTGAGAAGAAGTTGTTTAAATATTTTTAGCCTTTTTGACCCTCGTGACCTTGAATGAAGGTCAAGGTTATTTTATTTGAACAAACTTGGTAGCCCTTCATCCCAGCATGCCACAGGCCTAATATCAGGTCTCTAGGCCTCTTAGTTATTCACAAGAAGTTGTTTAAAGGATTTTAGCCTATTTGACCCCTGTGACCTTGAATGAAGGTCAACGTCATTTATTTGAACAAACTTGGTAGCCCTTCATCCCAGCATCCTACAGGCCAAATATCAGTACCCTGGGCCTTCTGGTTCTTGAGAAGAAGTTGTTTAAAGATTTTAGCCTTTTTGACCCTCGTGACCTTGAATGAAGGTCAAGGTCATTTATTTGAACAAACTTGGTAGCCCTTCATCCCAGCATGCCACAGGCCTAATATCAGGTCTCTAGGCCTCTTAGTTATTCACAAGAAGTTGTTTAAAGGATTTTAGCCTATTTGACCCCTGTGACCTTGAATGAAGGTCAAGGTCATTTATTTGAACAAACTTGGTAGCCCTTCATCCCAGCATCCTACAGGCCAAATACTGTTGTAAAGGCCAGACTGATTCTTATGGCTGAGTCAGAGCCAAATTCTGTTCTCATCCCCCAAGTTGTTTAAATGGCCAAATTTGATTTCGAAAGCCTTTTAACTTTAGACTGAAATTGAATGAAGGTCAAGGTCAATTTGAACAAACTTGGTAGCCCTTATTATGCATGCCACAGGCCCTAATCCTCAGCCCTCGGGCCTGAGTTTTCATAAGAAGTTTGTTCCCCTTCACAAGGATTTTGTGCCTATTTGTCCACAACCTTGCAAAACTCTATTCAAGTAGCATTTAAAATGGATTATGACTCTTGGTTCCCTATTGGATCCCCACCCTCCTGTACCCTGGGGCCTTCAGCAAAACTGGTTCTTACAAGAATTCCCCTTCCACCCAGGGTGTTTGTCCAAAATTTTTTGAACCTCGTGTAGAACTCTATGAATGACTAGTAAAGATTTTATTTCAAACTATGGTCTCCTATTTGGATATCATGTATCCCTACCTCGAGATAGACGTTAGTAACCAGAGTATTGATATCACTGCTGTCTTCCTTGCCCTCCTGTTAGAAACCACATATAATATACATGTAATATTCAATATTTCCAAAATGAAGATCAAATTTTCAATATATAACATACAATTATCAACCCCTGACACACAAAAAATCTACTAACTGTGACTGTCATGTCTAATACAGTACTTTAATGATTAACAAACTATTTTTTCCCAAATAAGATCATTTATATATCATGTACAGGTATGTGTATTCAGAAACTTGATATTTATTTTTGGATTTCAAAAACGGTCACCTTTAGGTCAAAACCGGCCAATATGTGCCATACCTCTTTAAATTCTTCATTAAGAAAGTCAGAGAAAGCTATACTTACAGCCAGGGTGTTGAGAACAGAGGTAAACTTTACAGACAATATCCCCACCTCAGTACACAACACATTGGTCAGACTGTAAAATAAAAGTCATAGATTATCGTAACCATGATATCAGTTGTAAACTTTACAGACAATATCCCCACCCCAGTACACAACACACTGGTCAGACTGTAAAATAAAATTCACAGGCAATCGTAACCATGATATCAGTTGTAAACTTTACAGACAATATTCCCACCTCAGTACACAACACATTGGTCAGACTGTAAAATACAATAACAGGTTATCGTAACCATGATTCTGACCAATAAAATTGGTTAATGGTAAAAGATTTTGTATATCAGTAGTCACATGTACTAGAAATGTGAGGTTAAATGAGATAACTCTAGAAAATGCATCAACACAAAGACAAGAATTAAAATGCTATTAATATATCAATTACTGATAAATAAATAAAAATGTTAAAATTAGTGTGAAATAAATGTAAAGCCTCATCAAAAATTTCAACAAATTACTTGTCTTTTCATTCACCGTAACTAAACGAGATAGTTGTTTAGATACTTACTTAGATAGACTGGTGGCTCGCTCCAGACACTGTTTGTCTGTAGGTTGGTTTAACAGGATTAACTCCCCTGCTTTGTGAAACTGTTCCACAGACTTTGATGTCAGTTCAGCGAGTGACTGTATAGCTATTCGGTGGACAGCCTACATGAGAAGATAGACAACTCACGCTACAAACATCATGGTATCCTAGCTGATATGTTTATAGAGGCAGTGAACATGTATGCAATTAATAACAAAAGATAAATTGAAAGTCATAGATTTTTTTCTAATGGGCATAAGCCACTAAATATGAATAACTCAAATTAATAAATGAATATGTCGTATATTGATAGCCATCTTCCTACATACTGTCAACCAACATTTTTTCCCATTTTTTTTCAACAACTTATTTCACATTTTCATGCTTAACGACCTTTTCACAGCAATTTGACTTCACGATTTAGACTAAAGTGGTTTCAATGTACCCATATTTGATGCACTTTTGTGATTTCTTATTGTCTGCAAAATTGAATCGCACACGAATATAAGATGGTTTCGAGTATACAAAATACACCAAAATAACAACCAAAAGCTATGTCCTATTATTATCAAACTTCTTTTATGTTCATTTCAATTATCAAATCCATATTTTAATTTGTCATATAAGATTCGTAGAGCCGTAGAGGAACATTTCAAAACTAGTGATGGAAATACCTATATATATTTTACATGATTGATCTTAAGAAGTGTTACCTTAGGCTCTACAGGCTCATCGTCATCTTCCTCTTTTGTAGAAAACTGTGTGATACTCTGACGGATCTTTTCCTGAGTCTGAAATAAATTTCAACATATTTACATTTCAGTGGTAGGCTCAAGAAAGTCAAATCTAGCAACAAATTACTTTTACAATATGTCAATATGGTTCTCTCACCTACAAGAAACACAGACATGTACAGCATACATAAAGTGGGAGAAAACGATTCCACTGTGTTCCACTGACAGAGCTAGTGAATTATTTAAAATACCAAGATAAACCATCTAGGTTAGAATTTATCATCAGAAAAAAGACAGTCAGCCTGGTATAGACTAATAGAATATTTTACTCCTTGGGGATGAGAAAGAAGAATCTCAACTCAAGGGTAAAATTCTAAAGCTTTCAAATGCTAGGCTTTGCCAAGTGCTTGACAGTTTAAGAATCTTATCCTGAAGCTTGTGATCTCCTGTTTTACCCAAAAGAGTGTGAATGATTATATTTCTCTTACCCTATATGAACATGAGTTAAGATATTGTGTAGCTTGTTTTTACCTTAGAAACAAAAATCTCACACCAGTTACATTGACAGCAGATATCCTTGTCTGAGGTAAGAGAAAAACCAGACTTACCCTATTCAGTTTACCAGGGTCAGTACCAAGGCTGAGACTTGACATATTATCTGTGACCAACTTTACAAAATCCTGATCCTCTGGATCTTCTTAAACATACAGTGACAAATCAACAAATGTTTTCTTATTTCAGAAATGACAATATGTGGTAAAGCAAATCAGAATACAGAATAAAAATTTATTTTGTAGACCTTAAATGAGATTGATCATTTCAAAGCCATCAGTGAGAAATAGTGGAAGATAGGGCTTTCATAAAACTTACACACACCCATACATTTTTTGAGAAAATTAAGGTGGAAAACAATTACTATTATTGAAGTTCAAAACATAACATATTCTTTTTTATGATAATGTTTAATTTGAAATAAATATACATCATAGTGAACTGTTTTGTCACATATAGCCTAGCTAAATTTTCTTGTCAAATGAAAATAATCTTTCAGACACCTACCCGGTAATTAGAAAGCGAAAGGTACTGTAGAACTAAAACAAAGTTGAAAGCATTATATCATTACAAACCATCTTCCTCATCCTCTTCATTCCTCTCAAACACCTGTTTGATCATGATGAGATCAGACTTGATGTCTGCGAGTGTGTCCTCAGGCATGGACGTCAGTAATGTTTGAACCTTCTTCTCACATTGATTGGCTAGGATTTCCAATGCCTCCAAGTGGGCCAGCCCTAGAAGGGGAAACACATAACATACAGCCTTAATCACATAATCTGCCTGATATCGTGTGACTTTACCAAGTAATACTTTTGCAGGTCACATGTTATATGACCTGTAGAAATTTTCATTGGATTAATTTCATTGTGATGGCATGACTTGCTGTCAGTAAACAAGAAGGACATCTTAACAAAATGGCCGCTTCCACTGATTTTTTGCAGCACAGTTTGATGTTGAATTATTTGAAATGTAGGTTGTTGTACGTAGTTGTTGGATGAGTATCTTAAACTCATCCCGAAGTTCTTAAATTTGCTAATTTCAAAAGATTTTTTTCTTTAAATCTCATATGAAATTATCACTCATTTAGAATCCAGAATCCTAAATGAGAGATATCTAGATGATCGTCCCCTATATATCACTGGGGTATCTCAAGATATGTGCTCTTCTTAGAGGAGAAGTCATTTCAGAAAATATTCCAGCTTATAAATGAAAGAGCTTCCAGAAGTAGAAAAGTAACAAATTTGAAAGTTATATTCTAAAATTTGACGCAGGCAAATGAAGTTAGCTAAGGCTCAATTACCGGTAAAGGGAATTTACAAATATTACTTCATAGAGTATAGACACTTACCTTGATATTCATCAAACATAAATCCAAAGTGGGCCTTCTGTGCCTCTTCCGATTCTTTATCCTTTTCCATTTGCTTGGCTGAATCTTCCTTTGCATCTCGGAGAATCTGGGACAGATTAGGCTTATCTCCCCTGTGAAACAACACTTCCTTTGTCTTTCGAAGTCCAGGATCATGATCTTTGATGACATCAAATGTCTTTTTACCGATGGTTTCCAGGACATCCAAACTTCCTGTTACCAAGGCATTACTCTATAAAATAATACAGTTTATTTTAAGTACACGTACATCACCTTATAATTTCTTCATGAAACAACATTTTTAATGTTCTTTTCAATTGCCTGTGGAAGTGGAACTAATTTTTCCTTTCATTCTTCATGATTTCAAAATATATTTACTTTTTGAAGGAAACAATTTTATTTGCAGATATTGTTTTCATATCATAATTCAGGGAAATCTTATTTAGTACATATCTATGAGATTTTTTGTTTCCAGTCCGTTAATATCACACTAAATTTCTATCAATTCAATAAGTCTGCATATTTTACAATAAGATACAGATTTCATTAGAAAAAGGTGTATTTCTAGTCTATGATGATCTACTTACTGTGTTATGTACCATGCTGGTGGTATTCTGTACGACCGAGGTCAAGCTGGACACACCCCAGGATGAAAACCAATTACCCTGGTCTCCTCCATCAGGGTTCGCCACTTTTTCTTCTTTCTTTTTATTCTCTTGCTTTTCTTTTTTTCCCTCTTGTTCAATTTCTTCTGGATCTGTAAAAAAAGTACACCCTGGTATGCAAAATTAAGCACTGAATTACAGTATTGCTTTCAGTTTGCAGTTGTAGGCTAATGAATGCCAGCTGCAGTGCAAATGTAAATTTAATTTAAAGTTCATGTAGTCTGATGTAAATTCTTATCAATTTCAGGTGAAAATTCAGGTCAACTTTACCTAAAAAGAGGAAAAGAGTCAATTCAGGTCAAACTCTATTCAGGTCAAATTAACAGATATTATTATATTGACTTATTTTTGAGGCAATTTACTGTTACTATTATAGTCTATCTTACTTTCTCTGTCCATTGCAGTGTTTTCTGGTGCCTCAGATCCATCCTTTGATTTCCTCTTCATTTCAGCCAGCTCCTCTGGGGTAGGTGCCCCCATACTGGTCTCTACTGCATCCATCAACGTATTAAACTTATCTCCTGTAACAGCATCACAATATCATCTTATTATACACAGCACAATAGAAAATTTATATCATTTTTATACTAGTCTGGTTTCAATAAAATGTAATAGTTGTATATATCAAACCAGTGGTGGTAGTTGAATTTATATATTCACATGGACCCAACAGCCCATCTACTACCTGGTGATCTATCTTTGACTGGTCTTTCAGTATTACAGTACTTTTTCCGTATTACGACCAGCCCAGCCCAAAAATATCCCAAGGCAAACTTTATCTTGAAAATTTGATGGGTGTCCATCGTTGTTAAAGTTGTATGGTCTATCACTTTCGTCCTCTTTTTGTCGTAATGAGAAATTAGCGGTAACAAAACTGTCACACTTATATCAAAATCAAAGTGTTTGTAAGAGATCGGTACTAAAAATTTTTCGCCGTCTAGGGTCCTGAGTTTAAAACTTTCTATTTTTATCACTAAAACTTTTACCAAAAGAAAGCACTTTTTATAGCACGGTAGCAAAGTTTATTTATCAAAATCCAAATGGTAAAAAATCTTTTCAATCGGTACACGTTGAATATGCACTAACATAGGGTTCCTAAAGTGAACCTATGAAATTTGAGAAAGAACCCTTCATACTTTCTGAAACTCTTCCGAACGTCGTCGCGACAATCTCGAAGTAACATGAGATTTTGTAAAACCAAGAGAAAATGTCAACAATTTTTCATAAACAAAATATGTGGTCGACCTCAGCAACTGGATTTACAAAGAAATGTAATTCCCAGCTCATTACAATATTTGATACACCACAATATTGAATTACGTCCCAATGCGTGTATTGGATGTTTCAAAACTCGTTCTATGGACATATACCAGCACGACGTATGGCTCATTTTAGCCAGAAAGAGAACGTAAACAAACACATGTCAAATGTCGCTTACAGGCAAATTAGTTATTACCCTTGATCACCACGTGCAGGACGTGTAGACGTCGGTCACGTGATACATATTCGCAATTCCGACAAAACCCGAAGGATTTACTCAGAACATGACGGTGATTGGAACTGGTCTTTTGCTATTTTAATAGTTGTATATATCAAACCAGTGGTGGTAAAGTTGAATTTATATATTCACATGGACCCAACAGCCCATCTACTACCTGGTGATCTTAAAGTCTGCTACAGGCCCAAAAGATATCCCAAGGCTTCTTGATGGTGTCTTCGTGTTAAAGAAAAGTTCCCAATGAAATTAATCACACCCGACCTTGTGACATTTGATGAATGATGCTGTCATTCATTAATTAAATTTGGTGAACCCTTTGTCACAGTATAAGCTCACTTGCCTTTAAGATAGATAAGCTAATAAGTAAGTAACAAAATGCTTACTTCAATGACCAAGAATAAGTATGAGTTTCCAAAAACCAAAGAAACAATTTGTGTAGCAAAATCATACTAGATAAAACTATACACTTAAGTTAAAAAGATTATTTAAGGCTATAAAAATGAGTATGTTGAAAACTGGGCGAGCGGATGAGTACATTTCCGCAGCCCTGCAAGGATATTCAGTATAATATTTTCCCTGTTTCATGGACAGTATTATAATTAATACCCTTGGATAGTGAAGATGCATACTCTCATTCTCCTGCTTTACTTACCCACTTGACCTGCTAGAGACTGGAACCAGCCACCTTTAGCCTGATCCCCTTCAGGATTATCTCCCTTCTTTGTCTCCTCCTTATTTTCAGACTTTTTATTTCCCTCCTCATCTTCCTCTAAGCCTACAAATTGCAGTAAATATCAAAAATTGCTTTTCTATAATTTCAATATGATTACATTTTGTATTTCAAAATAATGATAAAATGATGCCCAATTAAGACAACTCCTCTTCCAATTCATGTGGTAACTCTTACTTTCTCTATCCATTGTAGTGTTTTCTGGAGCCAGTGTTTCGTC
Source organism: Argopecten irradians (assembly GCF_041381155.1). Lineage (NCBI taxonomy): Eukaryota > Metazoa > Mollusca > Bivalvia > Pectinida > Pectinidae > Argopecten > Argopecten irradians. Next base: position 22,227,845 of record NC_091140.1, read on the forward strand.
CCTTGATTTCCTCTTCATTTCCTCCAGCTCCTCTGGGGTAGGTGCCCCCATACTGGTCTCTACTGCATCAACCAGTGTGTTGAACCCGTCTCCTTTAATAGGCATAAATACTTTTTTTTAAAATGAGATTCGTGCAATTAATTGGAAAAAGTGTTAGCAAGTTCTGGATCAAAACAAATATAAAAAGCGTATCTATGTACCCAATCTAATTAAAATACAGAACCTTTTATCACTCTGTTTTAAAAAGCATCTGACAACATCCCATTAGGGGTTTTATCTTAATAACAAACAGTACAATATATCATATATAAATAACTTATAGCATAAACTTTCCAATACCGATGTAGCAGTCTTGTTTCCCCTTCTGAAAGTTTTACCAGGGAAAGAATTGGCTAGTTATTCTTATATTTTACCCCCTCTCGATTAATTCTAGGAGGCGGGGACTTACCGTACTGGCTAGCTGATTTTCCCCTCCCTCTACATTATTTTTTGTTTTTGGAGGGAAACTATTGGTTAGCTAATTCTCCCCCACCCCTCTTTATTATTTTTACAGAGGAAACTATTGGTTAGCTTATTCTTTCTCCCTCTTGGTTATTTTTAGTTTAAGAGGCCCGGGGGAAACTATCGGCTAACTGATTCTTTCCCCCTCTTCGTTATTTTTACGGGGAAAACTATTGGCTAGTCAATTCTTTCCCTCTCTTGATTATTTTTCATTTTAGGTGAGAAACTATTGGCTAACTGATTCTTCCCCAACTCTCAGTCTCAATTATATCCAGCGGAAACTATTGGCTAACTGATTCTTTCCCAACTCTCAGTATACAGTTAAAGTATGGGGTTGAGGGATATAGCAAGTTTCTGGTTTTTTGAGTCTTGTCTATTTCCCGAGGCAGAGCCGAGGGAAATAGGCAAGTTCGAGGGAAACTAGAAACTTGATATATCGCTCAATCCCATACTTTGACTGTTTTAATATACCGACACATACAAAAGCTATGATTAGACTAAAAATATATTTCTCTCACACGCTATATATTTCTGTCATGTACGGCAATGGTCATTATAGATTGAGGAAATTTTCCATTGTAATCGATCTACATAATCTTATCTTCAAACATACGAATTATTCCGAGATGATAATTGTGATTCCATGTCCATTTTGTTTTGCTTCAAATCAAACTGCAGGTTAAAATTTGATTCCTCAATGATTTCTCAATATTTCAACATTTATACCACTAGGCATACCGTATTCAACCCAATAAGCGCCCATGTCCCTATAAGCGCCCCTCCCCCTTTTTGAGGCCTCAACTTCAATTGCCCAGGCATAAATAAGGACCAAAACTACATAAAACGGTATAAATTTGCAATAATTGTGACTTATTAGCACCTTTTCATTTTTGTCAATTTTTTAAGCGTCCTGGGCGCTTATTGGGTCGAATACAGTAATACTAAATTTATATACAAGTATTGTTGAAATTCTGAGACGTTAACCACTTACAGGTAGCCTAAACATATACATAACAACTGTACGTACATGTACATTTAAAAGGTATTGTCCTCTGACCCCATTGCATTTTTCACAAGCCTCTCACTTACAAGATAAACATGACGATTTCGGTAACAGTTTCTGATCGATACTAACGTCGCCTGATTACATCAACGGTGATGGCGTGATCGGAAACTAGCTCTGCCCAAATGTATCGTCACCTAGCAACTGATGGCGAGATCGGAAACAAGTCCCGCCCACCTCGAAACTGATTGGTTAAACGGAAATAGCCGAGTCCGGGTGTGATAGTTCGAAGACTAACACACAGCTTAGCGAGTGTTTTGGAAAAAAGTAGGGAGCTAGTCAATTTAACCAAGTAACTTTTATATAGCGTAAATAAAGTAGAGGTATATTAATCTCAATTATATCCAGGAGAAACTATTGGCTAGCTGATTCTTTCCCCCCTGTCTATTTATTTTAGGGGGCAAACCATTGGCGTACTGATTCTTTCTTCCTTCTCCTTCTCAGCAATCTGATCCTTTCCTCGAAAAACTTTTGGCAGGGGGGGGAGGAGAGAATTGGCTGTTACACTGATAAAAAATAGGATATCAACATAATAAATACATGACATCTGATAAAGTGTTCTGTACACAATTATTAATGTATATGTATTGGACTATGTATACTATGTACTAACCAACTTGGCTGGTGAAGGTGGACACTGAATGTGAAGCCACAGTCATCAGGGATGATCCCCAGTTACCCCAGGAACTCCATCCACTGGACGACTGTAAACAACCAAGTCAAGTAATTATGACTCATGATTTTCCTTTGAGACTCAACAAAATTTTGAGAACCCTCTATATTTCTTTGTACTAAGAATCATCAAAATTTTAACATTTGTGTTCTGGACCTGGCTTAAAAAATTCTACCTAAGTCACTGCTTATGTGAAATATCAGTACATGTATATCTCTTTAAAACATGTATTGAGTTAGGAAAACAAAATTTTATGTTTTTGCACAAAAGATGGTCAGTCAAACACTTAAGATCTTGGTGTGGAATATTCAAAACTTAATTACCCACTTTATGCTGCAAAATTTGAATTCATGCTTATGTTATTGATTTATAATCCCAGAATATTCAATATATATAATTATATACACACTTGTTTTTTCTCTTCAGCCTTTGTTTGTGTACTTGATTCCTCTGACTGTTTGGAAGGAATATTATCTATTTTCTGTTTCGTATCTGTTGTGTCTTTAGCAGTTTCTGTGTTTATTTGTTGGGAAGTTGTTTCCACTGGAACAGTTTCTTCCGTTGGTTTGGGGATACTTGTCTCCCCTGACTCACTTGTCTGTGCCAATGTTTCAACATTTGACTCAGTAGTTAAGTCTTCAGGTTTATCACTTTTAACATCTTCTGCTTTATCACTTGGACTCATTGTTGATGAGGAATCTCCTGATTGCTTCTTTTTTCCTTTTGTGGGTAAACTAGAACCTTTAGCTGTTGACTTTGAAGTTTGAGATTTATCTGTTGTTTTCTTTTTGTCTGTGGATTTTGTTGATGCTGTTAACGTTGTTTGCTTTCCAGCATCAGGTTTACTTTTATTCACATTTGTCTTTTGTTTTGTTTTCTGTGATTCTTTACCAGTTGCACCTTTCTTGCTGTCTGTTCCTTCCTTGGCACTTTTCTCTGTAGCTTTTTCGTCCTTTTTGGCAGCTTTTGATGTTGAATGTGAACTTTTTTCTTTTCCAGTTGACTTTGTGTTTTCTGACAAACCATCTCCTTCATCCGCACTAGCAAACTCATCCTCAGAGTCAGACATATTGTCTGAAAAAAAGTGTCAAAGTAATATTAGTGTCAAAAATGTCTATATAATTGTAGAAGAACATGGAAAATACACATTTCTATCGAGTGCCCCGACCAGTAATCGAACCGACTGAGCCAAAGAAGCATGCTCCGTCAGCTGAATGATAGAGACCGTATTTAACACTATTTACAAACCACGTCGACCCGCTCCTTTTACGTTGTACATAATCAATCATTTAAGAACGTTTGTAATAAAATCTTGCAGCAATTACATAGAGTGTAAGAGTTGGAAATGCTGTACTGCAATATATTTCAACTACAGTATCCCCCCCATCTGTAACAGACAATTTGCATACTACAACATTTGATCATGTTTGCATAATTTGATCTCAACGGTAAATTTAACAAATACAATTATATAATCTACACCAAATTCCATTTTATCAATTAACGCCTAATTATGACGTCATAAAATTTCATTAAGCAGATATCACTTGGTGAAAGTATAATGATGCCTGCATTACAGATAAGAACTTAATTTGATAAATAATAACTGGGATTTGTTAACGTGTTGCTGGACAATAATAAAACAGAACATTTTGCTTGCATCAGCTGATCTACCACAGATGTCATACAGTGTACGTTTACACAATTTTTAATCAATGCAAAATGTCTATGACATGTGGAACCGAAATTTAATTTGTTAGATCTTCAGTTAACATTAGGTACTAGGAAAAAGGTTGATTCTAGCGAGATCGTCCACATACCTTCTGTTTTCTTCCAGGCCACGTCAACTGCGCCAAAGAAATCGTATCATTTGACGTAACTTAACAGCTTGACCGACTAGCAGTTTTTGACGTGCGGTAAAACATGGAAATGACGCAGACTTTCTATTGAAATATTGTACTCAAACAGGTAAACTAGTTCCCTTAGGCTAACATATTTTATTTCTAAATATAGGTATACAATCGTATATCATAACTTCAAAACACGCATTAAAATTTAAATTATTGAATACAATAAATACAGCATTGCTCTAATAACCGCATAGATACAGAAAATTACCAAAATAATTGTAGTTCATTTACAGAAAATTGTCTTCCTCGCAATATAAAAAAAACAAGATGGCCGGCGTTTACGAGGTTTGTTGTTATTTCATTGAAAAAATACCTCATTTGATACCACATGGTTCTATTTGTGTTGTTAGCAGTTCATTTTAAGTAACAATGGGATGTGTTATTTAAAATAGATTTTGAAATTCTTCATTTTAGTAAGAGATACGACTGCACATGCAGAGATTTGACCCCCTCCAAAATTATCCATTTTCATTTTATAGAAGCCTGCATTTGCGTAACAAAATGATCCCTCAAATACAGGACTGTCAAATGCATGATTATCCCTCTTATACGGGAGTGTTCCCAACCTGTTCAAAAAACTGAATCTATGATACGTTGTAGGACCCGTTTCCGGTCAGGGCACGTACATGTAGTTTATGAAAAGCCTAGGCCTCCAATGATCAGGTCGGGGTCAGTTACAACACCTTAAATACGCAGAAAAGTTAGTGACAACACAAGATATGTTATTCAGTACATTAGAATAAACATTTCTAAAAAATGAAATTAGAGTGATTTGAATATTCTGAAATCGGCCGCTGGTCAATGATAGATCAAGTGATACTCATAGACAGGTTGGGGACACTCCCATATATGCAGGATAGTCCTACATTTGAGTAATAGTCCTGTATTTGAGGGATAATTTTGTTTCGCAAATGCAGGATTCTGTGAAATGAAAATGGATAACCTGATAGAGGTGTGCCGTGACAGTATACCGACAACACTCCGTAACATTGAAAATATTTTAGTTAACATTCATGATGAAGCACTTTTTACATTAAAATTCATTCCCCAATTATTTACCCATTGTTCTTAATTGTGAAGGTCATCTTGTAATAATTGATGGAATTGGTATTTCTTGATTTCTCGCGGTGGGTATAGAGACAGTCATCTTTGCATGCAAAGAGTCGTTTCTTTGAACCAATACAGTAAGGTTGCAGGTAGATCATTGATGTGACAGAGAAACAATAGCTGTCAGAGTACTGTTCCCTGAAGGACTCCTTTGAATCTACTAAGGCTTCTTGAGAGAATTTTCCTTCAAGGGCTACTCTCATCTGACACTGTGTCAGGAAGGTTGAAAGCCACTTGTGTAGATTTCCTTTGATGCTGTATTGGTTCAGCTTGTGTAGGAGTTTTTGGTGTACGTGTCAAACGCTTTTGAAAAGTCAAGGATGGCTAGATCGACTTGTTTGTTTTGATCTTATGATTTCATATGATTTTATATGAAAGCTTAAGAGAAACCATGGCCAATAAACATGAACTGTCAGTCATAGACGTTTTATATTGTCTATATGTCTTTATTTTTGTTTGATTCTTTTGTCATTAGTATGACTAGAAAGTGTTATGAAATGATGATGTTCAATAAAATGTAACAAATTGGAGCTTGAGTATGTTTGTGTCAATTTGAAAAAAAAAATTAAAAAAAATAACGGTTGCTATCTCATCCATGAACTTTACTGAACATTTGGGAAAATACAATAATAGCTGCAATATATGTCTTTCCTATAGTAAATTACTATAAATGCAATCCATTTGAAAAAAGATAATAAAATAAACTAGAGATTGCATATATTTTTTATGTACACTAACAGTTAATGTGGTATTGATTCATAACTTTAGTTTGCAGTATAGTGAACTTGAAGCATTGGAAAAGAAGAATTAAGATGGGGTTTTTTTGGGGGTGGGGAATTACATGTACCAAAATTGACTCAATAAGTGCCCCCATCCCTATAAGCGCCCCTTCCCCATTTTAGGCTTCAATTTCACTTAACTAATTAAATGCAGACTGAAAATATTAAAACTGTATTGGTTTCATTACTGATTTATTTTGCAAATTGATTGATGGCTTACTTTGTAAAATAATTTTATGAAAGATTAATCCACATTTGTTTCTACCAAGCACTTCCTAATTTGCTTAATTTTTTTAAGCACCCTGGGCGCTTATTGGGTTGAATACAGTACTTGGTTTTGACACTTTACTTTATTTACACTCCATAACATCAGATTTTACTAAACCTTCAGATTTACTTTTCTGCTTCCAAAATTCATGCCATTTCATGATCAATTAAGTGTTTTAATATCTTACTCTAATAACATTTTAGAAAAGTGTGACAGACTTCAGAAGAAAATGGGACAAAGACGAATACGAGAAGATAGCAAAGGAGAAGTTGGAAGCAGAGCAGATGGCTTTGCTGGAGAAAGAACTGAAGGAGCCGCCAGTGAAAAGAGAACTTCTCCAACCTCGTGAATATAAGGTATACAGTTAAAGTTTATAACTATACTTCATGCTGTTCTTGCATGAATATGGTCATAATAAGGTCGCCTATTTTGATAATGGCACCCTCATCTTCACAAAATCACTTTGTGCTGGTGGTGTAAAAAAAAAAAAAAGTTCATTAGCACTTATCCATTACAAAATTGTACATTGCCTCTTGTCCTAGCCTTCCATTATACCGTACACAATTGAAATGATCAACTTCCTTCTTCTCCATAGCCATAAGGCCTGGAGATTATATATATGGCTGCAAAGTTTGTTAAAAGTAATAACCTTCATTCAAGGCCTCAAGTGTCAACATTTTCATTGTTATTTATTGGTAATCAACCCACAGTTTCTGGATATGAATACCAAAATTATTAAAAAAATATTGATTTTTACCTGCACTCAAGGTCATGGGGTTATGTAGTTCAAAGATTATTTTCTATAAATGAAGGAGGTGAAACTTTTATAAAAACAAATTAATGTGCATGGGTCCTTGTTTAAATGTGTTTAAACTATCAGTAGAGTGTACTGAAGATATACACATGTATACATATCGTACCCCTTTAGCAGCATTTCAATGACAACCATGATGCTAATTCGATTCCAGGTTGATCTTGATTCAAAACTGGGAAAGTCTCAAGTGATCACCAAGACCACACCAGCCTCCCAACAAGGAGGGTAAGTATTGTCTTAATCCTAACATGAAACATGAAGCAAACAATATGTTTTCTTCAATGTGCTGGGTTAGAAACTTTTTAGGTCACCTGAGACGAAGTCTCAAGTGACCTATTCTAATCGCCTTTTGTCCGTCGTCGTGCGTCGTCCGTTGTCCGTCGTCCGTCGTATGTCCGTAAACAATTTACATTTTCGACTTCTTCTCCAAACCTGCTGAAGCAATTTCAATGAAATTTTGCACAAACCTTCTAAGGCATAAGGCCAATCAAAATTGTGAATTATATGGTCCCCACCCCCCAGGGGGCTGTGGGAGGGGCCAAAAGGGGTAAAATTGAGTAAAATTTCAAAAATCTTCTTCTCTACTCACAGATGTGGTAGAATCAAATACTCTTCATAGATAGAAAGGTCATAAGGTCCTTTACAAAAATTGTGAATTATATGACCCTGGGGTCTCTAGTTTCCCCCTGGGGAGGGGGTCAAGTATACTATAGTTTATATAGGGAAAACACATTTTTGAGTATTATTTGATCATTTGTCATAGGAAATGAGTCAAATATTGTCAGAATTATTAGTATGAGATTGCCATTGAATCCTATTAACCAATTTTCCATGACTGACCCCCAGGGGCCTTAGGGGCGGGGTCAAAAGGGGTCAAATAGGCTATATCTTCAAAAATCTTCTTCTGAAATTCTGGAACTGGTAGAATCACGTACTCTTCATAGATGGAAAGGTCTTGAGGTCCTTTACCAAAATTGTGAATTATATGACCCTGGGGGTCTCACGTTTCCCCCTGGGGAGGGGGTCAAGTTTACTATAGTTTATATAGTGAAAACACATTTATGAGCATTTTTTGCTCAATTTTAATACGAAATGAGTCAAACATGTTTAGAATTATAAGCATGAGATAAGATTTTAATATCATATCTATATTGGTCCTGGTCAACCCCCTCGGGGCAGAGGGGCGGGGCCAAAAGGGGCAAATAGGCTAAAACTTTAAAAATCTTCTTCTTAAATACTGGAAATGGTAGAATCAAATACTCTTCATAGATGGACAGGTCTTAAGGTGTTTTATGAAAATTGTGAATTATATGACCCTTGGGTCTCAGGTTTCCCCCTAGGGAGGGGGTTACGTTTACTATATATAAGTTTATATATGGAAAACACATTTTTGAGCATTATTTAGTCATTATAATAGGAAATTAGTCAATTGTAGTCAGAATTATCCCTATGTGATGGCCATTGAATCTTATTACCAAATTTTCCATGACTGATCCCCAGGGGCCTTAGGGGCGGTCCCAAAACCGGTCAAATAGGCTAAAACTTCAAAAATCTTCTTCTGAAATTCTGGAACTGGTAGAATCAAATACTCTGCATAGATGGAAAGGTCTTAAAGTCCTTTACAAAAATTGTGAATAATATGACCCTGGGGTCTCATGTTTCCCCCCTGGGGAGGGGGTCAAGTTTACTTTAGTTTATATAGGAAAAAACACATTTATGAACATTATTTGCCTATTTTTCATAGGAAATTAGTCAAACTGGGTTAGAATTATTAGCCTGAAATAGCATTTTAACATCATATCCATACTGGTCATGGCTGACCCCCAGGGCCAGAGGGGCGGAGCCAAAAGGGGTCAAAATGGTAATTTCAAAAATCTTCTTTTTGAATTCACAGATTTGATGGAACCAGATACTCTTGATAGATTGGAAGGTCTTAAGGTCCTTTACAAAAATTTGTGAATTTCATGGCCCTGGGATCTCAGATTTTCCCCTAGGTCAAATTTACTATAGTTTATATAGGAAAACACATTTAGGAACATTATTTGCTTAGTTTTCATAGGAAATTAGTCAATCTGGGTTAGAATTATTAGCCTGAGATAGCATTTAACATCATATCCATATTGGTCCTGGCCGACCCCCAGGGGCGAGAGGGGTGGGGCCAAAAGGGGTCAAAATGGATAACATTTCAAAAATCTTTCTCTTGAATTCACAGATTTGATGTTACCAAATAATCTTCATAGATTAAAAATTTATAAAATCACTGACTGACTTCAAGGGCCTGATGGTCCAATATATATTTATAGTGTTTATATGCATGTCTTTGTTTCATTCTGTGTCTGAACTCAGGTGACCGCTAAGGCCCATGGGCCTCTTGTTCTGTTTCTGCTCCGTTGTATTTGCTGTACTTTGAGTACTTTGATTCATAAAAAAAAGGGGAGGGGGGCTAATAATATAGGCAGGTTTAGCAGACTATCTTTTAGTAGTATCACACTAACCATTGTTTTATGTCTCTTGTAGATATTATTGTAATGTCTGTGACTGTGTCGTGAAGGACTCCATCAATTTTCTTGATCATATCAACGGCAAAAAACGTAAGTATTTTGTATAACACGCACCAATGTGGGGTAATAATTTGAGCACATATATGGAAACAATACTGAAAAGTGGATATTATCTTCCCTTGATTGATAACTATATGGCAGTTTCGAATCATAATTTATTTAGTATGTATACAATTTATATTCATCAAGTGAAATATAAAAACAAATGTTTACTATGATACTAGGCTATGCCTGATGTGCGATTTTGTCATGATATTTATCATCTTTTTGTGTTTCAGATCAGAGAAATCTGGGAATGTCCATGAAGATTGAAAGATCATCATTAGACCAGGTCAAAAAAAGGTTTGAAATGAATGTGAAAAAACAAGAAGAGAAAAAGAAGGAATATGACTTTGAAGAGAGAATGAAGGAACTGAAGGAAGAGGTTTGTTATAAAATCCATCAATAGTGAGCACTGTGTCTGACAGTAAAAATATACATATTCATCAAATCAATTGTCAGTTATTCTGAGATAAGATTTTTAAGAACTACATAATGTGATGGGTTAGATTGATGATAATAAACTGTAGATTGAAGGTATTGACCAAGTTACATCTTGATGCAAGCTAAGGTATAGCTTATTTCTGCATGTACTAGTCATGGAAATGATATACATGTATAGGCCACAAACAACTTCCAGTTGCCTCAAGGCATATCAATCCTGGGCTAGCCATTCAAGCTATTCTCAATTAAGTTCCAAGCTTCTAGGTTCCACCATCAAGTGTTCCTTTGATGGCCTCTCTTTCACCTTTTTGTTCCATGTCTTCATTATTAGATTCTTATTTGTTAGTTAATCATGGATATACAATTTTGAGGGATAGGGATAGTGGGATACTGAGGTAAAATATTGTTATAGCATGATTTTTTTTAATTGTTTTAGGAGGAGAAACAGAAAGCATATAGAAAAGAGAAGAGGAAGGAGAGAAAAAGAAAAGCTGATGACTCAACAGGCCTGAATATTAATGTTGATCCTGATATGGCTGCTGTGATGGGATTCTCTGGGTTTGGTACGACTAAACCTCCCACGTAACAGATCAATGTCTCGGTGGAGAGAGTGACAGACTGGTTACAACAAACATCAATATCCTGGCCATTTTAAAAATTAACTCATAGAGTAACAGCAAATTATATCCTGGAAATTTGAATTAGGTACAGTGAACACATTGATAACCTGATACTGGATTTATTTTGATAACATCTTTTAAATTCATCAACTGTTTGGAGAGTTTTATTCTAGACAAGAAGAAGAAGAAAAAATCTTTTAGTTTAATATGTAAAGCTACTTATTTTACAACCAATTAAAAATGTAATATACTGTATTTTGTTATTATGATTTAATCTACAAAGGAGTAGCAAGGCTGTGGAAAATATTCTTACTGATAGTTGGGAGTTGTGTGACTCTATATAGATCTAGAGATCAAATCTAGGCTCAAGTCTCATTGCACATATTAAAACAAAGAGCCAATAGACTTGAATTATGTGAATTTCCTGATGTCATTTTGACAAACATGTGTCAACTCATGTCAAATCATGTTTAGTCATATTGTAATGCTGCTGTAAGTGGTTTTTTTTTTTTAAATACTAGATTTTTATCTGGTGTTTATAAATGAGGATTGTGTGTCAATTTGTTAGAAAAAGAAAAATTGTCAGAAGAAAAAGCTGGCCTTATTTAGATTCTAGAAGCTAAATACTGGTATCATGTGACAAGTTCATATTATGAATACATAAATTAGAGTGTACATTGAATAACATTTGACTACCATGCATATATGTGTCCATTAGTGAATGAGGTAAAGTTAGTAGTGATTGAAAGTGGGTATGGATGCTTCGTAAGAATAACTGAGGCAGTAATGTGAAATGAAAATGTCTGTGTTAGTGAAACATTTACATGGTAATAAATGAAATTTTATGCATATTAATGTTTTCTGTTTTGCTTCACAGATTTTTAACACAAACATAAAGTTTTTGTATCATACTCATTTCAATTGAAATATTCCATTTGCTTTTATAAAACAAACATTATCTCTATATTTAAAAATAAATTAAATTCATGGCAATTACCCTAAATGCTCCAATCAGCACCGACTTGCACCATGGGGCCTGAGGGGTGAAGTTATTTAAAGATGCTCCACTGCCAACAGAGCATAAACAATACCATCATTTGAGCAATAAATTATCCATTTTTGTGTTTATATGTGTCTAACTAACACAAAAATGCATATGAAAGCATTTACTTGGCTTTTGGTGAGTGCACAATCACAAACTTAATGCCATATAGTGCCATGGAATTTTTTTCGGGACACAATTAATTATTTTCAATAATTTTATTTTGAAATAAAATAAGAAGCTCAAACTTTTCAATGGTGGTAATGGTTTAAAATAAGAAATGTTTGCAACTGAAGAAATATTCTAATTCGTCTTCTCCTGTTTTTAATGGAGAAAAAGTACCATTCGTCAGCAGTAGATCATCTTTAGAATTCAGATGACTGCTTTAAATACGATTAACTGAGGTGGTATGTCGTGTATAAACATATCACACAATTCTGCATAAAACCAAGACTGCACATATCATATGAAAATTTACCCCAAAATTTCTTTTTCTCATTCCCCTAGGCAACTTAGTCTAACTTAGTCTAAATTGCAAGACATATTCTAGAAGTATGGATTAATTGCTTTTCTGATGTCAATAAACCTGTTAAAATGACTCAGGAATCATGCGATCAATATTGTAGAAAAGAAAGGGCATCCCAGTACATATTTTTGATCTTAAGAAAATTAACAATTATATGGACTCTGCTAGGCCATAGTGCTGGCCAAGTGATCAAACAAAGAGGCTTTCTCAATTTATACCATAACTATGGTAAATAATGAAAACATGCATATGCAATCAACTATCGTCTATGAGCAATTCATAAGGTATTTCAGAATGATTTTTAAGACCCCTTTGCTGTGAAACTGCTGGGACTTTGTTTGTCTCCATCTGTCTGTTTGTGCGGGTGTTGGTTTCCAGATACAATGTCATCACTTGAGAATGGATAATTGGTCACTGTAACAGCTTACAGGTGACAAGTATTGCTTCAGCCAAGGATTTATAAGTGAGAAGGATTCGTGTCTGTCTTTACATTACTAAACGCCATGCGAGACGCCTATGAACCGGGAATAAAAACCGTTTTTCTCAACAAATACTTGTCTTATCGAGTCAAACGAAACACCATTGTAAAGTTTATTAAATTTCACGACGTTTATTACTTGCTTTAAAGACGGAATATTTAGGGGATATGTCTTAAATTTTCGTTAAAAAAAATCGACAGCTCATGAAATGACAGCACAGCTTCAGAAAGTAAGACGGTAACCCTTGCACCCGCAAGCTACATCAAAGGCTGCGCCGGCGGATATCAAAGGAAAATCAGTCGTCGCCCAACGTCACAGTCAGTGCACAAACACAAAAGCGCCTGCCTTGGACCACCCAAAACCCAGTGTGACTTATCCTTCTCATATACGTCCTTGCTTCAGCAATGCTTGTTATCTACAATTTCTGAAGTTTGATTGAAATCCTAATGAAAATAAATACTAAACTAACAAACCAATTAACTTGACTTAATTTCTCAAAATTTTATTGATCAAATTAACAAATAACTTTATGCAAAACATTTCCTTCAGTTAAACACTAACAAAACAAGAACTCTAATAATCAATAATAATTAAATATTGAACTGCTCATTTTGATTCAAAGTAAAAGTAACATAATTTCATAATAAGTAAATAACATCTTGCAAATGTAATTAAACAATCTAATATCATACTTGGCCATATGCGCTTCATATAAAATTTAATTGAAAAAGATGAAATTGAACCGTTTTTGGAAATTAAACAGTTACATCATACCAATCAATCGGAAGTACATGTATTAATTTTTTTACTTTTTTATTTAACATCATCAAATTTGGTTAAATTTTACCAGATTCTGCTAGATCATGATGAAATGAAATACTATTTTATGAGTACTTTAAATCATATATAATATACAAATGTATATAAATTTTCTTCTGAACTAAATTTCAAAATATCAGGTTACTAAGCAAAGAGCTATCTATTCTTATGGCTAAAACTACAATTTGATATTACAGTTCAGGTAACAATGTCCTAGTATATGTATTGGTCAAGTCATGATGAAAACATAGCATAAAACCTTTCAGAGCACCGGAGATTCAACAAAATAAAAGTTCACTACATGTATCAGTAATTCTCATGCAATGAAAATGTCATCAAGTTATTTAAACAAAACTTATTTTAAGAAAATGAAAAGAAAATAAAGAAAAAGCAAAAATAAAAACTAACAACAAATACATCTATTCTGTAAAAAATGATAAAAACTAAACAGGGAATAAAATCTGTTATACTTAATACAAGTTTTAGCATAAACAACTGACATTTGACTAGATCTCTACTGCCTTAAAAATAAAACTGGGGCTTCAGCATTTCTTGCTACTGAAGCACACACAAAACAAATCTTTAATATTATTAAACAAACAATTATTCTTTGACGGTAAAATCTTCAATTGCACCACAGTTAAATCAGACATTTTGACGGAAGAATCTTCAATTGCACAAAATCAAAATAAGACAAAATTCTATGTGAACAAGTGCTGCCGTTGTTGGAATTGGAATGTTACTAAATATAGCTGTTAATACGGACTACAAGTCCCGCCTTTTGTCAGAACTGAATAATTAACAAAACATAACATAATTATGAACTAATCATACATATATCAAAAAGGGGACTTCAAATCAAATAAGAAAGCAACTTATGCTGCTACTCTTCTCATACAAGCAGTGTAGATGTTGTGCTGAACATGATATGAGAACCAATTACTGGGTAATATCAGTTTACAGGTTTTTCATTCTATAGTTATATTTACATCTATATGTATGATACTGGTAATACATATAAAATGTCTGTATTTATGCTGTATAAACTATAGAATCAAAAGCCTGTGATCAGTTAAGGCACAACACTCTAAATTTAATATAGCAGTTAATGCCTAATAGCAACAAAAGATGCTTCTTTGCTTCTTCAGCTTGATATTCATTAAACAGACATTTCAAGAGATAATTACAAAACACAAACCAACTAATCACATATATTATTGATTATTTCAGGAAAATGGAAGGGACTAGCATTAAATTATAATGGCAACTTGGACGGACCAGTAGTTGACTGTGTATATAATCTAGATATATCAACTCACTACATCTACATACCTGATAGCATGTTCAATTATCATGAAACTTTGTCAAAATCCAGATGCATAGACACATTACAAACTGCATACATCATCCATAGAAAATGATCAATCAATCCATCATTAGATATAATCAAATGAACATGATCCTTGAACAAAAACATAATAAAACAATGTCATTTACTCAATAAACAAGTTTAAAATAATTCCTTTCATGCTCTGTTGGAAATCAAGTTGTAGAGTATAAAATTTTGCATTTAGATCACGTTCGGTTGCTTGAAGGTGAATTTGATACTAATGACATTTTCTATGAACCTTTTGAGTCAGTTTCACATTTTTTTTTTTTTTTATTTGTGCTGTACTTGAAGACTGGAATACATGACAGTTCATTACAAAATATAAAAATGGTTTGTAAAGTTGATTCTTCGGAATGTTTTGGAGAATTTATTAGATGTTGTTGCTGCCTATTTAACAGTCTGTAGACTGAATGCGGTGTTTTCCAAGAGCTGATGATGATATTTTGGTCACCAATTGCAGTATAAGTTGAATGGACTCAGGCAAATATATCATGAGACTTGAACAGCTGTGAAAAGTTACTTGTTGATTCTCTGTTAGAACTGGCCAGCAACCTGAAATTGGAGAATGCACTTAGTTATTACAATGGAGTCAGTCTTACTGTTGCTGTGAATCCATCCACTGAATTCATCTTTATCTTTTAGGTATTGGACAATATCACATGTAAGAAATTTGTCTCATTGTAAAAATCCTCTCCAATGGTTGCGTTTGATTTATTTTTGAATAACATCATATATACACTCAGTGTTATTTAAGGCTATGCCAAGTTTGGCGGTGCAGAAAAGTTGAAGAAATGCACTGAACTGTTGTCAGTTTTTCGCAAACATCAAACATGGGCTTCAGATTCCCAGCCAAAAGGCTAAGAGATATAGAAGTGGCATATGAGGACTATTAACTACTTGGTCACCATGAGTGAATCAAATTAAAAAGCAAATATTTTCTTTTTTTAGTTTCTATCATTATAGATAAGTCGGATTACTACTGCTATATTAAACACCTGTGAATACAGCTTTGATTTTTACCTTCTAGTGTGTTGAGATGTCCTGCGTTTTTCTGGTGGTGTCATGTTGCCAAACATTTCACATAAGCTCGGGGTTACTGCCTGTTAACAAAAAGGCCAATTCTGGTCATAAAGATTTTTTCCTATAATCCTTCCAGGAAATTTATCAAGTGTTGAGCAAAACAAATTCCCATAACCTTGAACATCCAAGTACAATTTACGATTATGATTGTGTCTGATCGAGTCAACGATTTTTCCTCATGATTCAATAAAATACTACACACTATGAATCCATTTGATTCATTGGATTATATCCAATCAATGACCTTTTGAATGAAATAGTCATTAAAAGCTAAAATTAAACATGTTGCACTTTCTTTTGCCATAGGGAGGTAAAATCTATACAGTTTAACGTAAATCCAATATGACATTTCCACAGCACAATGACCTTTATTAACTCTCTTGTTAAATCATCAGAACTTTTAAAAGACTTTCCATCACTTTTCCTTTCCTTATTGTTTTAATACAACTTTTATTAGATAATTTACAAACAATAAACTTACTTTGCCTGTAGAAACAGAACTCTGAACATTTTGTCCTTTCCCACGTGAAGACTGAGAATTGTTTGTAGAGGAGTCTATATCAGAAGAAGCACTTGACATCTGAAATGTTCATTTAATACCAAAATTATAGAACTAAATCAGTAATGTCCAAATGACAAAAAAAAATTAAAAAAATAAAAATAAAAAAATCACAGCCTACTGACAGCATATTAAATTCATATACTCTGAAGACTTTTAGGCACTTATTGTAAGGCTGAAATAGTTTATGAAATCAATGGCTGCTATTAATGCCAACTAGTGAGAACAATATACTATAAATGCTTGTCATTGTAACTGAATAAGTAGTAATCTTATGTAAAATACTAACCTGGCTGATACCAGAAAGAGCAGGTGACAACAATTTTGGGGATGACCTTTCATCAGATACCTCA
Source organism: Argopecten irradians (assembly GCF_041381155.1). Classification (NCBI taxonomy): domain Eukaryota; kingdom Metazoa; phylum Mollusca; class Bivalvia; order Pectinida; family Pectinidae; genus Argopecten; species Argopecten irradians. The sequence continues at coordinate 22,244,872 of NC_091140.1, forward strand.
CCGTCATCTGCCATCGTCTGCTTCATCTTACGTAATGCTTGAACTAATGCCTTACTAGCATCTGATTGGCCGACAGCGGCTGATTCATGATCACTATCTTCCTCCAAAGCAAGTTCTGAATTATATTCTTCATCTAGGATTGTCCAGGAATCGTAACTGGAAATGTCAGACGCTTTTGAAGCAACTTCATCGTCGTCACCATCATTACAGCTCTCAGGTTGATTTACTGCTTTTGTCTGCTTCCTCAATGTTTTCCTGATTTTTTTGGGATTCTCTGGTTTCTTGGCATCTCCAGAAGCATCCACCACAGGCAATAATGTATTTGCCTCATTTTTCCTCAACTTATCAGCAATTACGCACGATTTCTTCACCTCTGTAAAGTTCTCTTCCTGATCACCAGCAAGTCTCCGAGATGATCTACGCTTTTGTTTTGTAAGCTTGCACAATTCATCAGTGTTGTCATCATTTGGTATTTCTTCCTTCCATTGTGAAGATCGTCGTGTCTTCCTTGGTAATTTTGAAGCTTCAAGAAGATTATGTGTATAGATATCCTCATGCATCTGTGGGGTAATATAAGTTGTCTCCCCTTTCTGTTCAGGTGTTATGTCACAGTCCTTCAATGTTGCTCGAGATTTTAACACTGATCTAGCCTCCTTCTTGGTGGTTGTACCAGATGTTACTTCTGAATTGGAAGAATTCTGTCTGCTTCTCGACAATAGCTTTCTTTTCTTTGGTTCTTGTGTTGGGGACATCACATCCTGACTCAAGCTTTCATTGGATTGACAGATAATATTGGAATTGTTATCCAATTGACTATTGCCTTCAGCACTGGTATATGATTGGCTGCTACTGATGAAACTGTCGCTTGATTGGCTATTACCTTTAACACTGTCATCTGATTGGCTGCTTCTATTTGAGTTGTAATATGATTGTTTGCCTCCCTTTTCATCAGAAGCACCACGTCTTCTTGACAGCTGTTGACCTTTTGGTTTCTCAGGTAGCTTTTCCTCCTTTCCCTCTTCATCTCCATGACTGTTTTGTCTCTTAACATATCTAGCTTTCCTCTTTTTGTCAATTGTGGAATTTTCAAGATCTGTTGGTGACAATGTGCTTTTGTTCACTCCAATTTCTATTGGACTTTCCCTCTCACACAGTCCCTGTCCTTTGCTTCTATCTTTTTTCTTGGATTTCTTCGATTTCTGCTTATTGTTATTGAGATCTTCTCCTTCAGGCTTCTTCATGGGATAAATTGCCTGGTTTTCTTCCTCTACAACCATGCTGTGTTGGTCGATGTCATCAAAGTTGTACTGGTCATCTGTTCGTCTAATGAGCATAGCACTGTACTCGTCATCAGAGTCGTTGTCTTGGTGACAGTCATCCATATCATTGTTATCCTTTGATTGTTGGAAGCTCTCCTCCCCAGCAGTAGAAAAGCTTACTCTGCCCTTCACAGCCTTTGTTTTGGGAGTATCATCAGTTCTGGAAATCACAAATTCAGACTCCTTTTAATAGACAAAGTTAATACCCATTTATTTGATATAAACCTGGTTGTTTTAATTTACTGCACTGGTTGTAAGACATGTCAGTCTAATGTAAAGAATAATGTAATATGCATGCATGCAGCATATCATTATATAATATAGTTAGGCACCTGTATCAGAAATGGTTTTGAAAAAAAAAGGAAAAACTGAAATATTAATACACTGTACGAAGGTAGGTATCTACATGTTAAATCTGATTTCAATGAGAAATTCAAAATCTACTTTGTATGCCGTCAATACTATTTTATATACAGGTTATGTTGCTGTAGTCAAATTACCAAAACCAAATGGGGAAATTCCAGTTAAAATCAGTAAAATCAGTAATCATTTCAAATATAGTATACCTGCTTCCTTTCAAAATTCCTTGAGTGGAATGCTCATTTTGAATGATTTTGGGAACTTTGACAGGCAGTTTGCTTTTTATGTAGTCTTTCTGATTGAAGTCAACCTGGCGGTGAGGTGGAGACTCAAAATGTGGACTCTCAAACAGCTTGGGACAGAAGGTATCCTGCCTGTTATCATTGTTGGGTGACAGCACCATTGGTGAGCTGTAAAAGTCACTCGTATACACAGAGTCATTTTTCAGTGATTGGAGATACCCTGACGAAACACTGTTGGGCGACTCCAGTGTTCCATAAACAATTGGATCTTTTTTAATCTTGCTGCTAACTTTTTGCTTCTTATTCCTTTGTTTGGTGGCTACCTTACTCACATCTTTTGTTGGAGTTTTGACGAGAACAGATTTTGTGTAGGACTGTTTTGCTTCCTGTTTAAGCCTGTTCCAGCTCTCTTTCACTTTTCGACTGATCTGCGCTGGAGGCAGGAAGGGGTAGCGGGCTCGCAGTAATACCTTCTGCTCTTGTTCATACACATGATAGCTGACCTTCTGTTGCACCATGTATTTATTTTGTCCATCATTGTCCTCAGACATCTTGTTGAAAGTTGATTATATGACAGATCTGCAACAAGATTTAAATGGCACATATCATGTTCTAAGAAAAATATTTCTGATAAGTTGGATTAAAACATATCAAAAAGCGGTATTAACAGTTTTTTCATATTCTTTCAATGTTGACAGTTTAAATTGGGTGTACAAATCTAGAAGTTCAATTTTTTTGACAATTTTGCTATAATTGTCATAACTCATTTATATGTCAGGTATATATCACAACCAGTAATCTATAACAATATTTTGAGTTTGGAAAGATGTATTGGATTATCCAATCTTTAATATGGAAAACTGGTATGATTAATGTTAAAGACAAAATTATTTTAAGTTGCTTTCTGTTAAATGTTAACTGTTTAATGCTTTTTTTTTTTTAAATCGTATTTGTGAATGTGAAAACCTTGGCCTAAAAGCAAAATGCCTGTCCATAAAAACACTTTTAGTGTTCGTGTTGCATGCCACAGTCATATTCCAAGTTAGGGTAAACTTGCTAAATGGGCTAATATATATAGAGTGCTAAAATATGACAAGTGTTTTTGAAAGTAAAATCACTGACAGGCTAGTTGGACAGTTGTAAGAACTAGCCTGTTGGACATGTGAAACTGTGTACATAAAAGAATAATGATTTTTTAACTAAAAGAACAAAAAGACACCAAAAAAGGAAAAACAAGATGGAAAGATAAGAACGAAAAAAAAAGTGAACATGGGCTACAAGAAAAGTGCGTGCACCAATGAACTAACTATTAATTTCGTCTAGAACCGTCTAACAAGCTCTGCTTGTACGAACAGTACGAACAGTGAGAAGTGCTGTCACACACTGTTCTCACTGTTTTCCAGCCTGAGTAAGTCATGGACTTGTAAGGCTGATCTATATTTAGTTTAATGCTTGATTGTTCATGTTGCGCATAGAGGTGACAATTTACATTATGTATACTTTAAAACACACTATTCACAATCAAAAGTTTAAAAGATTTGAAAGGAAAAATTCTGGTAAGCAGCGATACAGTTTCACTAGCTTACATCTATTGGGTCCTGCAACTGCAATATTGCAATTAATCAAGTATGAACCTAGACAGACTAGATCCTTAAGTATATATTACAATTTTTGTAATTCTAATAGTAATGCTTGTACACTATATCTTATCTTTCTATAATATATATGTGTGAAATACGAGTTAGATATTTAGCGACACTGTGAGTACAATACCCTAGTTAATAGCAGTCAGGTGTGAACTTGATATGCAGATTTCTCCAATGTTCATTGAGTTTTGATTTGAAGGAGTTTAAAGGAGTAGTCAGTAGGGATATGTGTTTTAATGGTATAAGTGGAATATAACATTTGTTGATTACCATCACCTCGGGTTAAATATTATGAACTAGAGCACAGTAACCCATGAAATATTTGTAGAATATGTAATTAAGCTATTTTTACGTACAATACTTTTAGAACTTAAAAATAGAAAAAAAATGTTATAAAAGTGTATATATTTTAATGAAAGACGATCTACAAGGGTATCGCTAGACAACTGATTGATAGGCACCAAATCTTTTTATTTAAAAGCTATGTATTACCCGGTATATGATTGTATTACTGATAGCTTATTATAAAAGAAAAAAGTGTCTCAAACGCACAATAGGACTGATTTTTGCTGCAATTCAAAGTTGTTTTTGACTTGTGAAAATGCTTGTATTTACTATTTCATGTAAATGATATATATATATATATTTCATGCAATTTACCCATAAAACATTGACTTTTGAAAACGTAATATAGACAATTTAAGATATGAAATGGAAACTACCGATATAAAATTAAATAGGCATATACGTAATGAATATAAATTAATCCTTATTACTTTTGTAGTGAAAAGGTTTTATTCATGTATACTAAAAAAAATATCGTTTTATATAGTTATATATACTGTACATTAAATTGCAGATGTTGTGTTTAAAAAAAAGATAAACACTTAAAAATTATAATTATATATTATTTCAAATTGAAGAACTTATTCTTCCCCGATCCCTAACTGTAACACATCACCTTGTCTGTCTAGGTCTCAATGTACCTGGACACGATGTCCACCTGTAGTGGACACCGTGTTCACACGTAGTGCACTCCGTGTCTACCTGTAGTCTAAATCTTGTGCACTCCGTGTCTACCTGTAGTCTAAACCTCGTGCACTCCGTGTCTACCTGTAGTCTAAACCTCGTGCACTCCGTGTGCACAAGCACAGGGACCTGGCACGAAAATTTTTAACCAATAGTATACATATATATATTATAGTATCAAGGGTATGAACTCGGCGGTCGAGAAAAACGAACTTATTTTTTAAAACCGTGATTATTTTAATAAATGGGTTCTATACAACATTGACAGATATCTTACCTTAAAGAGAAATAATTTATCTTTCCATTGAGTGCTTGATGAACAAAATTGGCCAAGGTATTGACGAAGTTATGGCTTGATGAATCAGGAAATTTACGAAAAATATGCCAGGTAGACATTTCCCCTGTCCAGTCGAAATGTCGTCTCGGCTCTAATGGGTACCTCAAAAACCAAGCCAAAATCACAAAATTTACGCTTGTGGTGGTAAACAGTATCCATAACTGTGTTCATCCACAATCTCCTTTGTAGGTGTCATCCCCCGTACTTTGTAGAAACTCCATTTAAACATCATGTAGCTCACTTACTTTAACCGTCACCGCCATGTTCATTTTTCTCTCGGAACGCTTCTCGACTTTACATAAAGTGACTACATTATGCAAATTATGTTATGTTGTGCATGTCGGTAAACTCAAGAAGCGTTCCGAAAAACAAATGAACATGGCGGTCACGGTTTAAAGTAAGTGAGCTACACGATGTTTAAATGGGGTTTCTACCAAAGTACTGGTCATGACACCTCCAAAGAGATTGTGGATGAACACAGTTATGGATACTGTTTACCACCACAAGCGTAGATTTTGTGATTTTGGCTTGGTTTTTGAGGTGCCCATTAGAGCCGAGACGACATTTCGACCAGACAGGGAAATGTCTACCTGGCATATTTTTCGTAAATTTCCTGATTCATCAAGCCATAACTTCGTCAATACTTGGCCAATTTTGTTCATCAAGCACTCAATGGAAAAATAAATTATTTCTCTCTAAGGTAAGATAGCCGTCAATGTTGTGTAGAACCCATTTATTAAAATAATCACGGTTTTAAAAAAATAGGTTCGTTTTTCTCGACCGCCGAGTTCATACCCTTGATACTATAATATATATATATGTATACTGTTAGTTTAAAAAAGTCGTGTCAGGTCCCTGTGTGCACAAGGGTATAACCTTTAGTCTACTACCATCTGTAGTTTAGATTGTAAACTGAAAATTCTGTATCACATATTTTAAAAGTGTTTCATTTTGGGTAGCGTTCCAAATTAGGTAGTGTCACGTTAATTCTTTTAATTTTCTTTTGTGTCCGCTAGCACAAGTATTGTCCATTTAGAAGTTTCGTTGTATGTTTTAGTTTTAGGCATTATCATTATTGTGTGTAAACATTGTTGGAGTGTATGGAAGGGACGCAGATTGTAAAATGAAAGAGTAAAAGGCAAACAGAATAAGTAGCAGCCTTAGAATAGAAAAAGTAGTTCAAGGTATTCCATATAAAGTGAGTTTACCGAAATCTACACGTTCACTTCATATTTTACCGCCATCTTCTTTATCCAGACACTGAAGAGTTCGAAAATGAATTTCACGCGAGACTTGGAGGAAGTGACGTCATCAGTTGCTATCAAACAAGAAGGTTGGCATGTTGTTTTGACGTTTTGAGAATGTAAAATCAACTGGAAATAACGAAAGTAAGCACGATGGCTGTTATCGGCGGTAAGACGGATTTCACTGCCGATGTATTCGATTTCTTTGATACGCCGCGGGACGAGGATAATCGCATTCAAGAGAACATAAAGCCGCGAAAGTCAACAGGTAATTCTGACAGAGAACCTCAAAAACCGTCCAAACATGACGCTTTTCGTGCACAAAAGAGTAAGGCACGAAACAGCAGGCGATCACGTGGCGATTCGGATTCGTCTCATTCGAGTGACAGTGACATTAGTGATATAGAGACAGATTCTGTTGCTAGTTACAAAAGCGCTGAGCGAGTAAAGAACGATAGGTCGAGCCCGGGGGTTGTGGTGAAGGGGGAAGCATACAGCGACGACAGTTTTACCGACAGCTCTAGTGCCTATTCAGACGAGTCAACTGATGATGAAGAGGATATTATAGAGACAGAACGAGAGAGGTTTAGACAGAAAAACGAATCCAAGGAATCTAAATCTAACAGGCCTTCTGATTTACAAGTACACAAAACGCCTGTGCATGAGGCAGACACAAGGGAGGCATGGTCAAACGGTGGAGGAATTCGTAAAGTAGAAGTACGTCCACCTAGATCTGATATGGGAGACCAAAATGATCAGGAAACACATGTTCCTAATAGATCAAGGCCCAAGAGTTCAAAACCAAGAAATCAAGGTGTTAATACTAATGAACGTTTATTCCGTGAAAGATCCAAGTCAGGTTCAGACAGTGAAATGACTGATGTTTCTCCATTGTCATCCCCTAAACAGTCCCCACGCTCACATAATGGACACAATCATGTGCAATATGATGATGTACCAAACATAAAACTAGAAAATAAACAGTTGGATCTCAGTGTACTTATGGATGCCGTTCAAGAAATAGAAAGAGAACAACAACGTAATGAGAGACTAAAAATAAACTCGCGCAGGGTAATGTTTGCACCTCCTAAGGGAAAACAGATATCTGAACATGGAAACTTTACGTATGACCAAAATCGTGCTAAAACAATAGAGAAAGAAAACCAAAGACTTCTGAAAGAAATTATGAAGCATGTGGGTCCAAATAAGAAGAAACAGATTCACAAGGTTCCAGCAGAGCCATATGTTCAAAGGCTGACGCCATCTGCAGTGAACAGGAAGCGGGACCAACGGCGCATCGAATCAGAAAACTTGGTAGGTTTACATTATAAAGGTGTGCACTAGAAAAACTCTTGAGCATGTGTCTGTACAATACAGACTGGCAAGATCATCAAAAATATGTTTACTCTTTAAAATTTGGCCTTACTGCAGAAGGACGCTATATATATATATATATATATGTACTGTACTCTACACATTAAGGGATTAGCTTTTAATCCTTCAGTCAACACAATGAAACAGATTCACCACATGAATGGGGTGTGTTACTTAACTGCTGTAAGACCGAAAGTTAATTTAATAGTCTATAAGGGATTACCAACTATGTGTACAATATTTTTTAAAAATATAACCGTAAAAGGTTTAAAATACTTTAGAGATATCTATATCTGGATTGGTTGAGTGTTAGACTTGTAAGCCAGAGGTCCTGAGTTTGTAAAATCACTTTTGTTACATTTGAATGATAGGTACTCAGACTTGCTCCTCAAGTATCAATGCTAACCCAAAACTTGAGGATATAAGTTCTTTCCTGGAGGGGATATATGTACATCCTAGCAAATATTAGCCCCATGGCATTTATGTAATTGTAATATGAATACCTTGTGCTTTTCTTTTGTTACACTTAGTCCCCCTGCAGGTAAATTGATAAATTATAAAATTTAAGGTTCAATATGCTAACTAGTATTTTTCTACTGTGTAAATTTATGAACCAATGACAACCTAAAAATATTATGTAGACTCATTGCTAGCTCACATTTCATATCTTAGCAATAAGTGTATTTGTACTACAATGTACTAACTACAGTATGTATTTGTCGAGACGTCTTAGCTAACTATTATCTTTAAAGCTCAACCCCATATATTGTGTGATCACAGTCCTATTTAGAATTTAAACATGAAAATTACAAAGCCTGTTGTTGGGCTATATATATATATATATATATAAACTGTACATTGTTATTGTAAGGACTAATCCAACATATATCTAATTTAATGTTTAAACACATCGGTTAAGTGTAATGTGTTCGATAGGACTTTAAAGTGATCTTTCATACCATATCTATTATTTCATTTGGACTGTTAAGTGGTCTTTTATACCATATCTATTTCATTCATACTGCAAAGTGACCTTTTATACCATATCTTTTTTATTCATATTTGCATTTGGCTTAAGTTGAAATATAAATGTTCATGGAGGTCAAACAAATTATAGAAAACTGTTTAAATACTATGTGTGATCAATAATTATATGTAATATATAATATATGGAGATAACTGAAACCAAACAATGGGACATTATGATAACTGTGAAAATGTCATATAAAACTGAACTAGATAATAAAAACAGGTCACATTTTTCCTGTTCAATTACACTGAAACTCTAATTTACTCATTTTTCACTCATATTGAAAATAAAATTACATGTATTTACTACTAAACTTATGAACACCTTGATAAGAAACAAAATTATTGATAGGTTCTAACTATTTATAGATAACCACAACCAGACGCTACACATTAAGTAATTATAAAATTGACATAACTTCTAATCAATACTGTGAATATTAATTTTAGCATACGTCAATTATGTTTGATTAGTGCCCATGGACAGCTTGCCTCTGATGGTGCCAGTGCGTGTTTGTCCTGTTCCCTCGGATTTGTCAGAGGATCTGATAATTTTTGTTGATGAGTTAGCTTACATTACACTAGACTACATAGATTGACTACATATTGACTTTAGTTATTTAAAAGGTTTTCTGCTCTAGTTAACTAGTAAATTCAACTTTAAAAGGATATTTTCTATAATGAAAGGAAAGAACTTCCAGTAACAGCTTCATTTACTTCAGTTCAGTTCATTTATTTTCCTTAAACCATTTGGTTTATGAGTGAAGAACAAAATTAAAATGCTAATTTCAGAAGGAAATTTCTGACAATACTGAATGTAATGTAGTGATATTGGAATGGACCAATTCATACCAATTTATTATGATTTTAAAAGCAAACAAGCAAATATGGTATACGTAGTCAAGTTTACCTCTAGCTGAGTAATACAAGTATTATCATTTGTATACTAGCATTAAGAACATGTAAGATATACCAGGGTTATGTAACAATATTGAATGCTCCAGACATGGGTAACCAATATAATCTGAATGGTTATAATGTGGGTAGATTACGCTGGACTATTTATTTGTTACTACCAGGGAGAAAGTGGAGTAGAATCAATGGTGATCCTTTATTAACCAATCACTGATAACAGGGACTGTCTGGTCTGGGAGTCCCTCTTATACATATATCATGTCCTCAATTTCATCCTGTTCTTGTATCACAAAGACTGAGAGGTTAAGGTGTTCCCTGTGCATATATAGGGATTGGATTTCGTTTTTATGTTAACCATGCTTGTATGGAGCAATTCCTCTAAGAATATATTCTATGGGGTGCGTTAACGTTAGCGCCCCATATTGAATATATTCTTAGAGGAATTGCTCCATACAAGCATGGTTAACATAAAAACGAAATCCAATCCCTATATTTACACCCACACGACTTTTTTATTTATATTTTATGCAATAAAATCGTCATTTGAAAGTGACGTAATTATTCAATAAAAGTCTGTCAAAAGTGGGAGGAGCTTACTCATTTGAACAGCGAATGGTGACGCTTCACGTAAGGTAGAATTATTCATCCGCGAAGACAAAAAAGTTCAATATTTTAGTGTAAAATAAACATGACAAACAAAGTAAATTTCAGAAATAATTTTATTTTATCAGATCAGAACTTTAAATATATATTCAATTTTGCTAAAAGTTAATATATAGCGTAATAACATAAAGAATTTGTACACGGCCACATGTGTGAACTCGGTGACCGTTATTGTGCAGCGAGGCGAAGCTGACGCACGCTTACACACTTTAGTTTGCCGAAGTTGGCAAAACACCGATTTTCAAGTAGCTCAATGTGTTTGAGATGTCGTCTGACTTGACGATATTACATCCTTGGGAGCCATGTGATTATATAATCTACGCTTAGATCCATATCGCCATCGATAGATGAAACAAATTCACTTGTGTTCGATGGATACAATGTATTTGTGGTGACACGGAACTGTCAACACGTGGATTATTAGCGGTGCATGTTTTATAATACACACGATTAAATACTCAAAGAACAAAGACAAGAGGATATGTTTATATCTGACCTCTATCATAGGGTCTCACACCCGTCCACCCCAAAGGCTCGATCGTAGGGACGAACATAGGCACAGAGGTAATGTTTACATTTGACACCCATCATTTTTAACAAAAATGAAAGCATGTCGCCCCGGTCGGGATATTTTTCCATTTCTTTATACAATTGTTAATTTAAAAATTGTTTGAATCATATATAAATATAAAACATGTATATATTGTTTACATTTTTCCAAAATTCTATGAAAAACAACAATATACACGTAATGTTGCGTCAAAATGTAAACAAAGCCATGTGTTTCTTTTTAAAAAAAGTAGTCCTTTTACATTGCACAGAACATTTCCTTACGCAAGTTCAAAGTTCAATGTTACCATGCAGTTATGGTAAACAAAATCGGCTAGTATTAGCGTATAGTGACCAAGCCTAGCAAGTGTAAATATACACAAATAGCCATTCATCATGGGCTCGCGATTAGAAACGCTCCTCAGGCAGTTGCGAGATACTGACTGCAAATCAATGTTTTTGAAATTCTCAGTTTTCCAGATTTCCCCTTCCTCCATTTGTGAATCTGTCATGTCCTAAATGAACATATAGCTGTTAAGTCAGTATATCATTATATATGTCTGCTGTTCATGGAAGATTGAAAAAAATTGTTGTAATCAGACAGCACAATGTAAAATCTGAAAAAAATTGTTGTAATCAGACAGCACAATGTAAAATCTCTGTCTGGCATTCTATATTTAGTTAGTGTCAGATTGCTGTCCAGTGATAATGATGCTGGAGATTACAGGGTATTATCTCCTATCTCTCATGGTACCTACCTGGACTATTGATTTCTATTTCACAATGATTGTCATTAAACATAACACATGTTGTCTAGTGTTGTTTGGCTCTTCAGTACATCAATAAATGGTCCTTCGGTACAAGTTAAAAATTCAATATACATTAAAGATTAATGCACAATAGAATTTGAAATAAAAATATTAATAACTTTATAATTGAATGTATATACAATGTATACAGATTTATAAACCTGTACCTTTTTATAATTATCATTAACTAATATAATTTGTATATACTAGAATAGTGATGAACCTATACACAATTCTATATACACAGACTGCAACTTTAAGCACTAGTCCGATGCCCATGACTAGTAATTTTACAGCCGGACTAGTGCCAATTATAATGACCTAGACCAATTGAACTAGTGGCTCCCCATTCAATTAATATATTGTTAAATGCAACATTTACAAGAGCAGTGGTCAATTGTATTTTTAACACATTTTGAGTGCATTCTTAATGCGATTATTTCATTTTGGATGCAACTTTTTGTGAGAATTTGTGTTCACGAAAGCATTCAGACTGCAATTTGGGTAAAAATTGTAAACTGATTATGACTGAATTTGAAGTGCTGAAGCAAAACGGCTGTATATTTAATTTGGACTAGTGATTAAAAAGTCGAACTAGTAAAATTTTAGGGTTTACTTGTCCAAATGACAAGCAGCCAAAAAATTAGCGTCACATATACATCTACTGTATACATGCATATGTATGAACCAATATACAACTCATTCACAAGCTTAAAGCCACACTATACATAACTATCAACAAAAATTCAAGTTAAATTTGACTCAGATATTGTTAGTATTTGTAGATGTAGTTGAAATTAAGATATATTAAAGAATATTTATAATGTGTTTTTTTTAATAACTTTGGTACAGCAGTTGTTGAAAGTCGATACATGTAAACATGCCTTCATTTTAAACTGTGTGCCATAGAAGTTACGATTATTACCAACAGAAGTCTGAAAGTTCATGACCCGTTTTCGGAAGACTTCGGACAGACGTTACGTAGTTATGTAGTCACATGACGTTCTTTGCAACGACGTTACAATGTCGACTAACTTCATCTTTTTTGACTTAAGTGGGACCCACCTAGCGATGTATAATATTTATTTCATTTTTTTTTAAATATTCCGAATCATAATCGCTCATCTTGACTTTGATTTAGTCCTGTTTCTGCATGATTTACAATAGGATTTTTTTTCAACATTCTTCTAAATCATGAAAAAAATAAGAAAGATACGGATATTGGGCCATTAAGGCTATGTCATGAACTCATGTAATATCATGAACTTGTACATAGTGCTAGTGTTATGTCTTGACTTATGTACTTGTACAAAGTGCTATGTCACGAACTCTCATGCACAAGTTAAGGCTGTGCCATGAACTTGTACAGCCAAACTTTAAAATGTAAAAAATGGCAATGATATAACTTTTAAAACATACAAAAGTTAAAAGTAATTTAGTGTTTTATAAAATATATATTCAGTCTTTTTGATGGGCATTTTGTTGGTTAAGAATGTTAAAAGAGGTTTTTTAATGGATTTCAGATAAAACAAGTACCAATAATTATAAATAAAAAAAAAAAGAACGAAGGCAATAAAATGAGTACCCTTCCACATGATGATACAAATATGGTTTATAAAAATGTACTTATCCCCTAATGATTTTGTGAAGCCAATTGTTTTATTGGTATCCAAGCTGATGGTTTGTAGCATGATTGTGATGAGGTATTGATTTGTCTGATCAGTCCCATTGACACACAGGTATATTTAGTACAGAGTTTATAGTACAGTGGACTGATTCAGGTGTCTGTCAGTTTACTTAATCCCTGTCCTGTGCTAGAGGTGAATTATTGATGACACTATATAGGATTGAGTGGAGTATTCTCACTACTTACAAATTATATGTCATTGGTCTTCAAATAAAATGACAAAAATGAACTTGATTCTCCCCACTGGCCACTCTGGATCCTGTCTTTATAAATACATATACATGTGTTTCAGTTTTACTTCATCATTTGCAATAATTTTGTACCCATATTTTAAACACTTTAAAGAATTGATTAACATTTGAAAGAATTTCAGTACTTGAAAATGAGGAAAATCAAAGATTGTGATTTTGTATGACTCCATTAGAAGTCAATTTATCCCACATTGATTAGATTACCGTTATTGCCTGTTAAATCACGAACTTACTGTACATAAATAACTGGCACTACCTGTATACATCTAACTTATTTTGCATCGCTAGACTGACTTTGTCCACAAATAAAACCCAATAACAATGGATTGGGCTATCAGATATAGGGCGTTTTAATCAAACCTAGCCACTGTTTGTAGACAATAGCCCTTCGCTCCATTGTAAATCTGCATCAAAGTCCAGCCAGTGGCATTTATACCCTGATAAAAAGCCAAAGCTGGGTCTGCTTAAAATGCTTTTAAATGAGGTTTCATGTCACCAAATTTTACTGTAATAAGGTCTATAATTTGAAACAAGGGGAAGTAATCATAATTCACCTTTAGCGTTTCTAGATCTAGACTTCTGTTAAGATTTTATAATCCTAACAAGTGGTTGTTAATTAAGGTGATGTGATTTGGACATGACTTGGTAGGTGAATTTCCACCTGGGCTGTCCACTTACTGAACTCAAACCACATACCATAAACAGTCTCTTTAAATTTCCAGATGAGGAATATCTGTCACAAACTTAATCCTATTGATATAGCCTTCATAGATGAGAAGTGGCTAGTTTGATTTGTTAAATCAGGACTTGTCTAGACCCAACACATGCGTGGCCTTTCCAATATTGTATTAACCATGTGAATACAAACTTTATTAGTTTTAATTCTATATTAGAAAGTACAAAATCTTTTTGTACACAATCCTGTATTGAGTAAATTTAATTACATCAAACATGAAATATGATTGTTAAAAATTAACAAGCTGCATATACCTATATATAAATGCATTTTATACTGAAAATATATAAAAACTAGAGTCGGTAAAATTGACATTCTTTCCGAAATCCATATTTAACGATAATATGGATTGAACAAAATAAATCTACTGTGTTCATTATAAAGCATCAATCAAAATTGAAAGCATAAAACGGTAGGGGTACTGAGTAGTATTTAACTTACACATGGGAACACATGGAAGTCTTTTAGCTTCCCTGCTGGTGGCTTTGGTGTTATGTGTAAAGGAATATGGACTCCATGCATGAAATTTGAATAGGTAGGCATACATTTATTGAACACTTTGTAAATGAAAAGTTTAAAATAGAGATTATAGAAAACTGGTTATGTAAAACACTGCTCCATGAACCTGTATACCGAGTGAATGATTTTGTGTTGACTTTATCGTTGTGTTTGACAAGTCTATATAAACAGTTCAATACAACACAAAATGACCGTCAACGACGAACTTGTTGACTTGAATCATGACAGAAAATTAAATGTCGATAGTAATTGTATGGTACAGGTAATTACTGGATTGTTGGGTAGACAAAGCCAGTGTTACCTGGACAAAAACAATAAATTACAGGTGATAAGGTGGTCATACAGACATAATAATCAATTTTAAAATAAAAAACATAATTAGAATCCATCTGTACTGTGCATGTAATATTTATATAATACATGGGACATTACTGTGTGTTTCTGGCCTTGAGTGATTCAGACTCGATAAGGGTTTCAGTAGATTGACTAAAACATATTATCAGATGGTAGACTAATTTTGACAACTGATATCAATCCTTCAACACTTTGGACTGAAATCCCATTACCAGAGGTATGTTTTAAAATGTCTTTTTGACAGTTTGTGTTTCACAGTGCCACGCACCTCTATATACTGCAATCCAGAAGTGGGCGTTTACGTAGATAAATGTTTGATTAGGACTTCTGATCAAATATTGAATAAGCTTCATGTTGGTGTTCAGTGCCCCTGTAATTTGTTTGTGCATATATACATAAATATTGGCTGTGGCTTATATAAATATATAGGTGATAAACTTGTTGGGTTATGGTTACTGTTTTGTTTATGTGAGTAACATAGTTTATCTTATATATTCCAGCAAATGTTGAGACGCCTCCAGACTACCCATTCAACACGTGGGATGTCCAGAGATGAGCAGCTGACCGACTACAAACGTACTGTCCTATATGGTGTCCCTGTGGCAGCTGTCCAGCCTTATGAAGGCACCATGGGTCAACGCACACGCAGCCTCACAAGTGTCTTCAGCAGTACCACCAATTCAACCATGCGTAGCAGAAGGTCAAGACCTGGAAGTGCTAAATCGACTGCCAGCACCCTACGCCCAGGCAGCGCAAAATCCATTGGTAGTTTACGTCCTGGTAGCGCTAAGTCAGTGCGCTCCATATGCAGCACTACTCGCATGGGAAGTGCCAAGTCTGTAGACAATCGCCCTGCCTGGAATGATCGCTTCAGTTATACATGATCTTGCATACCTGTTTTGTTGTCACCTGTCTTATGCTGCAAATCCCCATAGTCTTTACCCCATAGCTGTAGAAGTATGTACTAGTAATACAGATAAATGTATATACTGAAAAATGGAATAAGCATTACATAGGTTTAGATATAACAGGAAGGTGAAGGTCATTCACAGCAGCTACAGAGGACCTGTTGAGGTCACCAGCTTCGGGCATCAAGGTGAGCTCAAGGTCAATAAGCAAGGTCATGGTCATTCAGAAAGGTCATGAATAATAAGTAAAGTCATGATCATTAAGAAGGTCATGGTCAATAAGTAAGGTTATGGTCATTAAGCAAGGTCATGGTCATTAAGTAAGGTCATGGTTATTAAGAAAGGTCATGGTCATTAAGCAAGGTCAAACCCTGGCTATCAGGCTGCCAGTTGAGAAATGTCAATAGAAAAGATTTGTGTTGTTGCCCGGATCATGCAACTGGTCACGGTTTCAATGTCACAAAGGTTAATTTGGAAATCAAAGATTACACCAAAAATTGCATCAAAGATTGCATATATCAATGAAGAAATATAACAGCTCCAGATGTATCACCCTTTAAAGCACAAAATGCGAGTGGCCTTGATTCTGAAAAATGAAGAATTGTATTTAAATTGTTATTTTATTGTAAGTTCTTAATAGTTGAGTGATTGTGTGCCATTTAATTTTATTTTAAGATCTGACACATTTCTGAATGAAAGTTACTTTTGTGTTGAGTGGTTGAACAAGTATTTTGGATGCATTGGATGCAAGATTTTAATGTAATGTGTGTGTAATGTCTGTAGAAGCCCTTGTAAGTATTGGATAGGACTTCAGATACAGTTGTTTGTACACATCCCACTAGAGAATATTGTTATTATGCTTTACTCCATGGTTTGATTTTCTGCAGTTGCAGGTTAAGATTATTGAACAAAGTTAAACACTACATGGATTTCTTAACTTGTATTTTAAAAGATGACATTCTGGGAAATAGATTTACATTTCTACTCGCAATCTGTCGTAGTATTGTGGGAATACTACATGTAGTTTAAAAACTACACAGAGCTTGTTAATATATGGAAAATTGTGAATAGAATGTTTGCATATCATGTATATTTATTAGGAATAATTTACATGTTGTTTTGCATATTGTCTTAAAAGTGCTTATTGATGTTGTTATCTAGGCATCACATTGAAGTCATTGAAGTGTAAGAAGTCTTCATTAGGAAGCTCGACTCGCATTATAATTCTGTAGACATGCTCGCAGATTCACACCTTGTCAACTCTGTTACCTCTATCTACAGTTATTGTCACAATAACCTATTTAATTTTTATACCAGAGTCCGATAAATTTCTTCAAAGTCTTGCTCAAGTTTTGATATGGTACCAACATGTTACATGTTATTGATATTTGGAATATATTTTAATACCTTTCGTAGTTGTAGATTTGTTTCTTATTTGATTATAGGATAAAAGCACTGATATATTGTTGACACTTCATTCCTTCACATATTAACTTTTAATAAGCATCATGTGATTTACAAGATGAAAGAACTTAGTCATTAGTCAATGTACAGTCCGGGATGAATCTGTCTCCATATTGTGTAATGTTTATCAATCATCTATGACACTGTTATTATAATATTGTGTGAATCATCTCATGTTCATACATGTACAAGATTTATATGAGCCTGGCATTTCTATGTAAATGCATATATGCTGTATATATCCATGTGAATTTATCTGTCAATATTGTCATGGTCATTCTGAAAAAGGACATGTTCTCTGGTGGTCTGTCTGTGATAGTATCAAATGATATTGTAGATGTTGAAGTCAGACGTTCCAGTAGTTTAAATTTAAAACCAGTTTAGCTTTGAACATTAAAACTTTCCTTTGTATTGTTTAGATTTAATTTACTTATTACCTGTGGATCTGTATAGCTAGTTATTTTTGTGGTCTAAATTTTTGCGGTTTTGATCTAAACAGAGAAAATCAAATTTTCGGGAATCAAAATTCCACAATTTGGCTACAAGATATAATAGCAGACTCAAGTTTAGCACTGCACTATGCTACAAGTGTGGTATAGCATAGTGTAATCAAAAATGGTCTCCAATGATGGCTACAAGACTGCATATACAAGTGTATCATTCACCAGATTTAATTTTCGCAACTATGCAAAATTGTGAAAATATTGTCCCTACAAAAAGAAGTAGCTATAGGTTATTTTCTTAGTCTATTCATCATTACAAACTACAATGAAATTGTATCATATAAGTATGGCTGGCCATCTCTGTCAACATTAATATGTACATGTGTGTATACCACAATGTTTATCATACGAAACAAGTCACACCAGTAATAGTTCACCATACAAGTGTGCTTTGCTGAGATAACACTATAACATCAACACAAATTACACTTCATATTCATGGGAATCCGTCCTTTGTAACTTCAAATATTGATATGATTTTAAGCATTGCTATACACACACATTACTAGACATAAACTTGATACAAGGTATATACTGCATTGCACTGTCACCCAGAACACACCCTAACTTCACACATACAACACATGACATACTTTGGAGGCTTATCTTGAATGATCTTAGCAATACATAGAAAGTTATTTTATACAATAACACGAACACACAAGACAAATTAAACTGATTTCATGGAAGTTTATTAATTTCACATTATAAATTTTGGCATTTCTTAGGGGCTACTCTGTAAGTTATTTAGGATATAAAGAATCACTTTAGCAATTAAAATAGATCTGAATACCCCAATGCACCAGGGGAATTCCCTAAGATGTGGGGTTGTTAATTCTAAAAATATGTATGTCCGAATTGGGGGATAAAATTCAAATATGTTGAATTATAAGGCCAGCCGGTGAATCATCCTTTTCCAGAGAAAACTTCATGTTTTTCACCCACAAAAAATGACATCACATTTGGTTCGGTTAGATTCTTCTTTTTCTCTGTATCACTGTCACATAGGTGACAAATCAGTTTATTTCAGTAACTTTTCATTGTAAAAATCACTTATTTTGTTACATCATTTGACTAATTTGAGACATTATTTTTACTCCTAGACCTACATCATGCCTGTAAGACATTGTAACTACAGCTTTATTGTCCTTCTCCTTCAGTAGAGCTCCATGTGAAGGACGGGCAGGTTACCTTTAGAATATTGCCTGTTATAACTGGACACTTAGAATTCAATAAAACTGCATTTCCTACAGAATGTTGACTTTGTTGTTCTATGTTATGAGCGAGAGATATGCTGCCCAATCTAGATATGTAGATTAAAGAGAATTTAGCTTTTTGGCTTTAGAAGCTCACCTTATCCTGTGGTACGAAATATGTTGTCTGGTATTAACTTCCACATAAAACATCATTTTTCACACAAAAGGAAATAAATATATATCTCAAAAAAGTCCATACCTGGTATGTTTGTCTGTAGCATACATGGATAAAAGATTACCGAATTTGTTTAAATGGGTTAACTAGACATTCATTGAAGGTACTGGATGTCAAAAACTTTAAAATCTTCAAATGACTGCTAAATTATTGGACATGCTAAATTGGATGGCTACCAGTTGTGTTGAAATAAATTGACCTAACCTTGATTCAAGGTTTCTCGACTCAAATATGTTAAATATTCTAGAACCATGATATTTGGCCTGTGTAGTAGCATAGTAGGATGAAGGACTATCCATTCAACACTATTGATAAAGTATTCTGAAATGGTTACAGATTTCATCTAAATAACCAAGGGTCTTAGGAACTGATAGTCAGCCTTGGATGATGGGCTTCCTTTTTAGGTCAGGATGACCTATAATGATCATGTTCCATACGTCTTCGTCCCTCATAAAGCCCAAGGTACTGATATTTGGCCTGTAGCATGCTGGGATGAAGGGCTACCAAGGTTGTTCAAATTAATGACCCTGACTTTCATTATTCAATGTCACAGGGGTCAAAGAGGCTAAAATGTATGTGAATAATTAAGAGGCCTAGAGATCTCATATAGGGCCTGTCGAATACTGGGATAAAAGACAACCAAATAAGTGATCTTAACCGCCATTCAAGGTCACTTAAGTTAAATAGGTTACAAATCTTCTGAATGACTTTTTGTGAATAACTAGGAGGCATAGAGACCTCATATTGGGCATGTAGCATGCTGGGATGAAAGACCTTTAATTGCCTCCATTCAAGGTCACAAGGGTCAAATAGGCTTAAATCTTTAAATTACTTGTTAATGATTAAAACACCTAGAGTATTGATTTTGGGCCTGTAGCAAACTAGGATCAAGAGATATAAAATTTGTTAAAATGAATGACCTTGACCTACTTTGAAAGTCAAAGTCATCAACTATATCAGAAATTTACTGCTTCAACTAAGGAATTCCTTGTATCGTCACTACTGTATGTTGTGACTATGTTGTTTTGTACCAAGAGTCATCTGACCGTTCAGGCCCTTGAGGCTCTTGTTATTTTTTTCAAGTCAGTTTACTAGAATACCCTCTCTGCAGGTGCTCTCCTCTAGACCCCTTGCTCTGTGAACAACTAGAGATACCTAGTGGCCCCTTTGATCTTTTGTGATGTATCAAGGGGGTGAACCTTGTAATCTGTTCACCAGTATGAACAAATAGCCCATTGCTATCGGCAGTGTTGCTGTCCTTGTGACCCAAGAGAAGACAATACATGCCAGTTGCTGCTATCTAAAAACTTGGGAATAAACTAAAAATCTAAAGTCTCTGAGTAGTTTTAATGATTATGTGTTGAACTAACTCGTATCTCCTTTAACTCGCGAGAAGAAACTAGTAATGTTTTGTTATGTTGACAGATAAATTAAGCTACACAACCATGGCTCTCCATGCACGTAATGGTTCCTTGCTCTAGACATAGGGTTAAAGTTTTGACTCTTCCTCCGGGTGGCCATCCTCGATACTCCAGGGGTTTGATCACTTACGATCTCTACACCCCTGGACTATCTCATAGTTAAATGAAGGCAGCTCAGGTGAACAGATCTGAACCAATCACAGACCTACTAAGATTTCCTTTGAAGACTACAGAGAGAGCGACACCCAACTTCAAAGCCACGCAGTCAACCACAGTGTACCGTTATACGGCTCTTTTGTTTTAAATCAAAGGACTTACTACCTGTTCTGTTCTGTTGCCTCCACTTTTACTACGAGATAGTCCAGGGGTGTAGAGATTGTAAGTGATCGGAACCCCTGGAGTATCGAGGATGCCTGGTGGCAGGGATGAACTATTGACCCATTGCCCTATATGGCTGGGTGAACTATTTATGCCATGGTCCAGGTAACTGGCATTTGACATTTTCCTTCGAATAGTGAAGTGAACTATCGACCCTTTCCTTGGGATGGCTTGGGTGAACCTTTTGAAATGTTGAAAGTTGAATAGCTCGAATAAACTATAGTAATGTCATACTTTGGGATAAAAAAGTGCTATGTACAATTAAATGTAATTGCACTTGTAATTCCATGTATCATGAATCATCATGAAATTTCCAGGCATTGTTGTGAACTTTTGTCTTATAGCTATTCCTACGTATAGCTATTCCTTGCTCTCTGAATTGCAGCTCCCATGGCAATTTTCGATTTTTTGGACAGTGTGAACAAGTGGCACCTCGCTCTCTGGTTGGTCTGAGTGAAATATACCATCAATCCCATTATCTTTAGACCACCTGCTCCGTAAGTAACTGTAGAATGAGCAAGCAACATGGTGTCCTCTGAGACTTCGGTGAACTAGCAACCTTGTGTTATCTTGAAAGATAGGATGAACTAAAAGTGCATCGGCTCTTTAGACAACTAACTCTAATGGATAGTGTATAAATTGGAAAAGCAAAGTCGACACCATTGTTTGCAAAATTTGGACTTCAAGGATCACGCGTTCTGTATATCCGGGATAAACTGAAGCGAGCCCTTTCTCCCTGAACTGTTGGGATGACAGCTTCTGGAGGTACTAGAACACTGGACACAGACCCTTGACAACAACAACAACATTGATGTTATTTATTTGGATTTTAGTAAAGTCTTTGACAAAGTGTCCCATAGACTCATCATACACAAATTAAAATCCTATGGAATTGGAAGCAAAATTCTGTCATGGATACAACAATTTCTGTCGGGACTACAACAAAGGGTTACTATAAATGGAACAAACTTCAAAACCAAAAAAGTAAAGAGCGGTGCACCTCAAGGAAGTGTACTCGGGCCCATACTATTTCTAATTTATGTCAACGACATCCCAGAGGTAGTGAATTGTGTTACCAAACTATTTGCGGATGATACCAAATTGTATTAAAAAATCAACACATTACAGAACTGTGAAGAGCTGCAGAGAAATATTGACACGATCTCAGATTAGACTGACCTCTGGTTAATGAAGCTAAATAAAGAAAAATGCAAGCATATGGAAATTGGCAATATCCCCATTAACAGACAATATACCATAAAGGACGGTGACAACAGAATACGACTTGGGAAAACCAACAGTGAGAAAGATCTGGGAGTCACAATAGATAATACCCTGAAATTTACAAATCAAGTGAACAAAGCTTCATCAAAGGGAAACCAAATCATGGGTATCATATTTAGAACATTCACATATCTTGACAACCAAACCTTTAAAACACTGTAGAAGACTCTGGTTAGACCTCATTTGGAATACTGTTCTGTCGTCTGGTCTCCCTGGATAAAAAAAGAGGTACACAAAGACTCGTTAACCTTAAAGATCTCTCCTATCCAGACCGATTGAAGACCCTGG
Source organism: Argopecten irradians (assembly GCF_041381155.1). NCBI lineage: Eukaryota > Metazoa > Mollusca > Bivalvia > Pectinida > Pectinidae > Argopecten > Argopecten irradians. Next base: position 22,267,612 of record NC_091140.1, read on the forward strand.
GTATCCCAACACTTGAATATAGAAGACTGAGGGCCGATATGGTGGAGACCTTTAAAATAATCAACAAAATCGATATTGTTACCAGTGAGAACATGTGTACTCCAATTAGACACACAGGTACAAGAGATCATAACAAAAAAATCTACAAGAAACATTTTCGTCTCAACTCAGCAAGAAATGTTTTCAGTAACAGGATAGTGGAGTCCTGCAATTATCTCCCTGTTGAAGTGGTCAATGCTGAGAACCTGAATATTTCCCAAAAATAGACTAAACAAGCACTGGAAAAACCACGCCACGAAATTTTTACCATCAACCTAGGAAAGACAGTATATTATACATAAACCTAGGACATACTATTAAGGATTTTAAGCAATCACTTTAAATATTTTACCATTATTGTAAATATCACTATACATCTTTACAAGCCTTTTGTGGCTTCCCAATGATGTTGGACTGATGAGAAACTGATGAGATGAGATAGCTGCCTCTTGTTCCCTGAACAGTTGGAATACAGAAAAAATATTTCGTGTCCTTCAAGTTTCATTCTAAGTAAAAACGGCAGATTTTACCAAACTTGTGTATGTGTTTAGTCCTATTTAGGGCGTAGACGGTTTAGATGGTGGAGAAAAGTCGGAGTTAACCATCATTTTAAATGCGATTACAATGCTCATATAGTGCGCATTATGTAAAGCATAACGCATCATTATGCATCTGTTAGTGTTATAACGCGAAAAACGTTTTAAAATCGTTGAAATGTACACGTCATATAATGCGGTGTTTTGGCACCAATTTTACATAAACGATATCAATTAACTTTAAAAGACACAAGTTAAAACAACTTATGAATTCATCTTCTTGCAAAGTAACTCTCGACAGAAACATATATTAAAGAGATTTGCTACTCTGCCAATTTTACGATTGGCAGAATACTTCTGTATGTGCTTAGGGTTTTAAGACATACTCTTGAATAGTTATTACAGGATAATAGCAGAAATATATATACATATATTATATATATTTCTGATAATAGCTTTGATACGTTACAAAAGTTCAGTAATTTTCAGAAGGTATGAGTACGATTTTGAAAAAAAAACAACTTACGTACTAATAATCAAAATGCACTTCCGATTTTGAATTGCTTATTTCCATGCTTATAAAATCATATTAATCGGGACTGATCATGATATGATGTTTAAAAACTTTGTATTGACGAAAAAATATCATCTTTAAACTAAAACAGACAAAAGTAGTTAGCCAAAGGAAATACAATGTAGAGCATACTGGGGTATTATCGACCTCCGTGTATTATCGACCATTTTTCTGATTAAAACTTGATTTAAGTCTTAATGAGCGTTATCTTGTCATTCAATCGTTTTCATCACGTAGACCATTCCTTTCGGAATATCATGCTTTTTCCCTTACATTCCTGGGAGTCTTGAAACTACGATGAGGTCCGATTGATCGAAGTGTTTTGCAGCGCAATATTCAAAATAACGAACCGTTATAGGAGAATTTAAGAGGTAAGATAAAATCAAATATGCTTGTTTCAAACTGTATTATCGTTTACAGCTTCAATTTTGTGTTCAATCAGTGATAACTGACAGGTATTTTTGAAATATTCAAAGAAAACATGGGCAGGTAGATCAGATACTAAAAAATAGAAGGGTCGATAATACCCTGACGAAATCACAATCTCCGTGTATTATCGACCGTTGGCTAGTGACACAGATTGTACTGCGCAACATATATATACAATGTATTTACTACAGTTAGTATCCGGTGAACATTGGTGTAATGGTTAGCAAGGAATAGTTTTAGTAGGTCTCACGGAGGATTCAAATCACGCCGGTTAAATTTTGTTTTTAATTTTCTTCCCTTTTTTCTCAAGGAGAGGTCCACTACAAATCCGAAACAAATTTTTAGTTTTAAAATTGGAATTGAGATTGATAATTTTGCAGAGACGTAAACTACAATGTATATATTTTAGCTTCAGTTTAATAATACATTTATTACCATCCTTTTCATTTAATTAAACAATGTTATTTTTTTAATAATTCGGGTCATAATTATGATTCCCAGCATCGACCTAATAAATTATATTTATAAGGACACGGTAGTTGACGATCACTGCACCAGACGGATAACTAGCGACATCAAGTTGAGATTACATTAGGGGGCGTTTTTCCGTGTTGTAACCTCATGCTAGCCCATCAATTTATATTTTTGTGTCTTAATATCGTTTTCAAAGACTTGTTGTGCGGTGGTTTTCCCTGGATACTCCGGCTTCCGACAAACTGGCACGTCCTTAATGAAAAGGACATAAAACATTTAAAAAAAAACTCTTTTTTTTTGTAACGGGGCTCATCACAAGGTGGCCTTTGATTTATTGATATATGTGAAAACAATTACAGCTATAGAAATTTAAGATAAAGAATATATTCGTTTAATTACAATTTTCCTTTAGTACAGTTAGTATAATAATTTGATACTGAACGTTCCAAAAAATTTTTTTAATAATTACAAACTGTTGTTTTGCCTTCGTGTTACATATTTATCAAGAACTTTGTCTGCATGTAGAATATAAAACTATTTATTTTACAACAATTGCGAAACAAGCTACACAGCTTAAATAAATCACTCTATTTGGATCGGATGGAAGAGCGCGAGTGTGGTCTTACTGTGCGAGGAAACAAGAGTACCGGGGAAACCCACGTGATCGGACAGGTGACCTCTGACATGTCTGCATGTACATGTACATGTACCAGTATACGAAATATGTTTAAATCTGTGAATTTGTTCGGATAGTTTGACTGATGTTGAGCGAATTAAGACAAAGAGATTTTGTGCATGTGTTTTACTGATAAAAATATTCAACGTTTTAGTTTAAATTTTACTTTTCAACTTTATTTTCTCTTTCTCTTAGAAATGGCATCTCAACTCTCTGTGAAGAAGAAAAGGGTTCAATACTCGCCTGAAAATATGGCCTTAGCAATTGAAGCTGTAAGAAACGGGATGGGGAAATCAATGGCATCTAGGACATACTCTGTTCCTAAAACAACCCTTCTAGACAAGCTGACAAACAGGGTCCCTTTGGAACTAGCCCGAGATACTCTGGCCCTAACACCAGACTTAGACATTATGACAGATAGATGTCTGGTTTAGGGCCAGAGCGCAGTAGTACTCGAAAACCTGGAATAAGCCGACACCGTTTGGTATCGGGCCAGGTACTCTCCGATTCAGCTACTTACAAAATATTACCACCGAGAATCGCCAATTACCTTGGTCTTTTCAACAAATGAATAATTTTATCTACTCATAGCCATCCATTTCATCACCATGCACGATCTATTGTGCCAACACAGTAGTTTCTTTTCCGCAACTTTAAATATCCCTCGTCATCGTCATCATTTTCTCGTAGCATGCAAATCATCTTTAATCTCGACGGATTGCTATATTTGGGTAGATATGATATTCATTTGTTGAATAGACTAAGGTTAGTGGTGCTTCTCGGTGGTCAGTCTGAATCGGAGAGTACCTGCCCGATACCAAACGGTGTCGGCTTATTCCAGGTTTTCGATTACTACTGCGCTCTGGCCCTAAACCAGACATCTATCTGTCATAATGTTTAATAAGTCTGGTGTCAGGGCCAGAGTATCTCGGGCTACTTTGGAACCAACAAAACCTGGCCCGAAGCCTGTGTTAACGAAGGCAGAAGAGAGCACTCTGGTAAATTACGCCAACCTCATGGCGGAAATAGGGTATCCTATAACCAGGAAAGAACTGTGCTTTGAGGTTAAACGAATTATGGATCTGGATGGAAGGAAAACACCATTCAAAGACAACTTGCCTGGGTATGACTGGTACACGGCATTCATGAAACGCCACTCCGAGCTGTCGGAAAGAATTCCACAGGCACTTGGACACGAGCGCGCTGCAATTTCAATACCAATGGTACAGGCGTGGTAATGATGGCCTTTTTGTCTTTTTGGAAAAAGAAATTCAAAACTGGGAACTTCTTATTAAGAACCCAAGACGGTTATTCAACGCCGACGAGTCCGGGTTTCCTTTATGCATGAAGTCGGGCAAAGTTTTATCTCAAACAGGCGCAAAACATGTTTACCAAGTCGTGTCTAACAGCAAACAACAAATTACTGTTATGGCACCTTGTATTCACTATTGCTCTCGGGGGATTACCGTTCGTCTCCAGTTTTAATTTGTAATCGCCGGGGACAACTGATTTTAGAGAGATACGGGGATATAAAGAGTTTCCCTTTCCCGAAGCAATATTATGCTCACTCCGGCTTAATAATTGGATTATTGGACAGTGTACTTTTCCTGAGCTTTCTGGTCCGTGTTCGAACAGATTTCGTTGAGGAAAATGAACATTGAAAAGTCTGTGATTCTGTCTTTGTGTACTGCCACATTACTCATATGACTGGGAAGCAGTCCCCCAAAGATTTAAGTAGGCTGAAAACATAATATTCTTTACTCTGCTTTTGCCAACCTCTACCCATGTAATGCAGGGCGTGATACAGACGTCTTTTCTCACCAAATTAACTACATCCTTTGAAGGAAAAAGGAAATGTCAAGCAATGGCAAATGGATAATCTTGGAAAGGCTTTCACAAAGTATGACTTCCCAAAAGTCTTCAAGCAATCTTGGGAGACATGTGCCACACTTTCTAACGCCGCCCATGCGTTTAAGCGTTCAGGATTATTTCCCTTAACACCAGAAGGCATAGACCAAAGCAAATTGGGTCCTTGCAAACTTATCTCCAAAGAAAAATTAGAAACCAAAGAAAGAGAAGCAGAAGAAACTGATGACGGGGATGCAGGTGCCAATGACATCAATTTGAGTGATGATAGGCCTAACGCTGTTGCCTTGTCTTGTCAGGCAAAACACTCAACCACAAACGACAAGGACTGTGACAAAGAGAACGTTATTGTTCAACGTGATATTGCAGAAACCACAAACAACAAGGACTGTGACAAAGAGAACGTTATTGTTCAACGTGTTATTGCCGATGTGCATGTTTCAGCCGTCGTTGGGAATATGACACGCAATGAGCATGCCGTATCTGCAGCGTTCCAAACGCTTGTGATTCCAGAAATTAAAACAGGAAAAAACAAGTCAAAGCGGAAAAAACTGCCAAAGGCTTTATCCGGACATGAGGCACTTGAAATGTTCAAGCAGAAAGAGGAAGAGAAAATTGAGGAGGAACGCAAAAAGAAAGAAAGGGCTGAAAAGAGAATTGAAAACAAGCAAAAAAAGGAAGAAGAAAGAAAAGCTAAGCAAGAACGTGCAGAGGAACGAAAACGAATTAGAGAAGAAAAGGAACAAAGCAAAAGAGCATTAAAGCGATCGTGCAAGAAGCTGTTCGACACGGATAGTGAGGAGGAGTTTCTTGAAGACTTCGAGTCCGACGCCGATTCACATTTCTGCCCTGGCTGTCAGTCGACCGGTGGAAGAGTGTCTGAATGGGTTGCATGTGTTACATGTAGTTTGTGGTGGCATATTCTGTGCAGCTCCGATATAACCTTGATCAATCTCCATCGGGAGGCTGATATCGAGGCGTACAGGTTTACATGCGACTTCTGCAAATAAGACCTTAAGGTCGGACAAATGCGACAGGTTCTTTACTAGGCCTACTTGAAATGCCGAAAATATCAGTTCTTTCGCTCCTCAGTTTGTGTTGATTATTCAAGAATTTATTTTATGAACAGAAGATCTAAATAAATTTATTATTTTTGAATTGAGTTGTTTTGTAAAATAGATATTTTCAAAAATAATAAAGGTTATTGGAGCATCTTTATAGTTGGTCGATAATACCCGGATGTGGTCGATAATATACAGTTGATATATCTGTGTGACCTTGAAGATTTTCTCAAAGTCATAACATTTGTATGCATGGAACTGATGTAAAACGATGCATCTTAAATGAATTTATCGGATCAGTAATGTTTGTTTGTGGTGCTGTAATACATCGTTTCATTATTGTGAATTCATACTTAAATGGTCGATAATACCCCAGTATGCTCTACATATAAACCGGAGGTCCTCGATACCCGGGGGTGACTCTCACTGTCGTTATATCTACCTCTGGGAGTATATCATAGCAAAATTGAAAGTAAAAGAAGACTCCTTTGATTTATCTTTATAAAATAATCGCATAACGGTACACTGTGATTGGTTGAGTGACTTTGAAGTTGGGTCACACCCTCCATAATCTTCAAAGGATGTCTCTGCAGGCCCGTGATTGGTCAGGTATTTTTTCGCCTTAACTGCTTTCAATTTTGCTATTAGATATCACGTCAGTGATAGTAACCCTTGGAGTATCTTAAGTACGTGAAACTTAAAACTATTGATTACCAAACTTTCGTCATTCAATTTTTTTGTAATTTAATGTCAAATAATGTAAATACAATTTATTCTGGCAAAATATAGATTAAGGTTACAGCCCAATGGATAAGGCTAAATAAATCGATTCAGCCAAATAAAAGAAAACAGTCATCAAAATACCTTTTGAGACAGTCCCCAATGATCTCCCATTCACTTCCGGTCTTGTTCATGAAGGATAAACGTCAAGTATTTCTAATATCTTTAAAATGTAAACATGATTTCTTTCCATGTATATAGATTCTTTTATTTTGATAAAATCTGTTTAGTTAATATATGGTTTCATATCAAAATGGCCAACAAATATTAATTCAAAGATAGAACAAAATAGCACAACCCCTTGGTGGACCCCATTTTCTGATCTAGGTCACCTGTGTCACAAGGAGGCTTGCTTTCAAGACTCGGGAGGGAAAACATGTAAACTAATGTCCAAACAGTCGTGCATCCAGCAGTGCTAAACTGTATCTAGGGTAGAGAATTTGTTACGATTTGAGACAAAGTACCGTGAAGATGTCGATGTTGAACCAGGCTGCAGTGGAGGCCCTTTGCTCCGCCACTTATCTGGAGAACTATTTAGACACGATGGAAAATCTACCGGATGACTTACAGAAAATCGTTACTCAGCTTCGTGAACTCGATATTCAGTGTCGAGGTTTGTATACATAGATTATTCTTAAATAATGACATATAATCAGATATTTCAACGTGGCTATGTTTCCCCTTGATAGCGGAACAAGCCGTCCGTACATTTCGTGTGTAGGCTTTGGCAGTAGTCATGTTACGTAGGCCTTCATTTTCTGTCGGTCGAGTTTAATTTTAGACGAAATCACGACCTTTGTGACAATACGATTGATATTTTTATTCAGGTTAAGTTAAAAGTCAGAAGTTAATGCATGTTCATGAGGGAATGTTTATTTATGATTGTGAGAACCTGTTGGAAACATTCGTCGTCTGACGCCTCAACAATAAATACAACCACTTCCGGTTCAAATCTATTTTTAGTAAACACGTGTTATCAGCATAGACTTTCATTTTATCCCCATTGAATATTTTCAACCATATGCATTTGCACACTAGTTTTATTTTGTTAACCAATGGGAGGAGTAAATTGGTCAAAAATGATTTATTGAGACCCTCCATTTTGGCTTGCTACAAAGCACAACATTTGTTAATATTGTTTAATGGCATTTGCAGATATTCTCCAAGACATTGACAACCACCAGGAAGTCTATTGTAAGGAAGCAGAAGGTCCGACAAAGAAAAAGGCTCTTCTAGCAATACAGCGGGCACTCATTAAATGTCAGGAAATCGGGGATGAAAAGCTCCACCTGATGGCTATGATAATCGAACATATTGATAACAGGGGGAGACAACTTGAACAAGATAGAGAAAATCTAGGTAAACCAAGGATTAGTTGGTATTTTCCCAAAGCATAACCCTCTGTTACACTCTGAAACTCTGCCTATCTTTAGAGATGCTTATTTTTAATTATTTTTTCCCTTGTCATTAATTGAACAAATTTTGAAACATAAATTGTTCATACCCATCAGTAATTAGTATACCCACCAACAATAAAACTAAGCTTTTTGGAAGAAAAAAAAGATGTTATGTGATGACAGGTACTTTTGTAAGCCAAATGGTTATCTGTATGTTAATCCATTTATCTCTAGTAGACACATTCAACACTCTTCTTATTTCATAACTTGAACAGTTTATTATAAAAATTTGACAGTAAATAAGTTATATTTAGTGAAACAATTTGATGCTGCATTGTTTCAGGCTAACGTGCAGATGTATTACAGTACATTGTATATTTAATTTATTGAGTAGTAGAAATAGCACATTATTATTACACTTTTATTAGATCCTATGTTTGGAAAAGATTGTATATTTAATTTATTGAGTAGTAGAAATAGCACATTATTATTACACTTTTATTAGATCCTATGTTTGGAAAAGAAACAGAAAAAGAAGATAGGGTGACACCATCATCATCAACAACAACAACATCCAACTCCACAACGACGACATCTAAACCTGTTATTCAGCACACAGATCCTAAACCAGAGAAGGTAGCAGTGAAACGACAGCGACGACAAAAAACAAGTGACACCGTCATTAAAGAGGAAGAGAAGAAGGTATTGACTGCTGTTGTTATCACTGTTCATTTCCTGAAGTTCTTTGTGAAAGTACTTTTGCCAGTGTAGTAATTATTCAATTCTATTACATTTAAATATAAATTAAATATATTATTTGTTATACTGCTATCAGAACTCTACATCTAAACAATGTAACTCTACAAGCTATCATATCCGTGACTTTCATCTCCAAAAAAAAAACCCAAAAAAACCCGGCTGAACAAAGTCTTGACAAAGCTTGAAATTTGAAAGTCAAATTAACGTTTACAAGGGTCCAATCAACTTTAATAATTTGAAATGAAAAGTACCGTTATTCAGGTATACATGGAAAAAATAAATGAACTCTGATGACAAACATACCGTTTGTAGAACGAATATATGTTTAATGGTTTACATAATAATTACTTTGCTCCATTAGCAGTAATAGGCACCAATTGTAGCTCTAAAGGCGACACCATTATCTGTCAAAAGTCTTTTGAGCTACAATATTGCAGCTGTACTGCTTTCACTCTTGATGGTGCGTGCTCATCAGAATGAGAAAAGATTCATTTTCAAAGAACAACTCAAGGTATTCTGTTATATATAAATACAGTTTAAATAATGGTAAGGAAGCATGGTTTTGTATGTAATAATTTATGTTACAGCAAGAAGAAAAGGAGAAAGTGCCTAAGAAGAAGAAAAAACGAAAGACAAAGAAAGAGAAGGACCAGGCTCCTACGTCCCCTATCGAGCCTCCCATTGATCCGGATGAGCCTACGTATTGTTTGTGTGATCAGGTGTCGTACGGAGAAATGATCGGATGTGACAATGACGCCTGTGTTATTGAATGGTTCCATTTTAACTGTGTTAATCTGGTCAACAAACCTAAGGGGAAATGGTACTGTCCAAACTGTCGCGGGGACACAAGCAAAGTTATGAGAAAATTTGACAAATGATTGTTTTATTTATGTTTATTTGAGTATGATGAAATTTATATTTATAAGATGTTGTTTTCTGCTGAATTGAATCAATTGATACAAAGAGAAGGTCTTTATGGCGACACTGCAATGGCTGATCAACACCTCAAGTGCTCCGTGTTTCGCTATCCTGCAATGAAATAATGTGTTCTTGGATCTCGACTGGTGGTGTCTGCCTTGCTAAATCAAATACGGCCAAATTATGGACTTGATGAACTTGGTTGGCAACATAGATAAGTTGTTACTTATAATGAGAGGTCAAAGCAGTTGACATAGTAAAATAATGTTTCTACTGTTGTGACCACAAAATGTATGTGTCATCGTTTATGTACATGTGATTTTACAAGTTGGTAGCTATTTAAAGTTAAAATGATGATATATAATTATTGAGGACGGTGCCCATCAGAATAAATTGGGTTTCACAGACACAATGGTTGATACTACTATTCAGAATTCCAAATTTTAGCCCCAATTTCTTTGATAAATAATATGTGTACATGACCTAATGCGAACTTTAACAACTTACCCGATTTGATTTGTCATTATAATTAAAATACAATAACATCTCTCTTTTTGACAAAGCTTTCAACAGTGTCAATGTTGCATGTTGTGTCAGAATTATTGGCCCTAGCTCCACTCAGCCCCACAGGAGATATTTCATTACTCAACAGTCATTAATTCTTTATTCATATTAACTCTGCCTGATCTGGACTCTGTCCATTCTATCCATAGAAAGGCTCTATTCCTTCTCACTTGTCCATTCTATCCATAGAAAGGCTCTATTCCTTCTCACTCAAAGTACATTTAATGGCATGAACTGGCATTGGTCTCCAGTTCTGGTTGACTGTACCGCAGTGACTTACATACAATAATGTAATTATGAGCATAGATATTAAACTATAAATTAGCCTTACATTCTTACCCATCTTCAATCCTCCAGGGGTTACTATCACTGTTACATTCAACCCTGGACTATTTCATAGTAAAACTGAAGGCAGCTCAGGAGAAAAAACTGACCAATTACTGGCCTTCAGAAATTTTTGAAGATTACAGAGAGAAACACCCGACTTCAAAACAACACAGTCAACCAGTGTACAGTTATACAATTCCTTTGATGTACATCAAAATATCAAATTACCTGTGATTTCTGGTGCCTTCAATTTCACAATGAGATAGTCCAGGTGTGGATATAATGACAGTCATAGTAACCCCTGGATTATGGAGGATGATTTTTACCAAATCAAAAAGTAAACAAACTTTTGTATGATTCCAGTTTAGACAGAGTTCACTCTATTTATTTACATTTTTTTCATGATTTTTAAACTGTTAACTTTCCATTTATTATTTGTTGTGAGATTACAATTTTACTATTAAATACTGCCATGGTTGGTTGACAAACAAGCAGTAATAAGGTCCATCGAGACATTGGTCCAGTGCCAAGTGGGTGATGAACTTTTTCAGTATATTGGTCAATAGACATTGATACAGGACCTTCATACTGCTGTGAATGAAACTCAACCCTACTAAGCACCTCACTACAGGGGAGTGTTTTGAGTGTAGAACCTCAAACATACATCTGTATGTAGTATCGCCTGTACCTCTGATGCATTGATTGTTGATGGAATAAATTTTCATACATGTGTACTGACAGATCTTGCTATTTTGTCATCAACTGTTTCATTTTAAACAGAAAGAAAGCTGCTATCATCTTGTTAATACAAAGTGACTAGTTACATCTGATGTTTTTGTCCATATCAAAAATAAAATGTTCATTTTCGCATACTTGGAATGAATATGTTGCCAGTATAGCTATGATTCAAGAGTATTTAGTATGAATAGACAACTTTAAATTGTCAACTTCATCACTGGGACTTCAAAGTTTTTTGAAATACATAAATGTACTGTAGTCGTCGTGTTTCGTCCCTCGTCGTGCACGGTGCGCTGTGCGTTAACTTTTCACATTTTGAACTTCTTCTCAAGTTCTACCAGTGCAATTTTGCTGAAACTTACATGAAATGATCCTGACATGGTCCCCACAAAGTGTTGTTATTTTTCGGGTTGATCCGAAATCCAAGATGGCCGCCACAGCCGCCATATTGAAAACATATTTTAAACTTCTTCTCAAGTTCTACAGGTGCTATTTGGCTGAAACTTGCATGAAATGATCCTGACATGGTCCCGACAAAGTGTTGTTATTTTTCGGGTCGATCCGAAATCCAAGATGGCCATCACAGCCGCCATCTTGAAAACACATTTTGAACTTCTTCTCAAGTTCTACCAGTGGGATTTGGCTGAAACTTGCATGAAATGATCCTGACATGGTCCCGACAGTGTTGTTATTTTTTGGGTAGATCCGAAATCCAAGATGGCCGTCACAGCCGCCATCTTGAAAACACATTTTGAACTTCTTCTCAAGTTCTACCAGTGGGATTTGGCTGAAACTTGCATGAAATGATCCTGACATGGTCCCGACAGTGTTGTTATTTTTCGGGTATCCGAAATCCAAGATGGCTGCCACAGCCGCATCTGAAAACACATTTGAACTTCTTCTCAAGTTCTACTGGTGCTATTTGGCTGAAACTTGCATGAAATGATCCTGACATGGTCCTGACAAAGTGTTGTTTTTTCGGGTTGATCCGAAATCCAAGATGGCCTTCCAGCCGCCATCTGAAACATTAGAACTTCTTCTCAAGTTCTACCAGTGGGATTTGGCTGAAACTTGCATGAAATGATCTGACATGGTCCGACAGTGTTGTTATTTTTTGGTAGATCCGAAATCCAAGATGGCCGTCACAGCCGCCATCTTGAAAACACATTTGAACTTCTCTCAGTTCTACCAGTGGGATTTGGCTGAAACTTGCATGAAATGATCCTGACAACAGTGTTGTTATTTTTCGGTTGATCCGAAATCCAAGATGGCTGCCACAGCCGCCATCTTGAAAACACATTTTGAACTTCTTCTCAAGTTCTACTGGTGCAATTTGGCTGAAACTTGCATGAAATGATCCTGACATGGTCCCGACAAAGTGTTGTTATTTTTCGGGTCGATCCGAAATCCAAGATGGCCGTCACAGCCGCCATCTTGAAAACACATTTAGAACTTCTTCTCAAGTTCTACCGGTGCGATTTGGCTGAAATTTTGCATGAAATGATCCTGACATGGGTCCGACAAAGTATTGTTACATCTCTAGTTGATCCCAAATCGAAGATGACTACCATGACACTATATCTAATTAATTTCCTATATGTTAAGGCCCTTGGGCCTCTTGTTTGAAATAAAATTTGTTGAAAGAAATTGAAAATGATCCTGACAAAGTGACACCATATATAATTAATTTTACTATTGTCAAGGTAGTCAGATGACCGTTAAGGCCCTCTGGGCCTCTTGTTCTGAAATATGTTGGGAAAGTATGATATCCACTCAATTCAAAAGAAAAAAATAACTCTACATGTGCTTTTTAAATAAAATTTTATATGGAGTGAACAATCATGATATTGTTGGATGTAACATAACATTTTAGGTTTATGTACAATATGATATGTAAAATGTGGTACTTTGGCAAATAACTTTCTGTACAACCACTGAATATCATAGACACCCGACGGGTAACATTTAAAATTCCATGGACACACTCGACCATGGGGCAAGAATGAACTTTCATACTGCATGCAACAGTTCATTATCATAGTACTTCCTTCCTATCTTTTACACAGCTACTCCAATATTTATAAAACTTTATTGCACTAGTATTTGGATTTATAATATCTGGATCAAGACTTTAAAAAACTTCACTATATGAACCTGTATATAGCATGATGTCAATATACAGACACCCGTAAACAAAAACTGTTCTATTTTCAGTATGCATCATTAAAATTAATTTGTCACCCATGTTTGAACACAATTCCTCAACACATAAAGCTTCTATTTCCATTAAGCACTTGAAAGACCATGAGTAGAATAAGGACTGTGTAGAGTTATCACACTGGAGCCTCGCGGGGCTCGATTAGGATCTCGTTGATACCCACATGCGGTGGCTGTGTGACCGCATACAACACGGCTCGCGCCACGTCCTCGGGATCCAGGATACGACAAAGCTGACTGCCATCATATGCTTCCTTAGCCTATAACAAGAAATGTTCATCTAAACATCGCTACACAATTTGTATGAACTACCTACCATTGAGCCTCATTTAGTCAAGTTATATTTACAATGTTGGTAATTCCAATACACAAGCATTGTGTGTTGGTCACAATAATTGATTTTGCTTTATACTGGATATTCGAATTTAGTTTCTGTAAACCAACTGACTTTCATGTAAAATTAAATTTTGTACATTGTGTATTTAGTAGGCAATAATAGATTGCATAATTACACCATGGTATAGATTAGGTAAATCTGTAGAAAAATAGATCGCAAAGTAAAATCATCATGAAAAAGTCCTTAAAAATACATAGTTAGTCGCCACAAAAATCAGTTGGTTTACAGTAAACTTATAAGTTCTATCATGGTTATGCTAATATAAAGTCAACAAATAATTAAAAATTCCTTGAACGTCTGTGTGTATGACAATTCTATACCTCGGAGTCTGTATTTGTTGTGAGGAGTTCTGTGGCAACATCTCCTGGTTGTATACACGTCACCCGTATCCCTGACTTACACACTTCCTGTCTCAGGGCCTGGGACAATCCTTCTACGTAGAACTTTGTACCGGAGTACACAGCCAGACCAGGGAAACCCTGAAATAGTAAATACCCAGCATAGATAGTACACAGCCAAACCAGGGAAACCCTGAAATAGCAAATACCAAGCATAAATAGTACCCAGGGAAACCCTGAAATAGTAAATACCCAGTATAAATAGTACAAAGCCAGGCCAAGGAAACCCTGAAATAGTAAATAGTAAATTTCTTGAGATGACAATTCCTGACTTATGTTGATAGTTGGTATTATCTAGTACTGACCTTTCTCCCTGCATCCGATGACATATTAACAATGTGTCCAGACTGACGCTTCACCATCCCATCCAGTACGGCCCCGATACCATTTGTCAGACCCTGTTAATGAAATCAACTGTTTAAATGTATAGGGTATCATGCATTCAACATCATAATAAAGCAGCTTGGCAGAGGTGGGAAGACTGTGCCTGGGGAGACTGTGCCATAAGTTTTAAGTCTATTGTGTAGTTGTTAATAGTAACCCACATGACCTTGACCTCTACATAAACAACTATCTGTCTCACAATAATGTGACTAACCTCTATATTGACATCTATTTTACATGACCTTGACCCTTGTGTAGCTACTAACCTTGATATTGACATCTAATTTACATGACCTTGCCCCTGTGTAGTTACTAACCTTGATATTGACATATATTTTACATGACCTTGACACCTGTGTTACTAGTAACCTTGATATTGACATCTATTTTACATGACCTTGACCCCTTTGTTGCTACTAACCTTGATATTGACATCTATCTGTCGTTCCCATTCATCTTCGTGAAGATTCTTCATCATGGTGTAGTACATGGTGCCAGCGTTGTTGACCATAATGTCCACAGGACCAAGGATGGACTCTGTTTGACTCACCAACTGTTTCACCTTTACATCAAGCAATGTTAAACAACAGTTAGGTATTCATGTTAAGTTTAGACTTTTCCTTTTCAGCAATTTGTAAGACTTATTTATACTTCATAATCTACATTAAATTGCTTGCCATTAGTCAATGCTACAATCAATGTCACAATTATAACATCCTCAATACTCCAGGGGTTCTGATCACTTGCAATCTCTACACCCCTGGACTAATCTCATCGTAAAAATGAAGGCAGCTCAGGGGAATAAATCTGAACCAATCACAGGCCTGCAAAGATTTCCTTTGAAGCGACATCAAACTTCAAAGCCACAAAGTCAACCACAGTGTACTGTTATACATTTTTTTATGTTCATCAAAGGACAAATTTACATGTTCTGTTCTGTTGCCTCCAATTTTCCGATGGGGTGTAGAGATATTGTATGTGATCGGAACCCCTGGAGTGTCGAGGATGCAATCATAACTACTAATAATATTCCTTCTTTGACCTCTAACCTTTGACCTTACCTCATCCCTTTTTGTGACGTCAGTTTGGATACAGATACCCACACCACCATTGCTTTTGATGTCTTTCTCTATTTCCTGTAACCGATCCACTCGTCTCGCAGCCATGGCGACCTTGGCCCCAGCTCGAGCCAAAGTCTTAGCGATGGCCTTGCCAATACCACTGGAGGCTCCCGTCACTATGGCAACCCTTCCATTAAGTGGCCCAATATCTGTATGAATTTAATATTATAATAAATATCATCTGTGTTCTGAGGTCTAGTCAAGAAAAAACCCATCGAAAATGATGCTTGTTTGAAAAAAAACCCTGCATAACTATAATAACAGATTTGAAGACCAAACATATAGGGGCAAAACAAATCATGTGTGGTAACCAGATAGTAAAAAGGAAGGTCGGTAACTTTGATAACCATTTTAAGGTTTATTTTTTGGGTTTTTTTTAAATTCACGTTTTTTGGTTTTTTTTTTCAAGGCTGGGTAAGGGGGGAGGGGTGTTGTTTAAAGAAAATGTGATGATTGTACAATTTAATACGATTTAATACGACAAATAATGGATGCAGGCTTTTAGCCTCTATATCCATATCAATATTACATGAATTCAATGATACAATGATTACTACTTCTAGTGTAATTATAAATGTTCTTTGTATCCATATTCTTCTGATCGCTATTAATGTAGAGTATACAGTATACATATAATATATACATGTAATTTAATGTTCATTAATGTTACAAACACTATTATTATCACTAATTGTTCTTGAGTAAAAATAAAATGGTTTTCATAGCTGCCTCACTGTTAATCATTAGATAAGCATTAATTATAGCTAGTATTTATGAGAGAAGCAGTCAGTTAAGAATAATGATAACCTCGCATTACCTTGATTTTGGTAACCATGAAGTATATTGCTCTTGATAAATGGAATTATTTTCATTATGGGAAAACAGACCTCATCCATTCATGCCATCTAACATAGCTATATATATATACAAAACATAACAACTACTGTATTGTATATCAATTATACCCTTTGAGACAGCCCCTCCCTAACATATATATAGTGTGCTACTAGATTGTGTAAATAATTTGGTATTGTTAAAATATTGTATGTTATCTACTGGAATGGACATATATCAGTATTGGAATGACATTATATATTTAAACACGCTATGTGCCAATTTTGGAAGTTATTTCATAAATAATTTTACCTGCCGACATAACTGTGTTGTGTGGGGAATATCAACCAACACTGACAATAACCAGATGTAATCAAACTAGAGTTATCCCCCTTCAACTACAATTTTCTATTTTTACCTGAGCAGGTGATTGTGGCTCAATATTGCAACTTTATCACTCACATTATAAAATAGAGTGACTATAGTTAAGATCAAAACAGCTATTTAAAATTAATTTTATAAAAAATATGTGTTCTTTACACAGACTGTATATTGATAAATTAAGAGATGTGATACTGATGTATAAAAGATGTACCAGTAATATACATTAAGATGGTTTGAATATTCTCATCAATTAACGATCATTGTGCTAAATTTTAGAAATTTCCAACATTCCATATATTCTGTAAAAATTCAGCAGATCATGGCAAATCACATGGACTGAATGCAACAAGCTATACAATTAATGAGTGCATGTATGGATGATTCACATGTTCCACTTGAACTGAATTCCTGATTACATGTTTATGAATTAACACCATCTAATTACCCTTTCTCACTGTCCCCTGTCCTGAGGAGATGATCCCTTGCTTGCAGAGCTGTGTGAAGTAGGTTTTGAGAAGTTCCCCATCGGTTCCTGGATATTTCATATTTAATTCCGTCAAGGCTTTGTCCAGATTATCTGTGCAGTAGGTACTCAAGCCACTAAAGAAACTTTCATCCCTAAAAATAAACAAGAACAGTATTTAATAAAGTGTGTCACAAGTGTCTGATATAGGAGTGTAGGTGTCAGCAGTATGAGATATAGGAGTGTAGGTGTCATCGGTATCTGATATGGGAGTGTAGGTGTCACCAGTATCTGATATAGGCGTGTAGGCGTCACCAGTATCTGATATAGGAGTGTAGGTGTCACCAGTATCTGATAGAGAGTGTAGGTGTCATCCGTATCTGATATAGGAGTGTAGGTGTCACCAGTATCTGATATAGGAGTGTAGGTGTCACCAGTATCTGATATAGGAGTGTAGGTGTCACCAGTATCTGATATAGGAGTGTAGGTGTCACCAGTATCTGATATAGGAGTGTAGGTGTCACCAGTATCTGATATAGGAGTGTAGGTGTCACCAGTATCTGATATAGGAGTGTAGGTGTCCCAGTATGTTATATAGGAGTGTAGGTGACGCCAGTTTGTGATAAAGGAGTGTAGGTGTTACCTGCTTCTGATATAGGAGTGTAGGTGTCACCTGTATCTGATATAGGAGTGTAGGCGTCACCAGTATCTGATATAGGAGTGTAGGTGTCACCAGTATCTGATATAGGAGTGTAGGTGTCACCAGTATCTGATATAGGAGTGTAGGTGTCACCAGTATGTTATATAGGAGTGTAGGTGTCACCAGTTTGTGATATAGGAGTGTAGGTGTTACCTGCTTCTGATATAGGAGTGTAGGTGTCACCAGTATCTGATATAGGAGTGTAGGTGTCACCAGTATCTGATATAGGAGTGTAGGTGTCACCAGTATCTGATATAGGAGTGTAGGTGTCACCAGTATCTGATATAGGAGTGTAGGTGTCACCAGTGTGTGGTATAGGAGTGTAGGTGTCACCAGTGTGTGGTATAGGAGTGTAGGTGTCACCAGTGTGTGGTATAGGAGTGTAGGTGTCACCAGTTTGTGATATAGGAGTGTAGGTGTCACCAGTGTGTTATATAGGAGTGTAGGTGTCACCAGTGTGTGGTATAGGAGTGTAGGTGTCACCAGTGTGTGGTATAGGAGTGTAGGTGTCACCAGTTTGTGATATAGGAGTGTAGGTGTCACCAGTTTGTGATATAGGAGTGTAGGTGTCACCAGTTTGTGATATAGAAGTGTAGGTGTCACCAGTTTGTGATATAGGAGTGTAGGTGTCACCAGTTTGTGATATAGGACTGTAGGTGTCCCCAGTATCTGATATAGGAGTGTAGGTGTCACCAGTATCTGATAATAGTAGTGTAGGTGTCATTTGACTTTTATACAGGAATTGAGGATTTAGGAATGTTGTTAAAAATGTTCATAAGCATAGTTTGCCATACACATACAGTGTATTGTAAACATTTCATAAGAAATTTGATGGGGAATGGAATTACTACACAAGTTGGTTAAATAGTAGTTGTTGTGTTTTGAAATAAACTTATTTTTACAGTATATTTACCTGATGTAAGACTCCAATAATCTCTGTATATCTGTCATGCCATCAGTGTCTGTGCATTCTAGAACTCTATAATAATTCACAATAAAAGCTATTTAGCAAATCAAGTTTTACACATTTGGGGCAGATACAATTACCACTTAAGCAATATAACCCTTTTCTTGTAAGAGCTATCAAACTATATATCAATTGATCAATTAGTTTAAATGAATGAATAATTAAATGAATTAAATTGTACAAAAATCACCTTTTTCTCCATTCAGTGAACTTGATGACCTCAACAGGAAAACCGTTGGCATTCATCCATTTGTACAGCCAACTAAATCACGGGTCATAAATAAGAAGTCAAGATGTAATTATCAGTATGTACACTCTGATAAAAGGATACTACAACTCAAAATTAAAAAAATATCATGGAAAGTCAATTGTGATATTTAATACATTATGTAAAAGGGGAGTTAAGTCTCTCTCGAAATGTTTGTGCAAATAGTGTAAACCAATTTTCTTTCGCGTGTGATTTATTTTTACGAATTTTGCGGTAAAGGTAAACTCACAAAAGCTTATCTCCGCGAATTGATATCTTCCACATTTCTTGCACCATTACATACAAAGATATTTCCATTCAATTTAAATTTGCGAAACTTAATCTCCGCGATAACGTTGTGAAACAAAATCGTGGAATTAAGTAGCTGTGAAAGAGAAAGTTTGCATACAGAATCTGACTAAACATTAAGTGGGTTTCATATATATAATTTGGTTTGATTCATTATATCCTGTTAACAGTCAAGAGACATTTAAGGATGGCCTTTTGTGGATAGTAGTGAAGATACTTGTGAAACATCTGGCTCTAATGATAAATACATACTGGGATATTTAAAAGTTATGGATTGATAATTTGCATCTTTATACTACTTTTTATGTTTAATAACATTAAGATTTTTGACTAGTGGGTTTAGTCACCTGCAGTGTATAGGTTTAGAGTTGATGATATGATAGACTTTTCCTAGAGCCGTAGATAAGTTGTACGTCATCCTGACGAGGAACTTTGCAGCAAAGTCGACAGGTGTCATCTCCACCAGCCAATCAACATCAGGAGCAGCTCCCAGCCTGGTGATGACCTTGAGCATCAGCAAGGTCAGATCCTGGGGGTTCCAGTAGGCCTGCTTCATGTCTCCTGACATGTTACCTATCAAATCATGTAATATCTGTATTTAATCTATTATGCATGATTAAAAGGTCTCTATTTGTTCTGGATCTAGTATGGTCACTAAGGATGGTCTCCCTGTATGTGAAATGTATGTGTGTGGTGGACAGATGATTTACATCTTTCCTTCAAGTAAAACACACCACCAGAGAATAGTTTAAGCATAAATGAACTAGCTGACAAAGTAGTAACAAGTCTTGTGATTCCAGTAGAAACTACATAAGTTATTTTCCAGGTAGTATTGTCCGGGAATCCAATACGTAATTGACTCATAGAGTTAAATGCTCAACTAGAAATTAAAAATAAACAAGAGGCCCAATGGCCTTAACGATCATCTGACTACCTTGGCAATAGTCGGACATTAATTAGATATTGTGTCATGGTCGACATTTCTTCAATTTAGGATCAACCAGAGATGTAACAACACTTTGTCAAGATCATGTCAGGATCATTTCATGTAAGTTTCAGCTAAATCGTACCAGTAGAATTTGAGAAGAAGTTCAAAATGCGAAAATTTCATGCAAGGCAGATGGCGCACGTCGGACGATGATGGATAAAACATGATGACTATATGACTATCCTTTTTATAAAAACTTATTTGGAAGAGAAATAATGCCTAAAATATAATACTTGGCATGCTCATACTTGTGGAGGTAACATTTGTGTTGTTCCAGAGCTTCATATTGTAGAATAAATCTATATGTAACCACAGGCTCAGTAACTAGTCATTCCAACAGGACTACCTGGAGTTACTCTCTACACATTAAAATAAGATCACCAATCATTCATTGACCACTTACCTAGCCTGTAGATGACCACAGGAATACCTCTCTGGTCAGCTCTAGATATTAGCTGTTCGGCCACCCACTTGGACTGTGAGTATCCATCGGTCAGCTGGTCACAGAATGGCGTAATATCATCATTTTCTCTACAGTCTTTAAGCCCGTTAGGGAACACAGCATCAGTACTAGAATACAAGACATGCCCAGTTTGTTGGCTTTATTTCATGATTCTTCAAATAAGGAGCTGATGACATCACATTAGTAAATGCTACAAATGCATTTCAATGCTCGAAACAAACATATCTTCCTAACTATGAACTTTGTGAAAAGTTTAAAATGACCAACCCCAGTAATTTCAATACAATTCACATTAGCTATAGGTGATTCTGGCTTAATACCCATTTTTTTTACAAATCTATAAGAAGATATTTTGAAGAATTTTGAGTAATGACTCAAAAGATACAGTACTGTTACAAATTATACCTCGTTTCATTAGAACATACCTGACATAGTGGATTGGTTTGATTTTGCCTGTACAGGCAAACAACACCATGTTCACTGTACCGTTGACATTGGCACCTTGTAATGCCTACAAAACATTTCACACAATACATTGTTATACAGAAAACAATTAAGATCTTACGGTACAATGATAATGTCTGCATTTGAAACATGTTTTCACAGCAATTCTATTAAACATTGTTAAAGATGCTCCATTGCCGACAGAGCATAAACTTAAATGCTCATCATTTGAATAATAATTGGTCTTAAATTGTTTATAAATATGTCTAATGAACACAAAAATAATTAATATAAAATAATCTATTTTGCTCTTGGTGTACATGTAATCAGTACGTCATTCCATATAGGACTTAGTGCCACAAATTTTTTCAGGATGCAAACAATTATTTCTTATTTTTTATTTTGAAGTAAAATTAGAAGCTCAAACTTTTCATTGGTGGTAATGGTGTAAAGTAAGTAACTTTTATAACTGAAGAAAAATACTAAATTGTCTGCTTCTGTTTTTGACAGAGAAAATATACCATTTGTCAGCGGTGGAGCATCTTTAAAATACATGAATAAATTTAATCGAAATTATAATATGTATAGCACTTGCTTTGGTGCAAATTGTTTCTTTTGTATTGTTGTCATGGTGATGTACCATAACACTATTAGGATGGGAAACATATGATGTAATCAATTTTTGCGTATATTGCCATGGTAACAATCTTACACATGCTTACACTATAGGGGTAGACAAGGTTGACAGAGGCTGCAGCGTGTATAATGTAATCGATTTCTGTGCACAGATATGTATAGTCATCCTCGTTCATGCCGAGCTTCATCAACGCCACATCTCCTTTTATGGCGTGAACCTGTGTCTTGAACTGCTCTGTCAGAAATGTCTGCTCCTCAGTAGGAGGCTCTGAACCAGACAGAATTCCAAACTGTTTCAGCGTGGCCTCTATACGGTCAGCAGGACTCTTGTTAGGAAGTTCACGTACCACACAATAGATTGTGGTCTGTCAGAAGCATCAACATGGTAACAAACCGCGCATGTACGGGGAAAACAATATTTTATCAGAATAATAAAGGAAATCACATTTTAAAGACATTATTGACTTTGTTTACTTAAGAAATCATTGTCTTTATAGAGAAAAGGAAAATTAATTTCTTAATTATGCTTTATTGAAGTTTATGATTTTATAATAATATCTATTAAAATGGAGTATCGGTAGTTAAATCTTTAAAAGATACAAATGTAATTCAAAATTGTTACATGTATATTGTTAGGGCTTTCAAATTATCCAATGAACTATTACCTGATGCCAAAACCACAGATAAGGACAAAAAAATCATTACTGAAGGGAAATATCATAATCTAGAGTTATTACGATTCCTAACCTGTGTTGTGAGAAGTAGCTCCCTCAGTAAGAATGCTCCCAGAAAGCCTGTTGTCCCAGTAAGGAGAACTCTTGCTTTCTTAAACTTGGTCTCGTTGTGTAGATTGAAGCTTCTCCAGAACGCTCTCAGCTTCATGTCGATACTGTGAAGAAAAGCAGTTTGTAGTTATGCTAGAGATTCACCAAACCACTTATAAGTTAAAGTGACTACTTCACTATTGTAGCAATAGGAGTGAAATGAAGGGAAGCATCCAAGAGATCCATATAGATCTCTCAGCTATTAAAAGACATACAAGAAAAGTTTTGGCATCCATTTGTCCAGCCAAAGGAGACATATCTTAAAATAACAACCTTCTTTACTTACTCAACCTTGGCCATGTCATGGCGTTTTACTTCTGCTTTCAGATCGAATGTCACTTTAGGAACTACAACATCATTTTCCGAGTTTTTCTTCTTTGCCTCTATCAGCTGACTGATGCTGGCTATGGTTGGGTAGATAAAGAGGTCACGGACCGTGATGTCCACCTGGTACTTGTCACGTAAGTTACCTAACAATTGTGTCGCCAGGAGGGAATGCCTGTGGATACACAAGGAAACAGTTATAATATACAATTTTCCTAAATACTCGTGGTCATAAGATGTTTTCTTCTTTTACTGTATAACATGACATGCCTATTGTGAAGAAATTTTTCGTTGATTTCATGGTTGCTGGGAAACATCGAATATCAAACACGACATATTTTTATTTCATAAATTATTGGAATCACTGTTCCACAGGACAACCCCATTTACCGGTATTGCTCCCGACGAAAAACTTTAAAAGCACAAAAGAATGTACCCATATATCAATATTCCCATAACTCTATTGTCCTACAAACATGTTTCTTCCTAAATAACATTCCACAGTATGTACTTTCTCACTGCATATTATTCATTGGACCTACCCGTACGTAACTTTCTCTTAGTTCTTACACATTCTTGATAGCCCAGTGCCAGTTTTGGTTATAAACAATTGAGTATAGAGGCTTGGTTACCGAGGATCAGATTTTTGTAAATGTATAAGCATCTTCATCTATTACAATTTTATTATTATTATCAACAAACCATATTCACTGTCACACTATACAATGTCACATTTTTAGCCAAGAACTCAAAATCACTCGTACTTATCAACATCCCAATATCTTTCCCTCTTTAAGTTTTTTTGAGAATCTCCTTATAAGGATCCACATCTTACCCTCCCTGGTCAAAGAAGCTTTCCTGTATGTCGACGTCCTTGATCTGTAGCACCTGTTTCCAGATCTGTGCTACTTCCTTCTCAGTCTCTGTAGACGGCTGAGCCTCTTTGTCAATGTCGTTTTCACACTCCTTGTCAAATGGAGGCAGTGCTTTCTTGTCCAGTTTACCTGTTGCCTCTACAATTGGGAGACTGTAAACAAAATGTTGATGTTTGATGTCAGTGAAAAAGTGAAAACACTTGGTGGGTGGTAGCAATTGTTTTGCAAAGTTTGGGGTATTGGAAATATTAATGAAATATGAAAAGTATTTGAAATTTCAGGAAAATAATTTGAGTCTGAGAGAAGTTACTGGTCTGGATTTCTTTGAAAGAAATATAAGGTTAACATTTAACAGGAATTAAAAAAAATAACAGGTTTCAAGGTAAAAATAATAATTTTTGTATGTTTTTGGGGAAATCATTTGGACAGCATTTGAGGGAATTATTTTGGATAAAATTTGGCAGAATCATAGGACAATTTTTGAAAGAAAAATTTAGATAACTTTCAATGCATAGATAACTGTTAAATGTACAAACCTGGGCATGATAACAAAGTATGCAGGAATCATGTAGAAAGGAAGACTGAGCTTAAGGGCAGCCCTTAGTGCTTTTTTAGACGTCTGACCCTCTGTCACCACGTAAGCTACCAGAAACTTGTTGTCCCCCTCATCTCCCTCCACCAGGATCACACAGGCCGTTACCTCTAGTAATTCTAAGATGGCTGTCTCTACTGCCTATCGAGTCAAAACATTGTGTGATAGGATTTTGCGTTTTTAATGAATACAAACATAAACTTATGATAAAATTTTACACAGTAACTTACCGCTACAAAATTTGTTTGTATTTTAATTATGGAAACATGGATGATGAGAAGCAGATTTCATAATATGCTTTTATTGTGTTATGAGTTTATCATTTTGGTTACTAGCTAGGATTCATAAGTCTAATTCCAAGAATCAAATCAGGGGAGATAATCATGAATTAGAATTAAATTGAGAAAATTGTATTAAAAACTTCTGGTGGTCTATCTATATACCTTACCTGTACTTCTATGGAGTATCCCCTGATTTTGACCATGGAGTCACATCGTCCACAGATTTCTAGACTACCATCAGACAACATGTACCCCCAGTCTCCAGTCCTGTACAGTTTGTCCCCGTTGCCCTTCGGTACTGCTGCAGGGCGAGGAATAAACCGGACTGCCTGCTGTTCTGGACGGTTGAGGTACCCCCTAGCCAGGGTTGGTCCTCCCACATAGATCTAGATAACAATTAAACATGTACATGGATGGATAATCCAACATAACTCGGCTTCAGGATAATGATCTACAACCTTAGATTAAAGATTTGCTAAGGTAACTTGACTATGATGTAAATTTTTGTAATATCATTTGTGATTGGCTCACTAAAGACTATTTTATGATCTAAGGGTCTTCCTTAATTCACATTATCAATTAAAATTACAATCCTGTTATATACACATAGGTAATATCACACATAATTCAATTCTTGTCTCAATCTGACTTACCTCCCCTGAACTGCCCACTGGCTGTGGATTGTGTTGGTCATCTAGAATGACCACTTCCACTCCGGGCAATATCCGTCCAACTGGACAAAACTTCCTTGAGTTTATAGCTCCCTGTAAGGTACAAATTTATTCTTAACTTTGCTGGAGAGATGTGGTCAAGTTTGACATGTATAAGCGTCCATCTATTATTATTATTATATAGTTGCTTCTATTCGCGGGTGAATTAGATATCGCTATATTCGTGGTCAAGTTAATTTCTGAGAACTTAATACTGGTACGGTACCTAAGGATTAAATGGAAAAAATGACAAGAAGGGATTATTAATGTTTATTGTTTGAAGCTGACAAATGTGCGAACATTTCTCCTTGCAGATAAGTGTCATCGATGAAACTGATTTTCTCTCTGTGAAATTAAACAACTACATAGATATATTAAACAGTTCTTATTTTAAAATATTTGACTCCATATATCAAAACCTATAGAGAACTAGGTACCTGATTATTTTGGAAGTATTCTCCCAGATCCTCACAAGCCACATCGTGACACTCAGACACACTGTAAAGGTTAAGGAACTGTATCCATGGTAACGTCTTCAGGCATCGCTCAAACAGAGCTGTGGTGACAACCTCCCCACAGAATAGAATCTGTCTGTAGTCAATCAGAATTGAAATTAAATTAATAGTGCATTAAAACATTATTTGACTAACTATTGCATAATACTTCAATATTCAAAAGACTTTGACAATTAATGTTCACTTTCACTGCAGAGAAATTGATTAGGTTCTATATGGGCAGTAACCTATGGTCTAGCTGTCAGACAGACATTGAATGGAATTTATTTTGTACTCAGGCACTACTCTGGTATCAAGGTTAATTCAAGTGTTGAACCCCAAGATGTTCAGAAAACCTACCTCATACTTTTAAGCTTTGTATCAAAGTCAAGTCCAGAGGTGTTCAGAACAGCTTCCAGGAGTGAAGGTGTGAAGAGCATACGTGTGATCTTGTGTTCGTGTAGAAATTCACACAGAAGAGGAGGGTCATAGATCACTGTGTTAGGGATGATGTACATGGGAATTCCTGGACAGGAGACAAATCAGCAAAGAGATTAGAATTATTTGGAAATTCCAATGTATTATTAATAATTTCATTCATTATTTCAATCCATAGCTTTTAAAAATGTATTTTGTACTCTTTATAGATTGCTAAAGCCGTTTGTATTCCAGTAATATATAAGTCCTTTTGTAACAAGAGAGGAGAAAAAGTAGCAACCATACCAGAGTTTGTACCTGGAACTGTTTTAATTGGTGACATACGAGCAGTAGCCGGATGCTCGACTTTTAAGCTACCTTGGTCATTGAGGTTATCAACCAAGTCCAGTCTCGTTACACCTTGTAAATCTTTGAGTGACCTTTTAGAAGATAAACTTTTAAGCAGAAATCATCACAAGTCCTTGTAGATTAACCAATTCACCCTTGAATCACTGATTACTTAGAGTAACCTTTTACACTTAAATTTTGAAGTAAAGTCTAACAGTAAAAAATTCAAACTTTTTAATTCAACATTTTGAGAATGAATTATTGAATCCTTACATATTCATACATACTTTTGAGGTATTATCATTGAGAAATTTCAAGTTCTTGATACTAATGATACCTTTAAGTAGTGGTCGTAACATTTCCCAGGTGAAGAAGATGTTACAAGCCTCTCTATCATCAGGTCTATAAGGGAATGCTAGGTGGCGCCAGTGGTATGAGAAAACTGAGCCTCTGTGTGGACACATGATCCCTGTAATGTAATTTTTTGAAAAGTTGGTGGAAATCTTAAGTGCCATAATAAATTTTTAGTTAATTTATATAATATACTATATTTGGCCAGTAGTAAGCTCCCATCCACCCTATCCTAGAAATATTGAAATGGATCATTAGAAGATGAGGCTTACTACTAACAGACACTACCTAGTTCCAAAATCAATGTAACTTCTTACATTATTGTGTTAGAACAGACTTTTTTCTATGAGTTAAAGCAGATTTTTTGACATATCATTGTTAATATAGCAAAGTTGGACAGTACAACCTCGAGTACTACTTTATAAGTACTCTCACCTTTAGGTTTTCCGGTGGTTCCTGAGGAATAAACAACATATGCCAGACTATCCAGAGTTGTTGAATTATCAGCATGTTTTTTCTTGTCTGTCTGCTCTTTAGTTTCCAGCTCTTTTGACCAACCCTCCTTCAATATCAGAACATTCCTTTTATCTGAAAACAAATTTTAAAATTGAATGTATGAAAGTTCATGCATTGTAATTAAAGTTCTCTTGATTACTATGGTTCCTTGTCTGTGAGGGTTTTTTTTCAATTTCTTGTATGATAGAACAATGTTTTAGCAAAATTCAATTTGCTGCTTGAGGTGATGTGTACACGTGTACACAATTCAATTTGTTGAAAATCATAAAATATTCTGCCTGGGTCAGATAGACCTAATGTTACTAAGTAAATATATAATTTCCATGACAACCATCATCATTACCTGGAATGGCTGAGACAAGTTCTGGAGATGTGATTATAACTACAGGATCAGCATCACTTAGTATAGACTGTAGGAGAGGTGGAGGGTAGGCCACGTCCAGGGGCAGGTAAGCTCCTCCTACAAAGGGAGACAACTATATCATCACAGGGAGATAACCATCATACAAAGGGAGACAACTATATCATCATGTAAGGGGAGATAATTATATCATCATACAATGGGGGATTACTAAATAATAGTCTGCTTAACCTTTAATAATTATTTTTTTGCCTTATATATATATTAGGCAAAAAAGAAAATAATTAAAAAGCCTAATAATAAAGGCAGGCGTAGCGGACTAACTAAATAATGGCAAAAGGTAAATTTGACTTGAATGGATTTCAACACAACAGTAAATATTTTTTCTTCGAAGGTAGCTATTTAATACTTCCACCAAACATGCTTTTGTTAACGATTTTAATCACAGTTCATACATTTGTTTCAAAGAACATTTGCATTGGAGAATCTGTGTCCAAGAAGATATTATTTTGACATTTACATTTCTATAAGTTTTGAAGAATCATAATGAAATACATATTGTACCATTGACATTCTTATAAATCAATACTTGCCTGCCTTTAGAATAGCTATGTAGGATAGTGAGAAGTTGATACTCTTATTGAGATAGATCCCCACACATTTGTCTGTACCCACACCCTGACTACGGAGGTAACCAGCAAGAATATTGGTACGATCCTCGAGTTCTTTAAAGGTCATGTGACTACCATCTGCCTCCACCAGTGCCACCTGAGAGGGCGTGGCTTCAGCCTGTCGTGAAAACATCTCATGTAGTAGCCCCTGCTCCTTGTAGTCATTCATCTCCTTTCCTGATTGGTCAGCCATCCTGATTTCTGATTGGTCAATCTTCAGTTTTCAAGATCATTCAGCTACCTGTTTCATGGAATTTAAAAGACTAGGAAATTTGGAAAACAAAAACAAAAACAAAAATCAAAACAAATGATCTCATACATATGGAACAGGCAGTGTAATCAAAGACTTGTCCAACTGTTTATGAAATAAAGGGAAGAAGGAATACCCCAAGAAAAATCACTGAGCTACCTGGCAATTGCCCTGTGGGTTTCAATCTTGCGACCCAGATGTGGAAGACTAGTGGCAGAATGTCATGACACCTTTATCACACTGTCACCATGGCGGATAATTGAATTGATAATAATTCTTATTGAGATGAAAAGAAATGCTGAAAACTTTTTCTTTCATTGGTACAGTCAAAATTTACAAATAACTCATAAGATGATGATTCACCCATTTGTCATGTGGGAAAACCTTGACTACAATAGGATAATAACAGATAATAAACTATCTCACCTGGTTACTATGTAGTATCTGTATGCCAAGGTCCTAAGTCAAGGTCTTTATCAGAACATCATCCCAAGTGTGTACATTTTAATATGTATGCTAAAAATACATTACTGAAGTGTCTCATAACAACCAAGTAAACAAATTATTATTATTATATGTATATTAAATAGAAGTTACATTGTTTCAACAGCTGATCCAGTGATAATGAAGCGAGTGTTAAATTTTGAACATCTATATTCACACAGCAGCTGTAACATACAGACGTTAGGCAGAAGAATTAAGATACAGGTGAAGTATGCATGTTTATGTTATAAACAATGCAATCTTAATTAAATCTAAGTATTTAGATAATAAATAAGACTAATGTCTTAAAAAATGTCTTACCTAGCTGATGTCAGCTGTCCATGTGTCAACTTTATCAGTTCACCACCATCCTTAACTCTCTTATCTGTATCCACGGGGACAGATACTTAACCTTTGACCCCTTCATACTCTCTTCACTGGATACAGGAACTCAGGATTAGAGTATATCTATACCGAGTGATGTAAGATTTACAAATAAACATGGACATAAAAATCAATATGTACAAAGATCAGTAATAGTGTAACATGTGGCAGGATATTGTTGACTATGAGATATGTAGTGTGGCTATAGTTACACATGTACACATACTGTACTCCCCGGGGAACACCCATACATAGTATTGGTGACTATGAGATATGTAGTGTGGCTATAGCTACACTGTACTCTCCGGGGAACGACTGTACAAAGATCATTATACTCAGGGTTATACAAACTCTTAATGAAGTAAGTGTCATACTGACAACTGGTTTATCAGTATCTACTTAACCAACATTTAAAGGATTGTATGGGGATCAATGCAGTTACTAATGGTGTTAAGCTGGAAACTGATGAAGTTATACTCTTTACAGCTAAAATGCCTTAAAATAAATCACATTCTGAAGTAATTTTTGCTTAAATGAACATTTTTGAATAGAAGTAAAGTATTTTAAATTTAGCATTCAACAGCAAGGGTTACTTAAGGACATGGCAGATTTTGTTAGCAGAAGAAAGCCTGAGTACCCAGAGAAAAACCACCAACCAATGGTCAGTACATGGCAACTACCTACATGGGATTTGAACTTGTGATCCAGAGGTGGAGGGTATATAGTAGTATGTTAGGACACAGGTAGAGCAAGGTACCGTTGGTTGGGACATCTTTTAAAACCACACGACCACCGCTGCCATCTCCAAGGAAAGTTAATTCTTTCTGAAACTTGAATGAAAACATTGGATACCAATTGAGAAGCATCAACATTTTTCATAGATAAATTGCTTATGAGATCGTTAACCTATTAGCAAAAATATAGCATTATTTTTTTCAATAAATAAGAAATTAAAAATACTTTATAGAAAATGTTTACATTAATGTGAATAGTCGGGCAAAGAAAACCAGTCTAAATGCGTTCATTGGCCTTCCAAAAGTTCTCACATATTAATACGACGGTCAAGTTCTGCTTAGTTTCCCAGTTCTGACCATTAAAGTAAAGAAAAGTTGAAAGCATTGAAAGCGAGGATGCGTGGAAATGTAACCACGGACATAGTGAGCCGGGAGGACGTTTTAGAATTTCCATACTTTAAATTAATTTCTTCGTACGCAGACATATTTTTAGACGAGAGATTTTTATTTTTCCATTTCATAAGAAATTATACTGGATACATTCACACCATTTTTACCGAAATTAAAAATACTTTATAGAAAATGTTTACATTAATGTTACAGTGCCATAGATTAATACCATATATTCCAGACTTCCTAGATACTATGACAAAATGTTTGGATAAATCTCACTAATAATGTTTCATTAAAATATTGTAGAAATACAAATATAACATTACACTACCTTAACCTACCTATCTTCATCCTGTGGTACACACGCCTAAAATTGTGGTTGATGTAGCCATTGATCATTATAAATCAGTTTTCATCTGTCCTCTCTGTCTATTGATTTTCTCTGTGTTTCTTTAAGCCATCTTCCACTTTGTTTACTCTACCACATCATTGTGCTTCTGTTTCTTATCTTTTTTTTTACTGGTAATGTGAGTTATCTCCCATATACATTTCATATATACAATACATATGTATTTTTTGTTCTTTTTGTCTTAGCCTTTTGGCTAACACAACACATTTAACACAAAAGTGGATGTTCCATTTTAGTCTCTGGCTATAAGAGGATGAGTATTGACAAGCATTCCTTTTTACAGCACAACACCCTAATAGAGGTGAACCAATGACCAAAGTATAAGTTCCAGTGTCATGAAGTATTACCTGGTATAGAGCCATGGCAAGACTTTCTTTCTTTGTAAGTTGAAGGCCATAATTAAGTCACAAAGACCCACTTTTAGTACATGGAAAAAAAATGTCACCTTATTTGAACCTAAGTTTCTCGTATAAGTGTTTAGAGATGATGCCCAGACAAAACAATCTGCAGAACATATACAAATATATACTGCAAACTTCCAGTAACCTATGGTACCAGTGGTACCCTTATTGATCCCACTCCTCTAGGGTACCAGTGGGACCCTTACTGATCACACGTCATCTAGGGTATTGGTGGGACCATTACTAATCCCACTCCTAGGGTACCGGTGGGACCCTTACTGATCACACCTCATCTAGGGTATTAATGGGACCATTACTAATCCCAGTCAACTAGAGTACTTGTGGGACCCTTGCTGATCCCAGTCACCTAGGGTACTGGTGGGACCCTTATTGATCCCAGTCACCTAGGGTACTGGTGGAACCCTTATTGATCCCAGTCACCTAGGGTACTGGTGGAACCCTTGCTGATCCCAATTATCTAGAGTACTGGTGGGACCCTTGCTGATCCCAGTCACCTAGGGTACTGGTGGGACCCTTATTGATCCCAGTCACCTAGGGTACTGGTGGGACCCTTACTGATCCCAATTATCTAGAGTACTGGTGGGACCCTTGCTGATCCCAGTCACCTAGGGTACTGGTGGGACCCTTGCTGATCCCAGTCACCTAGGGTATTGGTGGGACCCTTACTGATCCCAATTATCTAGGGTACTGGTGGGACCCTAACTGATCCCAGTGACCCAGGGTACCGGTGGGATCCTTATTGATCCCAGTCATCTAGAGTACTGGTGGGACCCTTACTGATCCCAGTCATCTAGAGTACTGGTGGGACCCTTGCTGATCCCAGTCACCTAGGTACTGGTGGGATCCTAACTGATCCCAGTTATCTAGGGTACTGGTGGGACCCTTGCTGATCCCAGTCACCTAGAGTACTGGTGGGACCCTTGCTGATCCCAGTCACCAAGGGTACTGGTGGGATCCTTATTGATCCCAGTCACCTAGGGTTTTGGTGGGACCCTTACTGATCAGTCATCTAAGTAATCTAGACCAGTACTGGTGGGGACCCTACTGATCCCAGTCATCTAGGGTACTGGTGGGGTCCCTAGGTATGGTGGGATGATCCCAGTCATCTAGGGTATTGGTGGGACCCTTACTGATCCCAGTAATCTAGAGTATTGGTGGGACTCTAATTGATCCCACTCCTCTAGAGTACTGCTGGGACCCTTATTGATCCCAGTCACCTAGGGTTTTGGTTGGACCCTCATTGATCCCAGTCATCTAGGGTACTGGTGGGACCCTTATTGATCCCAGTCATCTAGGGTACTGGTGGACCCTCATTGATCCCAGTCATCTAGGGTACTGGTGGGACCCTTATTGATCCCTGATATCTCTCAATTCATTTTTGACTTTGAAATTTTTGGTGTTTTGATGCCCAGACATCTTTTGTGTTAACTACAAATGAAATATCTTATCTCATGAATTATAAATGTGTCTTTTTAACTTGAGATACTGATATGTAAAGAAAGACACACGAAAGCTATCTTTCAAGGGAGATGAAGGCATATAACACATGTCCAAGCTGATCACCTTTATGGTGACACCAAGCATTCACACATCAATTCTTTATAAGACATCCAAGATACATGTACAACAAATAAAGAGACAGCTCATTAGGATTAATGTCTTTATTTCACATACAATAGACTAGTTATGACGTACTGTATGATCAGGTCCACGGCTGGTACTGGCAGCATGAAACAGGCTTTATGATTTAGGGATGCTGTCACATGGTATATGTTAATTACAAATCCATATCTAAATTCCAGATTTATATAAAAATTCATCAATGATAAAAAAAATGCTGTTGTTTTTTTTTGAATGACATACTTTTTGAAAGTCTGCTAAAATATTTGTATACATAGATATCATACCAAATTGGTATTAAAATTTACTTCATACATAATCACTACTGCATTCATTCTACTTTATAAACTATGGATTTAAAATATAAATTATTATTACTTATAATAATACTTGAATTAAATAAAAATAAATTAAAAACTCAGAAAAAAAAACTATTAAATACTAAAAATGTAAGAGAGAATTTTTTTAAATTATAAAGTTTTAAAAGTAACATTTTACTTCAACTACTTTTAAAGAAGCAATATTTAATGTGACAAAAGCTAGCACATACAATGTGTAGCACTATAAGTACAATGACTGTAGGATTGTACATTTTAATGGTTGTCCAAAGTCTACCAAGTCCACTTTGACCAAAGTTTCAGTAGACACGTGTGGACCAATACTAATATCTGAGTTTTTTGAGAAGCCACATTTTTTTTAAAAGTAGATAGTTACTGTAGTGTTTGATTTTTGCTTTTCGAGACGTTATGAGGTGGACATTATGAGGCAGCCTAACTAGCACTAACAGGATCTCTACCGTCACACCTGACTAAACAGTGTGATCCGCCGGAGACAGACTAACAGACACATGATTATGCTATGTCGTTTTATGTATGTACCTACCTTTACATACTCACCCAGTACATACAAAGTACATATACATGACAATATACTTCCATTCCTAATTGTCTTCATCCACACTGACTGATACATTACCAATACACATTTCCTCATTCTTCTCTTACAAAATATACAGTTACTTTTACATTTTTACAGATATCTCACTTTCACTACATCTACTCTGCATTTAGGGTATGCACAATATATACCATACTCTCTATCTATATAGAAATATATACTCTGTACATTTTACTTATACAAACACATATATACTTTCTGTAAATTATATATATGTAACAACCTCTCTACATTCACACATACATGTTCTATATTTGCATAATATAGTTATCTGCTGTTGTGGGTAGGTTTTTGTGAGTGTAACATCACAATTTTCAGGAAAAATGATGTGATTTTTGCTCACAAAATGATGACATTACAATTGATACCTAGCTGCAAGGGCAGATAACTCTCTGTACATACAGATATCATTTACTGTACAAACATCATCTATACACTAAAACTAAGATATACAAATAGCTGCCTATGAAGATACAGTTAAAACTAAATATATTAACAAATAAACACACCATTAATGTATATTCATGAAATATTAAAACAAAGTCATACATATTCATTATTAAGAATCATTATCAATGACTAGTTAAAACCACATTGTGAATATTCATTACAGACAAAAAAATGAGGAAGGGAAACAATTTTACAGAAATGAGTAGAAAATGCAAAAATGATAGAATAGATATAACAGGATAAAAATATGAGCAAAGAAAATTGAGTAGAGAGATATCACAGCACCTTGGCCCAATCACCAGGAACTCACACACTAATCTCAAATGTTTTTTCTCCAAGAACATTCTTCCTTTAGGTGAGACGATGGTAATTGGGATTTAAATAAGTTTAATATGGCACTATTAGGGAGCGTGTTCTAACGATTAGTCCAAACTATCTTATGTGGTTGTGTCCCACTGCAGGGCGATCATGTTGTAATAGGTGTTCCAACACAACAGGTACCTTCCCCAGACGAGTTTTCACAAGATCAGGTAAAATATCTGTCTTCTGGAACCTGAAGAGCTTGCCCTGAGTATCAACAAATTTGATAGTAGTTGTGGTTGAACGCACACCAAGTTGAGTGCCATCATTGAACTTGACCCAAATCTCTCCGTTTGTTAACTGAAAAAGATAAATAAAACCCATCAGTATCATATATAGATTATATACTCATTACACTTCATTGCTATAACACTTGAAATCCTTTACTACTACAAACTGAATTTCAGAATTATTTTAAACATTTTGATATTGAATAAAAGATTTTATGTAACGTTTTATTTTTTCTCATATTTTTCTTACAATGTTATCTTATTTAAAAACTAAGTTCAGTTGTATTTTACATAGTCTAAATCTAATCTTATATAAATTGTAATAGTGTACACACCTGAGAAGCGATGCCCACGTCTGGTACGTAGACTTGTCGTGTAATGTCGTGACCACCTTTCCTCAGCTGACTGCCCCCACTATGACTGGATGTCGGACTCGTGTTGGTGCCACCTCCAGTGCCTAGTTTCTCTAACCCACCAGTAACCTTATCCATCTGAAGTTTTTCAGCCGATAATCGCACAGCCTCTGACTTGAGGGTACGGTCCTGTGAATCAGTCACAGACTGGTCAACACAGTCGGTCATCGTGCTAACCACAGTCCCATCAAAGGAGGTCATCTGAAAAACAGACAGGTACAGGGTAAAATCCTCATCCAATCAAGACAAAGCAACAAAACACAATTAACAGCAAAGAAATGTCTCTAAATTTTATTTTCATTAAGAATCACAACAGTTACTCTTCTCTTGCAAGTGAAAAGTGAAACTGTATTTTTTGCCAAATACTTCATTTTTGTGTTCAATAAACAACAGAATACATACCACAGATGGAGAAGGTCGTGACCCAGATGACGGGGTGCTCATGTTCTCAAATGCCCCAGAACTTGGTCCTGTCCCACTTGTTGATGTAGATCGACCAGAGTCATTTAAATTCTGATTTTTAGGACGACTGAAATTAGCAAAAAGATTAAAACTTTATTAAAGGATCTTAAATGCAATTTTTGAAAATATTGTCTTCTTGATATGAATATCTTCCATATGATATTAAGAACCACAATGCCAATTTGTATTTAAAGAAGCTTACCTTCCAATAATGATAGGAAAGAACTGAGTTTTCAGAGCACATCTCTGCTGAACTGCACTGATCACTGACTCTATTTCCAGACACTGCTGCCGGCACTGTAAAATAATACACAAACATGTCATTACTGTTTCAATGCTTTCAAGGCATTATCAGTCAAACAATTCGTTTTTGCTTTGATGTAACAATTTTTGTTTCATAATATTATTAAGATTCTTATCTCTGAATTTATGATCACTTTCTATAGAATTAGCTAATGAAAGTTTTTTTTTGTACATAACGACTTACCTGTTTAACATAGACGAGTAATCTTAGTGTATCATCAGTTAATCTTTCCTCTGCAGCTGCCGAGTCTAATACTAAAGATGTTCCTGACTTCTCTATAATTCTGGTGTTGGTAGAATTAATAGTAAACTTAGCACCTGAAACAAACATCAAATTCTGTTAAAAAATGTTCAATATGACAGGTAAAACACATGTTTAATAGATCAATAACAAAGAATATATATTTAAAAAAAATTATATTGTGAAATTTCAATAAATACACTACATATAAGCTTGGTGAATCTGGCAAAAAAACATATATAGATGATCTGAGCATGCATACATGTTTCAAGATACTTTTAAAAGTTTATATGGACAGTAAAACACTTTGAAAAGTAGAATATGTTATAAATACATAATTGTGCTTTTAAATTGTAAATTGCAAGTATTCATAAAACAAAAAAAATAAAAACAAATTACATGTAGCTATTAAAATAAAAACATACAAAAAATTAAAATAACATTTACAAATTACAAATAATTACACAGAACATGAAAAATAGGTAAAAAGACATGAAAAGAGTTTGATCAACACATGCTTGTATACAAAATGTTTGGGAATAATGTCGGTAGAAAGGTATATACTTAGAACGGCTATTTATAGGAACAAAACACCACCAGATAACAGTACCAAGGTAGTCAGAGAGAACACAGCGATAAAAACATAAGGATGGGGCTGTGTAGGGCAAGGATTACCATGCATGACATTTGACCTCTCAGGCCAGAAAACACACCACAGACACATGTACATGTGCAGACGGCGCAATGTCCACGTTACCCTCTCCGCCACAAAGAAACATTTGTACAATTTATGATGATTAAATGTTGTCGACCAGCACTTTAAAAGTAGATATTTTAGAGCAAAAACTTTCATGGTCAAAATCTTGAACTAAGTTCATTGAAATTAAAAGCACAAAATTTTAATCAATAAACTTTACAAAATTTTGTAAAACAATGTTTCACTTTCTGATAAATAACTATACAAAAATTACCTGTTTTGGTTTTAATTATATCTTGATTTGAATCATGAAGAATATTATGAACACCAAACATAGTTTTAGTGTGGCGGAGTTTATTTTTACGTGGAGGTTATGGCCATAGGTGTCAAAACTTACTGCGAGGAGGGGCAGACTTGCCTGCCCCACCACTGGATTTCACTGTGTCATCCACGACATACGTCCCTTCAAATACCATACAAACTATATCCTACTCGTTCTCACTAACATTTCTTTTTATTATTAGAATATTGGACCTACTCAGAATCACAATAGCCTATAGCTACATCAAAAGTTTAAAATAGTAAATCATATTTTTCCAGATTTGTATCATATTTTTACTAGCAATAATGAATTTATCCTACAGAAACTTATTGTGACTCCTTAATATATTTATTCAAATATTTTCTAGTGAGTTTTCAAACTTAAAATTATCATCATCGCTAAAGGAACTTACTTCTTATTTCAACAAAAACCTTATTGTAGAGGAAAACCTACCATCATAAAATATGGCCTCAAAATCAGCATCTGGGGAGTTCTCCATCAGCATACACTTGGCCCGGCTGGTAAATAGAGTCACCTTTGGTGTCTTTGAGCGTACTAGCTTTACAAACCTGTAAAAGTAAAATATTTTCAAAATATTGTTCCAATGTCAGCTTTAGAAAACCATAATGTAAAGCCAGGTAACATTTAAAGTAACTCTCAGATAATGACATTGATTTAATTCTGATGTATTACATATTTTCGCTTCAAAATGATGAGACTTGATCCCTACATTTTATGGCAGAACTAGATACAACAGAACATGGGAAACAATATATATCCCTACATTTTATGGCAAGGGTATTATATAAAAATTCTGTTTCTTTACCTAAAAGCATACTGGTATTTTTTCCAGTATTTTTCGGGGAGTGTGTCGAAGGTGTATGATTTGGATGGTACCGGTGGTAGAGGTACTGGTACATCTCCCACAGGTTCGCCGCGGCCATTGTTAGGCTGGTAGATGTTCACGGTCTGTCCGTCCACAGAGATGAGAAAAACTTCCACGACCTTCTCAACCTTCTGTTTCTGCTTGAGGAACTCTAAACACACATCTCCACATTCCAAAATGTTGACCTGGAAGAAAGTTCAGGTTATGCAAATGAATAAATTTTGAATTTAGATTAAAAAGGAGAAAACAACCATGATTTTTTGACAAAGAACTGCACTTTTTATATTTATCGCAGAGTAAATCCCATGATTTCATTTGTGAACATTTGTACAAACAATAATACAACAGATATTTAATACTCACAATGGCGTTTCTTGTCCTCTGTCTGATGTGCCGTAACCTGGATGAATTCAGGGGAAGCACCACATCACGTATTGTCTTACTACTAACACTGCTTTGTACAGGTTTGACGTCTTTACCACGGCTGGAACTCAACTTATCCTCCATAGAATGGTGAGTGTGACTGTCCTGATATCGATGACCACTGATGTGGTCAAGCTGCGGACATCTCTCGTGCCAGCTGCCCATTGCATCACCATCAAAGTTAAGAGCTTTTTTGGTGTTCTGTAGAGAGAACTCTGCGCCTTCCTGTGAGGACAGATCAGACAGTGCGGAGCTGATGGAGGGTTTACTGGTGTCACTTAGCTGCTGTGGACTGATACGGCCACGAGGATCGTTACTGTGTGTACTCAGACTGCAAGACCAGCCTGTGGAACTGTTGGGTGTGTTCTCTTGGTACTTAGTTGGGTCGAAAGTCGGTGCTCCATACAGCTCCTGTGACTTGTCTTGACTGTTTGTCCTCATGTAGCGATCAGTTGACCGCTGGCTACCCAATCGAGCCTCCTTGTCACTAAAACAAAGGAAATGTGTTTTACAGTCTGTTTCATATTGTCAGTGGTACAAAACATCAAAAATACTATTCTAATTAAGTTTTAAGAATTTTAATTGTTACACGACGTCTAATTACAGATCCTTTTTCAGAGACTAATTCATTTTAGAAAACTATCATTATGATGATTTTCTACTAAATATTTGGTATTCAAAATTTATTGGAAACATCAAAATGTTTATCTGGTATCAAAATTTTAAATGCCATTGGTTTATAAGGCAAAATAGTTTTATTGTGTCAATTCAATGAAATCGCACAGAGATATACACACATTCATCAGAGTATCGTTAATGACTCACCTATCTCGGAGGCGTACAGGTGGAGAGGGTGGATGTCGTAACACTGGGTTTGAGGAAGGCGCAGCTCCCTTCTTTGAAAAGAACATATCAGTTTGTTCAGAACCAAGCTTTTTGGCATTTGCCAAACTCTCTTCATTCTCAGAGATTTGAGATTCCAAAGGGAATGCTGGAAAAGGGCGTGGCTTTGGATGACTGGACATGCGTGATGATGAAATGGTTGCCATGGTACCCCTACCACTATCAATAGATGTCTCTCCGAAGCCATGTGAACCTTTACTGAGGCTGTTGCTGTTATCTTTCGTCATGAAAGGGTGACTAAGGATTTCTGGAAGAAAAAAGGAGACAATCTTAAATTGTTTGTTATGAGCAAGTGACAGATGTTTTGGAGAAAACAAACACAATTGGTAATAAGTTTATCAGAGAAGTGAGACCGAAGCTTTTTGCAAGAATGCAACAGACCATTGTAACAGTATTACATCAATATCCAATGAAGATGTTTGAAGAACTCATGCTGCAAGGTAGCCTTTACAGTAACAAATTATGCTAGTAAGTAATATTTTCTTAATATAGAACAATAATTTCATGGAAAAATGTATATTTATTTCATTATTTTTTGAGAAAAAAGTACCTTTGAGATTCTGTCGTTCCTTTGGGTTTTTCTTTAGGAGGGACTGGATAAGATCCTTGGCCTCATTAGATATGTGGTCAGGGAGATGGAACTCGGCTAGGATAACACGGTTCAATGTTGTTTTTACACCTTCTGTATCAAATGGAGGTTTGCCCACCAAGAATGTGTACAACATACAACCGAGGGACCACACATCAGCTTCCAGTCCGTGGGCTGAGCGCATGGCTATCTCCCTATAAAACAACACCAAATATTTCAATTATAATCTGATATCAACTGTTAAGAAATTTTTATTTAAGGTGATATATGCTGCAAATTTACAAAAGATTCATTCACTATATGACACTGACGTTCCATATTTCACTGATGTCACAGAATTTTTGGGATCTGATCGAACATTGGTTATCTGAAGCAGAAACAATGCAGATATATGTACTCTCAGACTGAGCTATTTTTTTCCTTTTTTTTAAGGAAAATTAAACTTACGGTGATATGTAGTTTGGAGTTCCACACATAGTAAAATGTTTCTCATCAGGAATGTTCAATTGGGTAGCCAACCCAAAATCAGCAATTTTCTACAAAAGAAAAAATATTTGCCACTTAAAATACACAAGTCTATAATTTTTTTTCCCCCACTCATAATGTTCCCCAATACAATTAAAACTCAACAGAAGACTCCAGAATTACGAAGTGCTAGTTGTCCCGAGATTTTTTTAATGCAACTCTTAATTCCGAGATTTTTTTAATGCAACTCTTAATTACAAACGAAAAATATGCATACCACATCCATATTGCGTGTGAGAAGGAGATTAGCTAATGTGAGGTCACGGTGAAGAATTCCATGTGAATGAAGGTACAGCATCCCTTTCACGATTTGTTTCATAAAATGTTGAGCTGTAAACAAAATAAAAGGATTAAACACACACTTCAACATAAAGGTCTCAAGTTTTTTCTCTCTGCATATATTAGAAAAATTTAAAAAATGTCATGCTAAGAGTGTAAATGTAACAACCATTGTTTCATAATTGAAAATTTAGTGCAAGTACAATATACAGGATGTAAATAGAGATACTGATACAGCAAACCAACTCTCAAGCTTCTTCATTTTATGGTTTCAGTCTCAAAACAAGTATACAGAGATGAACTATCACTGATTCGTATATATAAAGCAGATTAGAATTTGCAGGAAAAAACTTGAGTGAATATATCTAAGATTGTGAAGTTATTTATTGTAGAGTAGAACTTACCTTCTGCCTCATTTAGCACCTTACAGTTGGCCTTTAGGTAACGGTTGAGCTCACCATTGTGGCTGATCTCCAGAACTAAGTACACATAGTTATTATCTTCAAAATAGTTGTACAGCTGTAACAAATACACAACAGTATATTAACATTTATTATTCAAACA
This sequence comes from Argopecten irradians, assembly GCF_041381155.1. Lineage (NCBI taxonomy): Eukaryota > Metazoa > Mollusca > Bivalvia > Pectinida > Pectinidae > Argopecten > Argopecten irradians. The sequence goes on from NC_091140.1 coordinate 22,309,765, forward strand.
TACAACCAGGTTGGTTATTGACCATAATGACAAATTTTAACTCTATATATATACTTGGTTTTAATTTATGGTATATTCAACATTCAACTAAGTATGCTATATTCTAAAGAGCCAATTATGGTCACAGGAAAATTATTCTTTGAAAATATCAACCCAAAGTTATGCATTAATAGTGTTTACTTTTATTGATTCTTAAAATATTCTATCAATAATGTATTGATTTTTTATAGCCTACACCCAAAATTTTTTTTCTACAAAAGAAAAAAATTTGTTACACAAGTCTATAATTTTTTCCCCCCCCACTCATAATGTTCCCCAATACAGTTAAAACTCAACAGAAGACTCCAGAATTACGAAGTGCTAGTTGTCCCGAGATTTTTTTAATGCAACTCTTAATTCCGAGATTTTTTTAATGCAACTCTTAATTACAAACGAAAAATATGCATACCACATCCATATTGCGTGTGAGAAGGAGATTAGCTAATGTGAGGTCACGGTGAAGAATTCCATGTGAATGAAGGTACAGCATCCCTTTCACGATTTGTTTCATAAAATGTTGAGCTGTAAACAAAATAAAAGGAAGTTAAACACACACTTCAACATAAAGGTCTCAAGTTTTTTTTCTCTGCATATATTAGAAAAATTAAAAAAATGTCATGCTAAGAGCGTAAATGTAACAACCATTGTTTCATAATTGAAAATTTAGTGCAAGTACAATATACAGGATGTAAATAGAGATACTGATACAGCAAACCAACTCTCAAGCTTCTTCATTTTATGGTTTCAGTCTCAAAACAAGTATACAGAGATGAACTATCACTGATTCGTATATATAAAGCAGATTAGAATTTGCAGGAAAAAACTTGAGTGAATATATCTAAGATTGTGAAGTTATTTATTGTAGAGTAGAACTTACCTTCTGCCTCATTTAGCACCTTACAGTTGGCCTTTAGGTAACGGTTGAGCTCACCATTGTGGCTGGATCTCCAGAACTAAGTACACATAGTTATTATCTTCAAAATAGTTGTACAGCTGTAACAAATACACAACAGTATATTAACATTTATTATTCAAACATACAACCAGGTTGGTTATTGACCATAATGACAAATTTTAACTCTATATATATACTTGGTTTTAATTTATGGTATATTCAACATTCAACTAAGTATGCTATATTCTAAAGAGCCAATTATGGTCACAGGAAAATTATTCTTTGAAAATATCAACCCAAAGTTATGCATTAATAGTGTTTACTTTTATTGATTCTTAAAATATTCTATCAATAATGTATTGATTTTTTATCTACACTTTTTTGTAAATGGTTAAATTGCTTGTAAACAACAATACTGTTCTGATCTGTGGACTGTGTCACATGGCTAGTGAAGCGTGACATGTACAGATCACAGTAATTAGCTAATTGTATTATCACCTTCCTAATTTGTCAGGCCTAATTAGGTGTGATTTCTACTCTATTTAACAGACTGGTCCAAGGTAATGTAATTATGTTGTTGTACTTCAATTAGCCAATTACAATATTCACAGTATTGACCATAACACAAATTAGTATAAGAAATTGATTACTTGGTTTTATGTATAATTTAATTCATATAGATTTTAAATATAACAAAAACTAATGTTAGTTAAAAGTACTCTTTGAGGTGAGGGATAAAAATACCTTTACATTATTATCAGAAGCTAAAGAAACATTGCTAGTAAACCGTTTGACCTGTGCCGTGATTATCAGAAATACCTATTTATCACTACTGGCCTCTCAATGTCAATACATTTAGCTGTAAATAGTTAAAGGTAAATGTAGGCTAAGTAATCCTTTTAAAGGTTAAAGGCTGCAAAGAATATTCTGATATTAGCTATAACAGATTTAATTTTAAAGCCCTGTATGTGTGCCTAGATGCTTGTTTATTGTATGCATACAACCTATCAATTGTATCAGTATACCTCAAGTATAGATGGGTGTTTTAATCTGGAATGGATTTCTACTTCTTTCTTCACCCTGGCCACCATGCCCGCTGCTTTCATCAACTTCTTGTCAATCTGAAACATGCAAACATTATCGACTTTTTAGTAAGTTCAAGTGGCTTTCACTTTCACTTTTTACAATAAAGACTTTTGTTTCAATAATTTTTATTCGGGTAAATCATTAAATAATGAAATTAATATCGTAAGTGGGTGTACATTTATGTGTAAAGGTGAACATATCTGTAATACTTACTACAGGTAAGATTTCCACCTGTATCTACAACACAGTATACCTGACAATGCTGGCATTATAATTTTAGACAGGATTATATATATCATATCACATTATAAAACTCTAGGTGTATTAGGACTACCTAAAGTACAGAAATATGTGTGGAATATTGACAATGCAACGTTATGTAGGGAATTACTATTCTGTTACACCTACCATTTTGATGGCAACTTCCAGACCTGTTTTGTTGGAGCGGGCACGATATACACATGCAAATCCACCCTTCCCGAGGAGGTTTAAAACCTGGTAGTCCTGTAAAAAAATAAAATTTACAACTCAATAGTATATATTTTAAACAAAATAGTGAGAACTTTCCCTTCATTAGAACCAATGCATGACATCAAATTAAAATGCCTTCTTGTCATTTTTTGGTCAACTTCTAAAAATATTGTTGATTTCATTATAATATTTTTTTTCATCATATGGTTTTGTTTTCAAGAAAGTTGTCTATGTATGATCATGTAACACAAACTTATTAAGTCTAACAAACACCATATAGAAATCTGTGAACACTGGTGATATTACTTTGCTTTCATTAGAAATTATTGCGACAAAAAAAATATAAACAGATAAACTTCATTCTTATCTACAATAAAATTAAACTATGAAAATGAATATGAAAATCAATATCATATGATGATGATTATTATACAACATATTTTCCTTGTGTGATATATACATGTCAATGCCTTAAGCAGGTAGTATTGTAACATATGTGTTAGTGTCAGAGTTGTGAAGTATCATGTACACATTAGACAGCTTCCTCTAACAGTGTCCGATTCTTTACTACACCATACCTGTAGGGACTCCTCTCGTTGCATCTTTTCTACACTAACTTCATCCATTATAAAATTGTCCCTGGGGGACATCACATGGAAGGGACTCTCACAGTACCATGAATCTATAAAGCTACTTGTATACTTCATAGCTTTGGTACAATATATCACAGCATAATACACCCTCCAAGTCACACAAACGCCAAACTTTAAATGTCAAGTCCCCGATAGCCACATAAATATTAAAAGCACACATTTCCCCTTTTAAAATACAAGTTGGATCTTGCTGGTATAATATACAATACAATCTGATGTTAAATGTTGAGATTAAGGGGCCCAGTGACAGTGGTACCTGTTGGAGCAGGTTATGGTGGGCTGTTTACCTGTGGGATTAACTGAGGATTACTAGTGGTGTGGCATGGGGTGGGCAGTTATAAAGTGGCAGTTACTAATGAATCTCTATGACCCCTCAATTGTCTTATCAATGAGCTATTGTAATGTGTATACAGGTAACAGGATCAATCCTCCAGGTACAAGCTCAGACATACCAACCTAGATATATACTCTTACAAGATCACAGAGTTAATGTGCCAAGAACCAATAGATTAAATCTTAAGTATGTTTACAATATGTTATTTCTAAAACACCATAAAACACATATTCACTGTATAGTGTAGACATTCGTGGCAATGATAACCAAATGTTTACATTCTATATTAATTATCATTATTTTATGATATATTTAAATAGGATATATATATATATATATATATATATATAAGAATAACATCAAACAACACATAGACATATGCTTATGTCTATGTGTTGATTATGTTATTATGAAATATTTTACCGGATATTGTGAAATTGTTTTATGTATTTATATCTGAACGAAGATAAAATATATATATTACCATATGCAATTTTTGACAAACCAACATATAATCAATTAATTCATGCATAAATGTAATTAAAATATCTATTTCTATGATTTTAATATTGACACAATTGGATATTTTTTCAGAACTTTTAATGATTTTAATTAAATATTGACACGCATGATTGAATAGTTCTGAACTTTTTAACTATTCTAATTTAATATTGATATGATTTCATGATTTTTAATATCAACTCAACAATTGTTTTATCATTTCAGACAATAATCAGATTTATATTATTTTGAATATCATATTTTTACATATTGCCAACAAATCATTTACAAAAATGTAATTAATTATAATACCTGTGACGTTTCAGCTTGAAATAAATATGGCATCCTGCTCCATATACAGGTGGTCCAACAAACTTACTGAACTGTAATAGTTCTAAAACTTTTGAACATGTGTGCATATGTAATTAATTGACAAATGCAGGATTATCGGTAACTACTTGGAATATTTTCTTTTTAAATAATGAAGTGGTGCATTTAGTGTATCACTTTTTTTAATGTTTCATGCCAAAAAGAAAGCCGAAATATGCAGCAGGTGCCAAGAGGTTGTAAAATTAATGCCAACCAGTCCTATATAAAGCATATGTGTCTCTAAAACAAATATTAGGGAGTGCATGTACAATAGAAACATTAAACAAACCATAAGGTAATATCTTAAGTGTATTATGGATTATTAAAATTGATTACCAAATAAGAAAAACAAAAAATCATTTATCAGCTTCCATACAATATAACACTGTCTAAAAGTGAAAAAAATTGTTTGATATTAAATTAAATCTCAGTTTGATTAATAAAAGTTACATTTTCTGTACTAATTGATATATTTATGAAATCTTAAGATAATGTAAATTTTTTTCCCATGTGATTGCATTTTTAATACACCATGGAGTTCATAGATATTTTTTCCAGTCAACTTCTTAATAACATGACACTATGCATTGTAATATAACTAAAGATGGCTATTTCAATTTGATTATCAAACATTTCATGAATTTTGTTTACACATAAACTCATCAAATTATTAGAATTTTCATAATCAGATATGAATTATATATATAGAGGATTTTACATGAGTGGCTATATGATATAAAGCTATATATATCAAACGAGGTCAATGATTTGATATGCCACGAGCGTTTAGGAGATCGGCATATCAAATTATCTAATGAGTTTGATCAATTTCATACCACATAGTCATGAGTGTATACGTAAGATTCTTTTTACCACACAATTTTTATTAATAGAAATATAAGTAAAACTTTAAAATTTTGTCTCTATGTAAAACAGTAGAAATCCTGTCCAGATTTGACGTTTCCATCTACTGAGACAATAATGCGACGTCATATAATTTAGATAAGATTATGAGGTAAAAACTACCTGTGACGTCATAATAGTGTTATCACACATGTGTCTAACGATATTTATGACATGGCTGGACGAGCCAGTAAAACTATGTCGAAGTTACATGAAAATAATAATACAAGTGTACCAGCAAAAAGAAGCTGCTATATATAACAAAGTTTTAATTAATGATTATGAATTAAAGACTGTTGTTTCCAAAGCGCATGTCTGTCCAGTTAGGGGTGACTGACCAGTAATGACCACAGGTTGACATTTCAACTGTACATGCAGGACTAAAACACCAAACACTTGACAGACAGACCAAATGTCTGTATGCATATGCTAGCACTGGTGTACAATCTACCCCTAATAATTAATAAATCTGTATATCCGGTAATCAGATTAGGGATTAATATAACTTTTAGCTGACTTAGAAAGAAAATTGAAGGAGTTGGTGACAGAGTACATATATATGCATATCATACATATACATTATATACAAGTATATATGCGAATCATGCCGGCGTAATGTGTAACAAAGGAAATAAGGCATACACGCCATGTGACAGATTATTGGCTTCTGGGTCATCAGTACAAATCCTATGTGATATGAAATTTTTTATAAAGTGATCATGAGTTGCCAGGTACTGAGTGACTGTTGGTGGTGGTTTTTCTTCAGCTATCCTAGCTAGGCCTCCACCTCCTAAACCTGGCACATCCTTAAATGATGCTGTAGACTGCTAGTTAATACAACAAAATCAAAGTTGAAATAACTCAAATTTGATACAAAAGTTGTCGAACCTATAGAGCTTCCAGTTTTGCTATGTCATAGTATGATATGGATGTAGTCCAGTGGTAGTTAAAATGATTGTGATAGCAACCCATGGAAAAAAGGACAATATTAAAAGAGTGATTCTTGCACAAATAATATATGATACCCGACAGCCCATACTTCTTTGGATCAGTCAGTAATGTATATAAAAGCCATTCAACTGTCATGTTGAAGACCTGGATTTTTTCTCTCTATTCTTCACCTACATCAATCCACCCTTAGAATATTTTATGGCATTTAACTGAAGGCTCTGTGTATGAGACCACACATGAGAAGATAGTTTGGTTCTTTGATGCACATCAAAAGAATCTAAACAATACATTGTAATTGACAGTGGCTTTGAAGTTGGGAATTGTATATCTGTCTGCTTCTGTAATATTTAAAGAATGACTCTGCAGGCCTGTGATTGGTCAGTTTTCCTCTCCTGAATTGCCTTCAGTTTTCCTGTGAAATATTTCTGGGAGGATATCACCACAGTTACAGTAACCCCTGGAATATCGAGGATGACACAACATATGACTTTTGCATTAATAAAGTTATGACTGTATTGTCTTTCAAAAATTAAATAGCGGCATGATATTTTCATGTGATTTTTGTAACTTCACAATCATCAGATGGTAAATCGATGACATTGATTGTAAATTGTACTTCACATCCACATTGCTTTGCTATCTTGAACCCCCCATATTGGCTAACTTTGACTAAACAATTCATGAATTCAATTTTTTTTTATTATCAACTGAATTGTAGCAGGATTGGATTGGGTTGATCATCAGTGACCAGGTATCTCAATGATAGAGCATTCGGCTTGTGTTCAGAGGTCCCCGGATGGAATCCTGGTCTGGCAGCTACATTTTCTTTTTTCCTGTTACAAAATTGGTGACCCCCCCCCCCCCCCCCGGCCAACTAGTCTAAAATAGTGAAGTAGGATTGAACTTGGTCGATCATCGGTGACCAGGTAGCTCATCAGTAGATAGAGCATTCTGCTAGTATTTACATAATTACAAGTGTTCGGAGGTCCCCGATTCAAATTCTGGTCTGATTGCTACATTTTCCTCTTTCCTGTTACGAAGTTGCATGGGCCAAACTAAATTACCCATGGTGGTGGTATATTTATTGTAAGTTCTCTTATGTCTATGAGGGCGAAGACTAAAAGGAGGGAGGAGTGTATGTATTGTAACAGAATTGAACTCGGCCCCCGGGTCAATCATCAGTGATCAGGTAGATAGCTCATCGGTAGAGCATTCAGCTAGTGTATGTATCAAGTGTTCGGAGGTCCCTGCAGGTTCAAATCCTGGTTTGTCCTCTATATTTTTACCTCTTCTGTTACATAAATATTAAACATTATAACTCACAGCAAATCTCCCACTTGCATGTGCAGTAGCAGCTAGCTATAAAATCCAACTAAACAAAATATCTAAATTCCTATAAATTCAAACCGTCCAACATTACAGCATTCAAACAGTCCAATATATTATAGCAATTTTAATTTTACTGGCTGATTGTGAGCACAGGAGGTTTAGGCAACAACCAGGTTATATGTCAATATAATATTGCTGTCACTGTGCCACTGCCCAGAAGGTATTTTTATTTAATCATTTGCTATATGACAGAACAGGGGAAATTTCTAATCTATGTCATATGATCATGCCTTGTATTAATGACAGATATGTGAAAAATTGATGACTATCATGTACTTTATCATGTTAAAGTCCTAATATCCGTATCTGTCTTATATATATGGCTTTAAATAGGCCTATATGTTGACAGACGTCAAACTCCCTTCCACTGTAGTGCCGGTTGCCGGTGGTGGTGTGTGTGTCAACATACTTTCATATTTTATCTTATAACTGTCTTTAAAAGAAAAAAATAACATGCACCTTCACTATCACGGTAAATAACTTCACTCTTTTTTTTTCTTTTCACAATCACGCCTCTGCCAATCCACACGATATAATCAAAGGCATCGATGGAATTGTGTTCTATATAAGAAGATCAGTGTGTGTGTGTGGGGGGGGGGGGCGGGGGGGGGAGGGGGGGAGGGCGAATAAGTAAATAAACAGTAGAATAAAGATATCGGAGTACTTAAACGACGAAAAGCATCATTTGATTCATATTTGATATAACGGAATCCTCGTGGTGGTTTTGTAATGAATATATATTTAACATTTTTAAAGCAAGCTGACACACCAGGAGCGAGTGATCAAGAACAGACATAACACGAAACATTTTGATGTTTTACTTACGTCGATAGATTCTCCCATACTGAAGAGATCCGCCATAATATTACTTAGCCGAATATAAACATTTCTCCATAAATATCACAACAATGTCAATCATTTCACATAAAATTGTCAATAAAATCCGTTTCGGTTTCATGTTTTTCCGGGTGATCTGCCATGTTTTGAAAATATCAAAGACGCGCCTCAACTTGAACCGGTTTTAATCCAGCACAAAATATGAAATATAAATCATAAATAAAAATTATAGTAGGATTATAATTTATTTGTTAAGTAAAATATTTATGATTTTTAGTAATATTTTAGAAATTAACTGCTGAAGTCAAATTTATTTTAATATATTCTAGAATTTTCTGCCGTACAGTGATTTCTGGGAAGACACCATTGAAGGCGTTTTGGGTTCACGTGTGTTCCAGAAGATTCGCCGACAGAATATATCAACTGGAAGTACCAGACGCATGTTTATCTTTAAAGACGATATCTAGCGAGTACTATAACTATATTCACGGACTAAATAATAGTTGATTTTAGCATTATTCTAATTTGCCTCGCAGAAATCATTTTGGTGATCGATTGACAAAAAAAGGAGAATGTCTGTTGTCGGCTTCGATCTAGGATGCCTCACCTGTTTTGTCGGTGTGGCTCGGGCAGGAGGCATAGAGACCATCGCAAACGAATACAGCGATCGGTGTACCCCGTAAGTATGATTAATTTATCTTTTGAGTTTTCACAATTATATGGATGACGATGTAAATAAAATGATCACCGGTTAATGCCAGTGTATTGTGACTCATGAGGTTACCCCCAGGTTGCATAGTCAATATCACTCTAATAGGGTTTCCATTTCCTTTGTCAGTACAGGAATCCGCCTTGATTGAAATGTTATATTTGCATGGAAGTATAATCAGTCTGTTACAAGCACACAAGAACAATCTTGATATTAGTCTCTGAATGTATAAAATTGTGATAAGTTTAGTGTTCTGCCTATTTTGATTAAAAAATGACTGTTTATTTAGACAAATACAATGACATTCCACAAAGAGGGAACATGAAAATCAGATCATCCCTTCATTCCCAAGACCCTGCCGTTGAGACATATAACTCCACGGAGGAAAAAATAGATTTTATTTATTTATTTAAATATGATTATTTATTGAGATCCTCTCATTTTCTTTGCTTAAAAACAATAGGATGTGGGGACTGTCTGACCACTTGACGTTGTAAAAATGATTTATTAGAGATACACATTCAACCATTTCAACATCATGTAAAGACATTTATTTTTAGGGCAAGTATAATCTCGCCCTATTGATTTCCTTGTCGGGTGTGGAGTCTGTTTACATCCGCTATGTGCAGATTCAAACTGCGCACATTATACTGGAAGTCACTGTCTGATACTGTTTAATAGATTTCGCCATGATTAAGGGACACCAACCTTTCAAAATTAAGAGATATCTATCAGCAATGTTCTTCTGTAAATTAACAAGTGACATCGATGGACATTAAATAATGCTAAACACATTCATTTTGTGTAAACTTCAAGTGGTGTAACATACAAACTCTTGTATCGGTCACGATATTATAAGCACCTGATCGCATTTGGAAACCTCTGGAACAATACAATGGGAATCAGGTTTATGTAGTCAATAAAAGAAAGTGACGAAACGGATAACTTTTAGTACAGGCCAAAGACATTTACAGTGTTACTCAGCAGATTAAATTTAATTTATTTCACATCAGCCTAGGTCCTAGGACCATAGACCGTATTTGCTACGGTTCTAATAAATATTTATGAAATCACCCAGCCTTACGTAAGAGAAACAGAATAAAAAAAAACCATTATATAATATCAGTCCGTATGCCTAAGCTCTAGATCTAATGTACCCAGAAAGGCATTCAAGCATGACACAGGTAAGTCACCACGTGCAAAGAGACTGGACAGTGCTGTAGCGGACGACTATTTTGAACAGCGAAACAAGTCTATCGTATCAATATCAATAAGATAACAAATAAACTTCTATGTAACAAAGAACACAATTAACAAAGTTCAAAGTAATTTCACATTTATAGTTCTGATACGTACTTTAAAGGAAATTATTTATTACAATACATCAAGGACATAAACCATCTCCCAAGGATAATGAGCGATAGTGCTACGTACGTACACCTGTTGCCGAGGATGATTTCATATAGGCTTGCGAGTATATATGTATATCTGGGGGTTATTTATAAATTAGGCGTTATAGTTTTGTATGTGCAAAATATCTCAACGCAGAAGCCTTATACATGTAGATGTATATCGTTCTGGAAATTAAGGTTTTAGAAAGTAATTAGAGAGCACTTAATGTCTAACAGACATATTTCTAGTTCTTTTATTATTTTTTGTTGTAAATTCTTTTTAAGGCCTGATTTAACCACCATTTTGTAGGAAATTCTTTACTGGTGTAAATTTTTAACAATTGGTTTTAGATTTTATGGTAGCCTTGATATATAATAATTTTAATTTACCTTCCAGAGCGTATGTATCCATGAATGAGAAAAACCGCTGCATGGGAGTTTCTGCAAAAAACCAGAACACAACTAACTTAAAAAATACAGTATCTTGCTTCAAACGCTTGATAGGACGGAAGTTCAATGACCCTTTAGTACAGGAAGAATTGAAATGTTACTTCAAACCATACGAGGTCACGGAGGGACCGGGAGGAGAGATTGCAATACAGGTAAGGGAGTGAAAGGTTACAGGTTACTAAGAGTCTCAGAAATATGGTATGGGAACAATTTAAAAACTCATGAATTCATTTGAAAGGGAAGGCATCAGAAAATATGTTGTAACAATGGATCTACCAAGTTAATAAAAAAAAAGAAAGAAAAGTTTTTTCAAAGAAGTATGGAATGCAACATTAATTCAGTCACAGTACTTGTTTGAATGAAGAATTCACAAATTCAAATGTTCAAAATACTATCAATGCTCAGACAGCATTAACATGTGAAGTGTTTTGTATATAATTGAAAATGTGCATTAAAATGAAATAAATTTGGTGTTCTTTTTCTATTGTACAGGTGAATTATATGGGAGAGAAACAGACTTTCACACCTACACAGATGACGGCCATGTTACTGACCAAGCTCAAGGAGACATCTGAGGCAGCCTTGAAGACTAAAGTTGTTGATGTCGTGGTATCGGTAGGTTAAACTTTGTATGAATTTAAAGACCATGAACAAAGAAAATTGTATTTGAAATACAAATTTATGAAAGACTCACATATTATTAGCTTGCTGAGAGCTGAGATATCCTATTTATTGTGTTGAATAAACAAAAAAAAAACATTTTCTGATACATATATAAAATGTGCAAAGTGGAATCTAGGAAACAAAATAACTGTTCATATGACTTTGATGATATAGGTACCATCAGTATTTAAAACCTCATTTTTTCATTTTAGGTTCCTGCATTTTTCACAGATATTGAACGTCGTGCAATGTTGGATGCATGTCAAGTGGCTGGTCTGAATTGTCTCAAAGTTATGAGCGACACAACAGCGGGTATGTATCTTCTTTTTTCTTTGTATAAGCTAAATTGTTGATGGGTTAAAGAACATCACAGACAATGTAGATAATCTTGAAAAGATTGGAAATGCTATAATAAAGCATATTTTGCTATCATGCTTGATACTCCACCTTTGCTGCTGGCTGTTAATAGGGCTTTAAACCAAAACAAACTGATTTTTTGTAGGCTAAGTTTACTAGTAGAGGTTTGAGGTCTGTCACATTCATATTAAACATCCAAATCATAGGTAATTAGCACGCTGGTAAGTCAAGGACCCACTATAGACTAATATGTAGAGAAAAGTAAGGAACTCCTCTTTGATGCAAAATTGGGTAATTAAGTTCAAACTGCTGTAAAAAACATATCCAGACCAGATATCTCAACAGCTTTGGTCTTAATTAAAAGTTAAGATGTTATTCTCCAAGAAGATAACAAGAAGTCATCCTGAACAAGTCTATTTTTTTTCACAAATAGCCTCGAAGCTTGAAAAATTGATGAATTTCCTTTAGTCGGACATGATCGAGAACATTTTTGCAAACGAAATATATTCACTACACTGAAAACACGGCAGCCTATAATAACAGGCTTTGACGTAAACGAACATCAGGTGAGGAAAACAAACGTATTTACTTGTTTGACGCTTCATTCAAATCCCCCTCTCATGGTCCTTATGTTGTTTTTCAGTGCTAATAGTTAGCCGGGTCAGGTTGACTGCCATTTCGCCACTATCTTGAAAATTGTGTAACTCAGCCAATGAGATTAGGCTTTACAGAACTTTCAAGATAGTGGCAAAATGGCAGTCAACCTGACCAGGATAATTTTTAGCGCTGAAAAAGACATAAGGACCACAAGAAGGGGAATTGAATACAGGTTATTTATACAGTAAATATCATTTGGAGGAATAATAAAGGTCGCATAAGACAGGAAGTCACTGAATACAGGGGTCGTTAAGACAGGTTTGACTGTATATTAGTCTATAGTGGGTCTTTGACTTACCAGCGTGGTAAATACCTATGTCCGAATCAAAGCACCCTTCCTGCTGTTCCATCTTGCTGTAGATGACAACATTCAATAGGGTGCCAGATAAATTTGGAAAACTTTGACAGATTGGTTATTTATTGCCAATTTTGTCACTTAATTCCAAACAGGCAGCATAAAATTATTTACCTTATTTTCCTTGTGTTAGAAAAATCTAAATGTGTACTCTTCAGGGTGAATGAGTTGATATTGTCAATCATGAATTATATAGATTGATATGATCTTTATTTACTTGTTTGTGCACTGCAGCATCTCTGGCCTATGGTATATACAAACAAGACCTACCAACAGAGACAGAAAAGGCCCGTACTGTGGTGTTTGTAGATATGGGGTATTGTTCTACACAGGTAGCAGCTGTAGCATTCAACAAAGGAAAGCTGAAGGTAAGTAGCTGAGATCCTTTCTGGCGGTTACAAAGTTATTTAAAACCCATCAAAATAATAATGTAAGATGAAGAGGATGGTGCTTAGAGAAGGTGTCTTCATCTTTGAAATTCTGTCGTAATACCCACCCTGCGCTTTATCATAGCAAAACTGATCAACAGAATACAATTACAGAAAGCAACAATGTTCTTCAAAGTTAAACAGTGTCCCTTTATTTAATCCATGAAATGATCAAACTACCTTTCTTATCTGTTGTCGCACGCAGAAATTTTAGGCTTGCTATGAAAAAATCCAAGAGTGGATATTATGACAATGATAGTAACCCCTGGAATAAAGAAGATGTACTGGACAGGATTAGGAACTATCATTTATTACATGGCAAAATGGGCACATCTGTTAAGGATGAATACAACTTGATAAAGAGTCAGAAATGAATAGATACAATAAAGGAAGAATATTAAAAAATATATTACAAGAATAGTACAGTAAAGCATGTTTATGATGAACATGTTTAAAACTACTTCATGGCTATAGTGTAGTATTTGTCATTCCAATCAAGGTTCCTATAAGCTGTTTGTTACACGAGTATGAAAAACTATAAAATTATGGAAGAAATTTTGTTGGTCCCGAGAGGTTCATTATAACCATATTTTGCTGTATATATACAGACTCCAAGAAGAAAATGCATCATTGGATTAATAAGTATAAAAACTCTTTAATATAAATCCTTTATGCAGATCTTGGGTGTGGAATGTGACCGTAAACTTGGTGGCAGAGACTTTGACAATGAACTTGTAAAATACTTTGTGGATGACTTCAAAACACGGTTCAAAGTAGATGCAATGACACGGCCAAAGGCCCTGGTGCGTCTGACTCAGGAGTGTGAGAAATTGAAAAAGCTGATGAGTGCAAACTCCACCCCTATCCCCATCAATATAGAGTGTTTCATGGATGACAAAGATGTCAGTGGCAGAATGGATAGGTATGATGGTGATATGACAACTGTAAATCAGATTTCTTCCACGGTTTTGTGATCTCGATTTCTAATGAAGGTTGAGCTTTTGCGAAATGAATTTGAATAACTTTCATTTGAATTCACCTTGAATTCTATAACAAGCAGAAGAAAGCTAGTTTGATTTAAAGTGTCTATATTGGATGGAGAACTCCATGAATGTTATACATTATGGTTTAATTGACTACCAATATGTAAGGATCTCACATTAATGAATAGTTTTCATTGGTTTTACCTACATGCTTAATTTTGCTTCTGTTGATTTCAGGGAGAAATTTGAAGAACTGATAAAGCACTTGATGGTGAAGGCAGAGAATCTATTTAAAGCCTTATTACAAAACACAAGTAAGTACTATATGCAATGAAAACAATTCTGCGCCTTAATGTCCTAAGCAGAGACTCTACATTAACACTAAACTTCACATTCTCCTAGTCTCTTATGTTTCATGTCACTCTTGAAAATAATACCATATAGCCTGTTATTTTCATGATTTTGACTTAAAACAACAATAATTGAATTTTAATATGTTAAGATTTCTGCAATCTGACTATCCGGGTAGAGATGAATCAACCATTTCTCAATATTTCACATATAAAATGTTGGCTATCATAGCAACGCCCTGCGTTATCCCCCAAAAACAACTGGCTACCTCGTATGTGTTGTGTAAAATGATACTGCTCCATATTGAAAGGTGACTCTTTTGAATTGGTAACAAAATAATGCCTGTTAATTTTATTACCTAGATTTCTCTTATAGACACTACATACTCAATGATTAATAATTTATTTCAGAGTTATCGTCCAATGATATCTACTCTGTGGAGATTGTTGGGGGCAGTTCCAGAATACCAGCTGTTAAGAATATGGTACAACAGGTGTTTTCCAAGGAGCCCAGCACAACACTTAATGCTGATGAGGCTGTAGCCAGAGGCTGTGCCCTACAGGTTAGAATCTGTCTTTTCAGTACAAGTCAGTCTATATATATTTATTGACTCTATAATCTTTCACATGGAAAGTTTTGTTAGGAATCTCATAATGATTAAATAGATGTAGTATTTTCAACGCTAATATTTCTAAATTTCAGTGTGCTATCTTGTCACCAACGTTCCGTGTGCGAGATTTCTCCATTATTGATGCACAGCCCTATCCAATTACACTGAGCTGGGAGGGTAACATGGAGGACGATAAGTAAGTAAAAGTCATGACGTACATACTCAAGCATTCTGTGCCGCCCATGTGTAAACTCTTACTAATTAACTTTCTGGACAAGTATTGGAATTGTCTGAACTTGTTTTGAATAAAATTCAAATAATACCAAACCTTATTTTTCATTTTCCCATATAAAAAAAAGAAAATTGATTTTTACATATAAAATGGTATCAATATCTGAGGAGTTGCCTCCCTTTATACTTTAAGATTTATCTACATTAGTTTTAGATAACATTGATGACTATTAATTACACTGGAACCCAATTAGTTTGAAATCAGATATTTTGAAATACTGATAATTTCAAAAATGAATTGTTATTATCCTGTCCAGCTAAGATGTAAATGCCTTTTTACCTTAGGCCGTTTTCGTTTATTCGAAACAATCGGTTCGACCGTTTGTAAAAGACTTTATTTCAAGTATAAATCCTGACAGACCTTCAGTTTTTGATACAGGCCTGTGAGGGCTTTGTCAAGGCTCGTCAGAAAACAATATAAAATCAATAAGTCGGCCTTTCATTCTTTAAATGAACAACAAGGTTCAACCAGTTAAACCACATAATTGAAAACGGCCTAGGTCATATTGAAATCTGGATAATTTGAAGAGATTCTTTATTCCTTCAATATAACCAGGTTCCACTGTATATTAGACATAATTAAAAACTTGTACTGTGTATGGTGTTTCAGCACATTGGAAGTATTCCCTAAATTCCACCAGATTCCATTTGCAAAAATGATGACATTTTATCGCAAAGAACCATTCCAACTAGAATCGTACTACACTCACGCCAAAGATGTACCCATACCTGATCCACATATTGGTAAGTCAGTTATAGTATCTTAGTCATGTGACCTGGCCTTAATTTCTTGAAACAAAATGCTCTGACTTAAGTCAAAGCATGACCACTGTGGTTAGCCAATCAGTGTCTCGTCTACGAAATCTTCGGTGTGGTTGATTCTCTCGGAAATATAAACGGCGAACAGTATGACCCAAGATGTTCAGATTCTATGCCAGGGGTCATGCTGAGTGGGCCCGAAACAGGGCATCGTTAGATCTTGTATTGAAGCGTAACTTAGAGCATTGTAGTGCCACTAGTGGAGCATAATTACAAGTTTTATTTTAATTTGATTGTTAATAATTTTTTAATCATTTCCAGAATATCCTTGAAATATTACATTCACTTTCCTCTTCTTTTATATAAGCTAACCCAGGCAAAGTTACGTCTGTGGGGGTATAACTGACACCCAAAATGTGACCATTATGACATCGCTTATGTTGACATGGTAACGTATACTGATCAC
Source organism: Argopecten irradians (assembly GCF_041381155.1). Lineage (NCBI taxonomy): Eukaryota > Metazoa > Mollusca > Bivalvia > Pectinida > Pectinidae > Argopecten > Argopecten irradians. The sequence continues at coordinate 22,326,663 of NC_091140.1, forward strand.
CGTCAAAATGGCTGTTCCATGTTGTAGATTAAATTGTTGTTGATAAACTGTTTTCCTAGTCCAACTAAAAAACGGTCTTCCTATGGCATCTATGGTCTATATAGATGCCATAGGCAGACAGTTTAATGCTTAAATATTTTTTTATTAATTTTCTGTTACCTCTATACCTGAAATCTCCATATTTTTGAGTTTGTTTGTGGGAGGAAACACTTATAATAATGTTTTGTGCTTTTCAGGGCGTTTCAGTGTGAAAAACGTTGCACCTCAGAAGGATGGGTCAAGCTCAAAGGTCAAAGTCAAGGTCAGAGTTAACAACCATGGAATCTTCACAGTGTCTTCAGCCTCAATGACAGAGAAATTGGAGGATGAGTCTCAGGGAGATCAAAATGGCCTAGAGGCTATGGAAACAGACTCCGAGAAAAAGTCTGAGGATAACGGACAAGGAGACCCTCAATCACAGAACAGCACAGATGGACAGACCACTGAAGAGGTACATAAACTTTAAAAGTCATAGAAATGTCTAACGCTATCTTAAGATAAAATAAGCTGTTATGTGTATGCTGAATCTCCTAAAAGGTGCAGGGTTCCTGATAAAGTTCAAAGTGACATGCAAATTTATATTTCATTATTTCATACTGTTGAATAAAACGTCTCAGCAATCATGATGGAAGATGGAATGTTTTTACAGTTAATTTTGTTATAAACAATTAATATAATAAATAGCACAATATTGAATAGGTAAATTACATATATGTTACAGACACCAATGCAAACGGACCAGGACCAGCAGTCACAAGATAAGAAAGCTGTAAGTGTTCTCACGACCTTGTTTCTCATTTCATTTCAGAATATTTTATTGTTAGATGGTCAATACAAATGCCTATATTAGCCCTCTCCTGTCTCCTTGTATCTGATTTACAGTTGTATTGACCTACTCAAATTGTTCACATATAAATCTTCTATGAACTTTTGAATTATTATTTGTTAAGGATAAATACAAATGTAGTGGATCTGTTAAATGAGCTCCTCAGCAATTAAAGGTCAAAGGGAAACTATATATTTGACCTGTACATATGTACACAACTTAGCAAATTTTGTATCTTTAAGTTTTCCAGAAAAATGATATTCTAGCTGTTTAGTCGATCTATAACAATTTTTCCTATATGATCTCGGTAAATAAAAATGTTTTGCTTAAAACTACAGGGCAGTAATTTATAAACATACTGTGAAAAAAGCCCAATACTTATGTTATGGAATAATTGCAGGAAGATAAAACAACAGAAAAGGAAGAAAAAAAGAAAAAGAAGAAAACAGTCAAAGTAATAGATCTTCCTGTTGAGTCTCGAGTTCCACAAATGTCCAAGGATCAACTGCATCTGTTGGTGGAGAGAGAGGTTTGTTGGTTGTGTTGCTAAAGATGATAATCACAATAGGATTTTGTTAAATGCCTCTTAATTTTGTAAAAGTAACTGTAAACTATTAATATGGGTGCAATCAAATTTATTGCAAAATTTATTTGGAACAGGTTTCATTTGTAATAATAGCTTTACTAAAAACGTTATGTAGAAAATGTGATTAGCTCAGTCATATTTTAGTGCAAAATGTCTAGCTAAAAATATGATTATTGTTGAAATATGTACATTTACAATATTCCATTAGAATAACTATCTGTCATCTAAGTGATTGCAAACATCAAGTAACTGCTATCAATAGTTGGATTTCCTTCATAAATTCTTGCTCTATTGGAGTTCTTAGTTGGTGTTTTTGGACTGGACTATTCGTACAAATAATAGGTCCCATACTCTGGAAACGTAAAAAATTCTCAAATATTTTGTGTGTTATAACATATGTTTCAGTTTTGCTATAACGAAAGTGTAAAAACGAATTGTTTATTTTTGGTATTACACAGAACCAGATGATTATGCAGGACAAGTTGGAAATGGAGAGAACTCATGCTAAGAACGCTGTTGAGGAATATGTGTATGACCTTCGTGACAAACTTTATACACAACTTGAGGAGTTTGCTAAGGAGGAAGTAAGTTAAGAGATTAGAACATGTGCCTCAAATGTATTACTACATACTAGTTATTGTAAAAGTTTTGTTGAGGACACAAAATATTTCAAGTCTACCTCATTCAACCCCTGAAATTTCCTAATGCGCTCTTTCAGCCTAAAATTAGAAAAGTTCATTTGTGTGTACAGGGGGGTGAATGAGGGAATCAATATTCTTTAACCAGGGCTTTTTTTCAACATGATCTGGGGCCAAAAATCGGCCCCATTCCCCATGGCAAAACCACTAAATTGTTCCCAATTTAAGCCTTAAATTTCCTAAAATCAAAATTTCTTGAAAACTATCAAAAATATTGCATGAACTTAGTTAAGACTTAAACTATTTGTGAAATGGCTTCAGAAAAGTAAACTACATTGGAAATAAAAAAAAAATCTTCTTTGTTATGCTTTATTTCATATTTTATAATTTACCTCAAATCCTGGTTTTGTCGCACATTTTCCCAAATTCAAAGGCACAGGCCCCAATTCCCAAGCAGTGAGAAAAATCCCTCTTAACATACTCTCACAGGGTCTAGTTATATTTACTATCAAGTAGAAATACAAAAATCCATGTATTGTGATTCGTTATAAGTTTCTATAAAATAACTATCAATTCACTATAATTTGTCAGAATCTGTTTTAAGAATAAAATTTCCTGGTTCTGTGATATCTATCCTGCAATTCTTAACAGTTTCTTACACAAGGAAAATGAAATGTCAATATTAAAAGACTAAAGAATCAAGATGAAAGTTGACTTATCTAAAAACATGACTGTTTGTAGGAGCGTTCAACATTTAGTAAACGTCTTGGTGAAACAGAGGACTGGCTGTACGATGAGGGAGAGGACCAACTCAAACAGGTGTACATTGACAAATTGGCTGAACTCAAGGTAAGAGTCACACATATATTCTAAAGATTATTGCTGAATTTAAAAAAAAATTATTTGTCTTCAATGAAAAACATACCAAAGGAGATTCATAACTTCTTATGAGTCAAATTGTTGAACAGCAATAACATAAATAAGATGCAAAGGATTAATTGATATTGTGAATTGTTAAAGGTTTATGAAATGTTAAAAGTTAAATTAGACCCTGTATACAAGTTACTGACATTGTTTTCCAGAAAATGGGAAATCCAATTCAGGAAAGATTCAATGAATTCCAAGAACGACCATTGGCTTTTGAAGACTTTGGGAAGGCAGTTATGTTGGTGCGGAAGTTCTTGGATCTTTGTGCTCAAAAGGTGAGGAACTCTATTATTCAAAGTCCATGTTTATTTGACAGTATTTTGTAAACCTAACTTTAAAGCATGTTACTATGGTCTTTGTGTAACGAGGTTTGACTAGTTTATTACTGATGTTGGACAAGGTTGTATGGAAGACAAAAAAAGAGATTATCACATTTTTTGAGGGAGACAGTAATAATGACCTACAATAAAGCTTGTCATATGGTAGGATGTGACTGTTGTAGAACTTTAGTGATCACTGATCACAGTATTAGATGTAGTATAAAGTTTGTCTCAGAACCAACTATTAAATGTACTCTGATAGTGTAAAATTAAATGTACTCTGATAGCGTAAAGTTTGTCTGGACCAACTATTAAAAGTACTGTAAAGCAACTTATGTTATCTTAAATTTTGCATTATTTCATGTGATATTAAGTCTTTACAAAAAATAAATCGCTGCAAAACAGTTCAACCTCAAATTGTTGTGAAAACAGTTCAACTTCAAATCGTTGTAAAAACGCTGTTTTGACTGTTAGGCATGATACATGGATTTAAGCCACTGTGAAATAAGAAGTTGATGTGCATTAATAAAATAATTTTAAAAGACTGTTTCTGTAAGTGGTACAAGTTATACTCTGATCCTGTCTTTCAGAGAGGAGAGGAAACATTGATATTGATTTTGTCTATTTTATATACTAATATTTTGGACTGGATTCTTCAGTCTTTCATAATGCTATTTCCTTGATACAGGTATTTGTAATGCAGATCACTTTGCTAATTTATATTTCTTTCATGGCCCTTCAGGTAGGGCTTTAGAATTGTACCTGCTGCCCTTATTGCATGATCGTAAAAGGCGACTAAATTTAGGATCTTATCTTTCCCCTTCTTCCTAACTGACTTTATCTTTCCTAATGCCACCCTTGGCACTGCCTCACTTTTGGCCTTGAGTTTGGCATGCTTCAATGATACAGCACTATAAAAAGGGCAACAGTTCCACTATACAAGAAGACACAACACAAATATACCACAGTCTCCCCAAACACGCACCTCGCACAACATACACGCAACACACCGCATACATGGGAGGCCATCCTAACATGACCATAGCTGTTAATAGGACGTTAATTAATCAAACAAACAAAAAAATATTCCTTTAGTTCCATTGAAGACAGTACGTTGTAAACTTCATTTCGCTCTGATCCTAACGATATGAAACCATTTTTTCACATTTAAAGTATTATCACAGCTTGTCTAACTTGCTATGTATTGTGTTTGTCAGGACGAGAAGTATAGTCACATTGAGAGTAAGGATGTAGACAAAGTAGCCAAGTGTCTGAAAGAGAAGGAAGACTGGTACAATACCAAACTCAATCAACAGAACGCCCTGAAAACATACGAAAAACCCATCGTACTGGCCTCACAGATCCGACAGGAGAAACAGGTACATAGAACTGCTCTTCTTATTTAAGATATTGGAAAATTAAGTTTAATATTTGCCATATCATATGATGAATTAATAAAATTATTATTGCTAAAAGTTAATAACAAAGATATTGCCTAGGATGAAACTATTCTACAATTCTATGAGTCCCTTATGTCTTGTGGTATCAATCAATCAATAGATCTATAATACATATTCATTTTTAGCATAGTGCTAGCAAGATTCTATCTTTCAATGACTACTATTTTAAGTGTTCATATTGTAATTTTCACTTCATTTGGCTTTTTTAAGTCATTATAAATATTTCAAAATCATCGATACATTGTATTTCAAGGATAATTTACAGTTAGAGAAAAACTAGAATTTAATGAACAGATTGGTAATAGAAATAATTGTGTTTCTTTTACAGTTATTAGAAAGCACATGCAATCCTATCATGAATAAATCCAAGCCTAAACCCAAGGAAGAACCACCCAAAGATGACAAGAAGGATAAGAAAAGTGAAACAGAAACACCCGCTGAAAATTCACAAACAGAAGAAAAACCTACAGCCGAGTCAACAGAGGCCCCAAAAGTGGACATGGATGTAGATTGATGGAGGCCCTTTTAGATTTATAAACAAACAAAAGTACTGCTTTGAAGGCAGAAATGGTGGGATCATCTTGACTACTTTGTGAAGGCCATATTGGCGGTCAGGCTTTGCATGAGAAATATCAATAATAGATTTTTCCGCTATCGAGATTTCACAGGAAGCGCTTGTCCATGTAATAACTGTATATATTTAATTATTCTACTCCTTGGAATGGGGTTGAGCTAGAAATGTATATACAGAATGCTGAGGAAGGATTTGGATTCTAGACAGGACATTTATACTACAGGGAGTCATAGAGCATGTTAGATCAAAACAAACTTTTACAGCTTATTGGCTAAAACATAACTGTGGAAGAATGTTGATGTATTGCTATTAAGTTATTATTACACACGTTCATATCGTAAAGTTTAAACCTTTACAGTTTGACTAGGTAGCTATGTCACCTAGTCACAGAGTTACAGCACTTCCATTGTGTTTATATGTGTCGACATTCAGCAGGGGCTATGGTCACCTTAACTACCTTTTATAGTCAGAGCATATCAATGTAGGAATGTTGTCAGACCTGTTTATTGTTTAAGAAAGATCTTGAAAATTTTACAAAATGGGACAAATCTTGTTTTGTCTTTTAATCAGAACTATGAACATAAAAATGGCAGTCATTGAAGTCAGAGAGATGAAAAGTCACTATGTCATATCAATGAATATTCAGGTAATTAGTGATATAACATGAAACAAAATATTGCTGTTATTATAATTGGTGATACTTTTTATAACAAACTGGTTGTCTGCATTAAAAGAGCAACATTTCACCAAATATATATATAAAAAAAACTCAGCATTGATGAATGTTCCTCAGTTTTAGGGGTTGAAAAACTCAGTAGCCTGATATATCATGTCTTTATTAATCTTTGTTAACAAAACTCTGGCACGTAGACAAGAAGTATTTGTAAGGCCTCATTAAATGGGGGTGAGAATATGATAACAGTGAGTCTAGTCACCATACAATGAAGCAATCCCACACCTGTTGAACTTAATGTATACAGTGGTAATTACATATTTGATATTTTCATTTTGTGTATGGATCAGCAATGAAACAATAATGATTTCTTCATTAATAATCTGTTTATTCAGTTCTTGTTAATGTAATATTTGACATTTCTGAAACAATTGTTGCTTTTGTTTAATGTTAAAGTACTAATATGCTGCAAAAAAAACTTATTTGTTGATTACAGTTTGTGCAACTTAAATATTTAGGCTAAAATCATGTTTTTCGTTTCTATTGCATGGTATCTTGACCGATTTCAGTGGGATGTTTTCCTCGGCTGTTTGTGAAATGTTAGTCAGGACCAGGCTTTAGTATTGATGAAATAGTATTTCTGAATCTGTGGTTAACACAAACGTAACATTAGCATTGCGTCAACTGCACATTACATTGTATTTATTTCTGTTTGTACATTTCATGTTGTTAACATGATTCACGTTGATCAATTGTGATGAATGTGTCTGAGAAATAAAGGATGAAAATTTTATGTTAAACAGTTGTTTTGTGTTTACTCTTGCCTAAGACTGGAATGATACATTCGCCAATTTAACTCTTTTAAGTGTCAGACTTTGTCCAATGTACGGTAAAACTACTTCTATGTGACTGTATTTGACATTGGATAGTATCCTAAGCTCTATGACTGTAAACCAACTTATTTTTGTGGTAAATTAATTTCACGTTTACAGGCTTAACAATTTATTCACAAATTACATTTTGTAAGCAATATAGTTCTACTGTACCTATGCACAAAGCATTTTCACAGCAATTAATTTTTGTTATTACTTCTGTTATACACAAAAATTAAATGTACAAAAAAAGCAGTATACAGTATACCCTGGTGTCTGGAACAAGATGTGACTGGATGGGGTGTACTTATCCTGTGTCTCTAACAGCATGCTTCAGTGAGATTGCATGCGCACTAATAAGACTAGGTCTGCCAACATTAGAGTATAGACGTACGAGAAACAATATGATCGAAACGTTTAAGATACACAATGACATAGATTTAGTGGACAAAGATATTCACACTCCATAATTAGACAAACTAGAGGTTATAGCAATAAGTTATACATGTATAAGAAGGCACTTTTGCTAGAGGGTTTTGAGACAATTGGAACTCGCTACCAAATAACAGTAGAGTTACCTACCCTTAATTGTTTAAAATCTTTTCTCAACAGCCATTGGCGCAATGTATCGTTCAAATTTTATCCTAGTTTTGATGACGATGCGCAACCAGAAATTTTGAATGTAAATAATCAAAACGCGCCACAATTAGCAAACCGATAACAATGGTGTCAAGGCCAAGGTAACACTATAAAGGGCAAGAGTAGATAACAATGGTGTCAAGGCCAAGGTAACACTATAAAGGGCAAGAGTCGATAACAATGGTGTCAAGGCCAAGGTAACACTATAAAGGGCAAGAGTCGATAACATTGGTGTCAAGGCCAAGGTAACACTATAAAGGGCAAGAGTCGATAACAATGGTGTCAAGGCCAAGGCAACACTATAAAGGGCAAGTCGATAACAATGGTGTCAAGGCCAAGGTAACACTATAAAGGGCAAAGAGTTGATAACAATGGTGTCAAGGCCAAGAGTCGATAACAATAGTGTCAAGGCCAAGGTAACACTATAAAGGGCAAAGAGTCGATAACAATGGTGTCAAGGCCAAGGTAAACACTATAAAGGGCAAGAGTCGATAACATTGGTGTCAAGGCCAAGGTAACACTATAAAGGGCAAGAGAGTCGATAACAATGGTGTCAAGGCCAAGGTAACACTATAAAGGGCAAGAGTCGATAACAATGGTGTCAAGGCCAAGGTAACACTATAAAGGGCAAGAGTCGATAACAATGGTGTCAAGGCCAAGGTAACACTATATAGGGCAAGAGTACCACCATTACAAGACACAACATGAACACAAGAGGCCCAGAGGGCCTGTATCGCTCACCTGGTTTTTAGCCCACCATCATCAGATGGTGGGCTATTCAAATCGCTTTTTGTCCGTGGTCCGTCGTCCGTCCTTCCGTCCGTCCTTCCGTCCGTCCGTCCGTCCGTCCGTCCGTCCGTCCTTCCGTCCGTCCGTCCGTCCGTCCGTCCGTTAACAATTCTTGTTATCACTATTTCTCAGAAAGTACTGAAGGGATCTGTCTCGTATTTCATATGTAGGTTCCCCTAGGGCCCTAGTTGTGCATATTGCATTTTGGGACCAATCGGTCAACAAGATGGCCGCCAGGCAGCCATCTTGGATTTTGATACTTAAAGTTTGTTATCGCTATTTCTCAGAAAGTTCTGAAGGGATCTGTCTCAAATTTTCATATATAGGTTCCCCTAGGGCCCTAGTTGTGCATATTGCATTTTGGGACCAATCGGTCAACAAGATGGCCGCCAGGCAGCCATCTTGGATTTTTGATAGTTAAAGTTTGTTATCGCTATTTCTCAGAAAGTACTGACGGGATCTGTCTCAAATTTCATATATAGGTTCCCCTAGGGTCCTAGTTGTGCATGTTGTGTTTTGGGACCGATCGGTCAACAAGATGGCCGCCAGGCAGCCATCTTGGATTTTGATAGTTAAAGTTTGTTGTCGCTATTTCTCAGAAAGTACTGAAGGGATCTGTCCTCAAATTTTTATATATAGGTTCCCCTAGGGCCCTAGTTGTGCATATTGCATTTTGGGACCAATCGGTCAACAAGATGGCCGCCAGGCAGCCATCTTGGATTTTGATAGTTAAAGTTTGTTATCGCTATTTCTCAGAAAAGTACTGACGGGATCTGTGTCTCAAATTTCTTATATAGGTTCCCCTAGGGTCCTAGTTTGTACATAATGCGTTTTTGGATCGATCGGTCAAACAAAACATGGCCCGCACAGGCTGCCCCATTTGGTTCCCTTAGATTTTGACTAGTTAATGATTGTCTATCGCTATTTACTCAGAAAGTATTGAATGAATCTGTCTCAAATTTCCATATATAGGTTCACCTAAGGGCCCTAGCTTGTGAATATTATCGGATTTGGGACCGACTTTCAAATCATCCAGATGGCCGACAAGGAGATCTTCTATGACTTTTGATAGTGGTAAGTTTGGTTACTCGCCTGTTTCTCAGGGAAGTACTGAAAGCGGTCGGTCTCAAATTTATATATATAGTATGTTTGCAAAAGTTTGATAAGCAGAGAACTATCCCTCTTTCAATTGTCAGGAACATAGATCCTTTCTTTGGTGGGCGCCAAGATCCTACCCTACTGGGATCTTTGTAGTTAGTCATTATCACAAGACTCTGACAATTAGAATAATAAGCAAAATTGACTCCCAAAGTTTAATTTTGAATCACAAACCATACAATGATGCTATTGATACCATACAAATATGCTATCCAATACATAGGTTCAGAGATAAAGTAATTTATAGTGAAAGTAGTAGCCTAATTGACCTTTTTGACCTTGCATCTATTACCCTCTAAGGCCCCGGGGGTCAGCCCTATCATTTGTACAATTTCAAATCCCAACCCTATAAAGATGCTACCATTGCATTATAAGTGCTCTTCCATTCTTAGTTGCAGAGAAGAAGTCGTTTATATGGAAATAGCTAAATTTAACCCCTTTTGACCCCACCCTTCAGCCCCCCGGGGGGTCAGCCCCATCATTTGCAAAATTTTGAATCCAAACCCTATAAGGATGTAACCGTTGCATTATGAGCGTAATCCCATGTTAAGTTGCAGAGAAAAAAGTCATTTATATGGAAATTGACCACTTTTGACCCCGCCCCTCAGGCCCCCGGGGGTCAGCCCTATCATTTGCACAATTTGGAATCCCCACCCTATAAGGATGCTACCATTGCATTATGGGTGCTATACCATGCTTAGGTGCAGAGAAGAAGTCATTTATATGGAAATAGCCAAATTGACCCCTTTTGACCCTGCCCCTCAGGCCTCCGGGTGGTCAGCCCCATCATTTGCGCAATTTGGAATCCCCCACCCTATAAGGATGCTACCATTGCATTATGGGTGCTATACCAGGCTTAGTTGCAGAGAAGAAGTCATTTATATGGAAAAAGCCAAATTGACCCCTTTTGACCCCGCCCCTCAGGCCCCCCGTTAGGTCAGCCCCATCATTTGTACAATTTTGAGTCCCCACCCTATAACGATACTACCATTGCATTATGAGTGCTATCTCTTGCTTAGTTTCAGAGAAGAAGTTGTTTTTATGGAAATAGCCAAATTGACCCCATTTGACCCCGGCCCTGAGGCCCCCCGGGGGGTCAGCCCTATCATTTGCACAATTTTGAATCCCCACCCTATAAGGATGCTACCATTGCATTATGGGTGCTATACCATGCTTAGGTGCAGAGAAGAAGTCGTTTATATGGAAATAGCCAAATTGACCCCTTTTGACACCGCCCCTCAGGCCCCTGGATGGTCAACCCCATCATTTGCACAATTTGGAATCCCCACCCTATAAGGATGCTACCATTGCATTATAGGTGCTATACCAGGCTTAGTTGCAGAGAAGAAGTCATTTATATGGAAAAAGCCAAATTGACCCCTTTTGACCCCGCCCCTCAAGCCCCCAGGGGGGTCAGCCCTATCATTTGCACAATTTGGAATCCCACCCTATAAGGATGCTACCATTGCATTATGGGTGCTATACCATATGCATGCTTGGTTTCAGAGAAGAAGTCATTTATATGGAAATAGCCAAATTGGCCCCTTTTGACCCCGCCCCTCAGGCCCCCGTAGGTCAGGCCCATCATTTGTACAATTTGAATCCCCACCCTATAAGGATGCTACCATTGCATTATGGGTGCTATCCCATGCTTGGTTTCAGAGAAGAAGTCGTTTATATGGAAATAGCCAAATTGACCCCTTTTGACCCCGCCCCTCAGGCCCCCGGGGGGTCAGCCCCATCATTTGTACAATTTGAATCCCCACCCTATATAAGGATGCTACCATTGCATTATGGGTGCTATCTCCATGCTTAGTTTCAGAGAAGAAGTCGTTTATATGGAAATAGCCAAATTGACCCCTTTTGACCCCGCCCCTCAGGCCCCCGGGGGTCAGCCCCATCATTTGTACAATTTTGAATCCCCACCCTATAAGGATGCTACCATTGCATTATGGGTGCTATCCCATGCTTGGTTTCAGAGAAGAAGTCGTTTATATGGAAATAGCCAAATTGACCCCTTTTGGCCCCGCCCCTCAGGCCCCCCGGGGGATCAGCCCCATCATTTGTACAATTTTCAGTTAGTAGCCCATATGGATACTACCAGTCAAATTTTGTTGAAATCCGACCAGCGGTTATGGAGAAGAAGTCGATTGTTGACGGACGACGGACGCCAGACGACGGACGCTGCGGTATCCCATAAGCTCACCTAGGTCCTTCGGACCAGGTGAGCTAATAATGCAGAGTTGCACTTCCTATATACAACACACCAGATACATGGCAGGTTGTCGTTAAATGACCATGGCTCTTACATGTATTTGTATTATGGTGTTAATATAATCAACCAGCAAACCTTCAGTGCCATCAATCATTTAATCTACTTATGTATGCCCGAATCCTTCAAAAGATCATATATAAGCACATTAGAAATTGAGTTATTTTGTCCTCACCAGTCTTGTTAGTTGAATGTATCGATACTTTTTAGGATCTCAAATCTTAAGCACCTAGAATTATCAGTGCCAAATTCCCAGAACTCTTAAAATAATTTCCTGGAAATTCACTTTGATAATTGGGTCCTCCATGTAGATATATGTAATGTGATTAGGTCTTGGTGAGGCTTTCAGGTTTGTCTCTTAAACAATTACAATCAGAGAAAGTGGAGAATGACAATGATTTCTCTGGCAATCTGAAACAGTTTTATAATCTCTTGGTTTGCTTGATATCAAAATGTTTGCTATTAGGGAACTAGCAGAGTAATCGTAGCTACTTGTTGAGATTGCTGATGTATATTGTCGGGAAAATGTCTGTTAAACTTGTGAACAGAAAGCATGGTGTACATGTACTCATAGGTTTGGTTTCAATGGTATCATGGATGTGGGAAACTATAGTTACTCTAATTTGGTTCCCTATTGTGATTATAGCAGACTTGTTTGGTTATAAAAATGGTGAAATTAAAAAAAAAATATGTAAAATTAATCGCATGCGATTATAAGTTGGTTCACAGTGTATTACAAGTAAATTAGAATTCAAATAACAAAGACAAAAGTCTTCAAGTCAAAAACATTTATTAAGGAACAAGACAAACATTATGCTTTAGATATATGGATTATTCAACGACATTAAAGCAAAATGTAAATCATAATAGACAATACATCAACATTTTGAATGGACAAATCAATTTAAAAGTTAGTAAATTGTTATATTTACTCTCTTCCAATAAAATTTGAAACTCTTGAAAAGGAAAGAAGTCAAGACTTCAACTTTCCTAGTTTTATAGATACAATTGGATTTCTAATTGGAAAGGTGTTCTCGAATGTACAATGTCACTTTCCCTTGTGCAGTCTTGATACTGCCAATATTTTGATACCTAATCTTTACTCTCATCATCGTATTTAAAGATAATTCTTTCCACACTTTTTGGAGATTAGGTTTAAGAGAACCATGCAAAATCTAGCATACATACTCACAAATAATGTGCAAAACACAAATAACATCTAGTCAGTATAATGGTGGACACACATGTATAATGAGAATATAATACCTACTACCATTGGTAAATTAGGGTGAAATGTATAAATGTTCACACATTAAGCTAAATATAAATGAGAAACATTGCTGTGAAACATTAAAGTTTTGATTTTTCCTGCTTCACCTAAAGTTATCAGAGAAACCTGGAATGTTGCTTTAAGATGTTAATCAGAAATAGTGAATGCCCAATTTTTAACAACCCACAAATCTGTTTTAGCAAAACATGAAAGTTTACACAAATTCTCAACAACCATACAGATCTGGTTTAGTAAAACATGAAAGCCAACAAGAGTAAATTTATAATACTGAGAATTGTGTTCGTTTATGGATCTCAGATCTGTTACGTAAATTTATAAATTGCCTGTGTGAGATTGAGTCCCCAACATAAGCGAACCACATATAATAGTAGAACAGATTGTCCACACATAGTAGTGACAGCTTAAAGCTTGTATAATATATGAAACAGCACAGCGATCTGGTTTCTTGGCAGGAACTAAAATTCTCTTCACTTTGGTACAACACTGAATTGCCACTATTGCACTTCCCCACAGAGTTCACAGCACCTCTTACTGTTCAAACTTTTTCTTCGAGGATCTACAAATGAAAGTATAACATTTTTGTCAGTACTCTGTATACAATAAAACATGTTTTTAATTAACACACTTACAACAAATTTATGTTTATAACATGGTGATTTTGATTTCCTGTCAAGGTTCCTATATGATATCTGCAATATATGGGTCAAGGAAGTAATATACATGTATATAATATAACGGTTGTTATTCATATAACTCTGGATCCTTATAAACATATGTCTATATACATTTTTGTATTTGCTATATATGTATAACAAACCATGTTTACAACAAAGTGATTTTGCTGGCCCCAAGAGGCTTGTTATAACCATATTTTACTGCATTTGTTCTTACAAGATACTGCATTGTAGCAAATCATTGTTTATATTCCATGTTGTACAAATCAATTGTATAGACAGTTATGGAATAAAGCTGAAATACTGTGATACTTTTAGTAATGATAACTGCTTAGCTTTAGATACTATTCTATAAAATACAAACTGAAGGACTGATTCTATAAAGGAATTAAATCCTAAGAGTGGTCACTATTCTTGTAAGATGAGTCTATCAAAACGTTTAATTTAACTTGCTTCGATCAGTGCTCAGTACAAACTTAGTCATTACAGGTAATTTTACAGGAAGAGAGATCTTTGGTAAAGTTTTGAAAGGGTACATGAAGATTGTTGCTACAAGACAAGGGTACAGAATAGTGAGTCTTACTTTTTCTTGCTCTTTGGAGATGTGGACTGGAACACGCTACTGGCAGCCATCAGGTTTTCTATGTACTGTCCCAGGACCTGGTTCTCAGACTTCAGCTTTAGATTCTCCTCCTTCACAGTGTCTACTCGAGATGATAGGTCTGTAACCAAGACAACAAAATATAGCAGGTCTGTAACCAAGGCAACAAAACATAACAGGTGTGTAACAACATAAAAACATAACAGGTGTGTAAACAAAGACAACAAAACATAAAAGGTGTGTAACCATGACAACAAAACATAACAGGTGTGTAATTAAGACAACAAAACATAACAGGTGTGTAACCATGACAACAAAACATAACAGGTGTGTAACTAAGACAACAAAACATAACAGGTATGTAACCATGACAACAAAACATAACACATCTGTAACCAATTAACAAGAAAGTTAAGTATTACAGATTTTAAGCAACACAATGAAACTCGACATATCAATTCTTTTTATTAAATGATATCACTATTCAGTTCATCTATAGTTCCAATATTTGAAAAGAGAAAATTATCCTTTCTCAAAAAATATTTAACTTTACAATTACAAACAAATGGTGAACAGTTTATTCATTCCCAGTAAATGAAATGACACACAAAGTTAATTTATATAAAAAAGAACTAACCATCCAGTGTGTTCTGTAGTTCCATCACCTGGGCAATGAGACGATGTTTCTCTTCCTCCTCATCTGGGTTCACATCTGGGTCAAGACCTGATAAAAAATTTTCACTCATCAATAAGTATATGAAACAAGTATCAAATGGGAATAATTTGTGTACCATGTGATACCTGATAACGTTTGTGTGGTACTAGTATCTCCAATGGTGATGAAAGGGCCTTCTTTGTTATCTTCCTACTGAAATGTCTTCACGATTGACGTCATCATACAACTTCATTCCATTACCAGTTGATACAATAGTCCCGCACAAATGTTATCGGGCATCACATGGTATGTAAATTATATCCCATAGTCTGCCATCCTATTTGTAAGTGTATTCTGTCTTTGCATATATATTATAGAGTAACTTCCCTTGTGAATAGGTACATTATTTTGTGAGTGATACCACTGTCCTTTCCCCTGACACGCATTATGTTACGCTGGCAAATACACAACGTCACAGTCAATACTTACACCCATGGTTAGATACTCTGTAACATGCAAATACAGAATATGATATATTATCCAGTAGTTGATGACCGCTGCCAAGGCAAGAACAATTTACCGGATACTTGAGACATAAAATTAAAAACTTACTGCTATAAGTGTCAGTCCTCACTTCTCCAGGATTGATAAATGAATGGTCCGTTTTAACGTCGCCTACAAGCAAACATAAATGAAACTGTACAAATGTTTATCCTTTTGATCATCAACAATATTATGTCTTAATTTTGGTCCATTAGAATGATAAAAAATATAAATACAGTTTGCAATATATCTTTTGTAAAGGTAATAATACAGAGCTATCCTGGTTATTTGTTCACATTGGTATATTCTTGATTAAATATCACTTTTCATACATTCTTATTACAATATAGTAGTAACTTGCAGTGTTCACCAGCTAGGATTTGAAAAGGGCAGGGCGATTGTAGGCAAAAAAGGGCATTTTTTTCCGCGAACATAAAACTTTTAGGGCATTTTATATATATGACATACAGCTGAAATATCAGGAAACAAACTGTATAATATGTATATTCATTGCATCAAAATCATCAATGATTGTAATATCAATACCTAATAGTTTTAGGCATCAACCGTAGACTTTGGGAGTGTTTTGTTAAATTCTCCCCAAAATGTCCGAGACATAGATAGAAAAATGTTGACATGTTTTTGAAAATAATTTGTAGTAAGATTTTTTTATTTGGATTAACAGGATGCACACAAAATCTGCTTTGTTTACAAGGTTCTGTAGTTGTCTCTGTACTCTCTGTTGATTCCTTAAGTCTAACTTCAAGAACAACTTCCATATATTTGTTTTTGCAATGTGTGTTGTCATTTACAAAGTCCATTCAGTCTCGCATCAAGTAACATTTACCAAATAAGTACATGTATTATAAATTGCCACAATTTGTCTTTAAGTGATCATGTGTTTACCATTTTGTTTCAGAATTTAGTTCTATCCATGAGCTTGAATGGATTTTACAGAATGAAAAGAGAAGAAAACAAAATTCTTTCAATTAAATTAAATTTATTTAACAACAAGTAAATGTTTAAAAACAATGTATCCACATATACAGCTCCCTCTAATCTCACCATGCACTCAGTAGACATACCTACACATCTCTCAGACATTACAAGTTATCAATATTAAAACAACACACTTTCATCCATGATAACAAGAAGTTAATAAATTGAAATTATGAAAAAATATATACAAATTGTAACAAAGTTGCATGTCCAAATTAAGTAGTTAACAACAATTGTAATTGACTTCAAAAAGAGTTCTTTGATAAAAGTATGTGTATATATAACCTAGGAAATTTGTCACACATCACTAAATCACTGACACACAATAAATAAGGCTGGTTGTGAGGTGTTCAAAAGTGAAGCCAGCGCTGGACATCAGGAGTACTAGTCCTCAGCATCAGATTTGTCATCTATGGAGTAGAAGGAAGCTCTACAAATAGAAAAGAAACCCAAAAATATTAAACAATTGGACCATTCTTCAAATTGTATTCTCAATGTTAATTATTTGAAATTGCATGTCTCTGAATTAATGTTTAAGATAGGCCTATTGGTCATGAAATAAATAAGTATTTTATAAGTATTTTATACGCAGTGAACGAATAAAACGGCTTATAGTAATACTTTTTGTTCAAATTAATTTTAAATATAAATGTATATAGAATCTAATGAGGAATTCGATGACTGAAAAATAACTCCGTGTATTTTTGATGGATTTGTGCCTGGACTTATAACGAAGCCATGCCTCACGGCTCACACTACCATAAACTCTATAATTAAACGACAAATTACGCAAGATATCAACTCCTATGTGTTATCGGTGGCATAGAATAATAATTGCCAATTCAAAATCTCGCTTCTTGATCGATAAAGCTTCTTATTTTGTGAATTTATTTACTTTTTGCACATCAAAGAAAAGCCGACACGCGAAAATGCCACGCCGATTTTGAAGCAATCGAAGCAAAAATGTATCAAAATATATGACGAAAATTGCATATAACTACATACCTGAACATCCACAAAAGATCGTGATATTTCCTTTGCCGATTTTGTTGAGTTCTTGGCGAGATAAAAACATTGTAAATTTGTTTATTGTGAGTCGGAAGTTGAAGACATCAATGATATGCGCGAGCAAGCAAACAGGAAGCAGGAAGTTGTGTTAGCTAGGACTTGCTAAGTCCGGAATTTGGGCCGACGATATCGGGACAGTATCGGGAAATCGAAAAAGGGGCAGGGCGATGGGGAAAAAGGGCAGGGCGTTAGGAAAAAAGGGCAGGGCGCTGGGAATTTAAGGGGCAGGGCGCCGCGCACCTGCTAAACCGACCTAGCTGGAACACTGTTTAGTAACTTGCATTATGAACTGATTGTTGCATATATATGTAGTAATAAAAATATAACTTATCATTAGTGTTGGGAATCGGTTGAAATTTCATGGTCGATCATCAGTTTTATTTAAAAAATTTAAAATGATATGAGTGACAACCACATACAAGGGAATGATTCTAACCAGTTGGCTATCATTTTTTTTGCATGATTTACTGATCAGCTAACTTTATACTCCTTTTACTTGATTAATTGATTAAACACCTCGAACCAACGATACTCGACGAACTCGATTAATCGGAACACCACTATTTATCATTATCATTATGATTGTATTTCACTACAATGTTTGAGTTGTTTGTTTTTCTTATCTTATTTTCAGAATTTATATCTTTGATGTAATTACCCTATATATCAGATCATTAATATAGTCATATACTGAAAATTAATTACCTGCAGTATTTAATTATAATATGAAATTTGATTTTAATATTATCAAAGGAGCTAGGTAAGTGGATTTTTCCCAATTCAATTCAGACAGTATAACATTCTGTTTTCTTTGAACTCTAATTCAGAAACAGTATATCTTTAATGGTTCTGTCAGGTTGACCACCAGCGACCAGTGCAGGTAGCTCTATTGTTAGAGCACTCAATTTGGCTATAGCGTTTGGAGAGATGTTTTGGTCTGTCCATCCATTTGCTCACGCCCTACTACATATTGAGGTAAAATTTAAACTACATGTACATGTCTAGCAAGAATTTTCACCACTGTTAGAATGTTTCAAGACTTAAAATATTTAGAATTCATTCACTTGCAATTCAATTTTTGGTGTAATACATATAATTTAACCAAGGATTTATAAGTGACTTATATCCTCCTCATCTACATCCTTGATATTTAACATATCACTATTCTGCATTTCAACATCAGTTGCATGATTTGAAATCATTATTATTATTGGGGAGGGGTCTGCATCTTGAGTAGGTCATCACTAATCAAACCTGTGTCACTGTCGCTTGATAGAGGTACATTAAAGAGATCTTCTTTATTGTTGCCCGTCGACATCGTGATTTGGGTTGATGTTGACACACGTATAATTGGCACAGGTGTGGACGTCGTAAAAACCGGTGACTTCAGATGCTGCACAAGTCTTCAGGCAAAACCTTACGATCGTCCTATGACTCAACAGGCAGTCTTTGGGAGAAAGAAAGAAAAGAAAACATATTATGTACGACAAAATATAAACGTTTCATAATGTTGATAATATCATGATTTATACTTGTAAATATAGAAAGATACTATCAAAAGCAATTCAATATATTCACAACTAACATTGCATCCATCGTCGGCCGCCATGTTGGATATTACTCAAGTCACATGACTGTGACGTCACGATAAGGTGCTCGTTCACACACGAGTTCATTCAAGCTGTCAACAAACCACGAGGAATGTCGACGGAGAGTGACAGGACTAAAAATGTCGGACGCTAACTCAACTGTGTCACGGACTCCATAACGACAGGACTAAGTCATGCCTCTCACTTGTAAGTAAAACAAATATACACAAATGTAAGATATGTTTAATTGATACTTTAAACGGCCGCTATAAAGTTCAAGCTAAAAAGTGAAAAAAAATGTCGTTGGCCTTTGAAATCTTGTATTCGCCCTGATTGCCAGTGGCCCAGTTGTCTGTCACACCTGTGTGCTTTTGCTTTTGTTATAAATCACTGAAACACCTACACCCCGTCCCTTTGTACCGACCTCACAGTCATCACATAAATGTACTTCTTACCACAAAATAGGCTGCCTACTCATTCTGGATGCTTCTCAGAAGATGAAATATTTTTCTATTGAAATCTTTTTACAAATCATTGTAACCAAATTTTTGAAATTCACCTTCAAATATTTTAACTTCTAAAAATATAAATGAAGACATGGAAATGCCTATATTATTCCTAATTTTGTTACTTTTGATAAGTGTTACCTGTAGAATTGTTTATTGTTAGTTTGATTCACTCAGGTGTACTGTGATTTAATTTTGAGATGACAGGTAGATTGGTTTGTAGGAAAATAATAAACCAGCGTTAAAGAGCCAAGACAGAGGCGTACAGACATAAGCTGTCCCCTATCTCAATCTGATAAGAAAAGAGCCTTTCGGCAAAAATAGTGTCCACCACAAGTTTTCTCCATGTATACTTGCAATTGGCCAGATTTAAAAACAGTGTTTTTGTAAGGAATTTGAAATCCTCAGATGTACTTTTCTAAGACACAAGTGTGTATTCAACACATGTTATAACATGACATGGTATACGGTACTAGTTCTATAAGGATGACCCAGATAAGTTACAAGATAAACACTTGTGTTTTTGTAACAATCGTAAAATTATTTAAACTATTTCTTTTCTGCTAATAGGAGTTAACCCCTGTGGTTACTTGAATGCATGTCAGTACTAGGCAATAAGAAAGTAAACTGGAGTGGTGTTATAGGAAAAGGCAAGATTATCAAGTGTTGCAACAATATATCACAATGCGTAGCAGTTAGTGGTCTAAGACTAACCCTATAGGGATTAGAACATAGTTGTACACTATTGTCACTACACAACCATTAGCATGTGTGTATTATTTATACCAAACCCTGAAATACCTAGAAGTTGTGTATACACACATTACACCCAAACTATCGCATTTCAAAATTATTTATAACAAATGGTATGTTAACAAGATATTTCAAAAGACATAGCATTTAAGTATGTATATAATTAACAAGGGTCAAAGAAATTAACACAAATAGATCTACAAAAGTATATGATCATTATAAGTTATGATTACAAAGAAGAATTATGAACAAATAAATCATTCAAAGAAGTAGATTATAAGTTAGAATGAATACATATTTATTTATGTATGGAATTTACATAAAGTAGGGTAATTTGTACCACAGCTAATACATGTGCATATTAAAGGCAGGATTTAACATTAACACACATGTGGAATACATCTGTATACATTTGTGTAATTGATTGTCACCCTTACAGAATGTATATATATATATAGAGTTCTGTTTATCTAAGCTATGAAATCATATAACAATGTTTTTGATATCTTTTTGTAAGATATTTCCTAAAATAAGGATAATTTTAATTTATGTGATAATTTAAATCTCTATATTTAATGTTAATAATGAATGACATTTTATCACTGTCACGACCATATTAGGATATCAAAATAGATCTGTCAAGTCTTCACAGGTTACACCAGGTGGTTGTAGGTTTTTATACACAGGTGTAACAAATTGAGCCTTTGAATGTCACTTCTTCTACAATCGATTCCTATCTACCTAATATGAGCTGCTGTAGGGTCGGTCGGGTAGCAGTTTGTACAGGTCCACCACCTTTCACCCATACTACCAGGATAAAGTGTCTGACATAGACATGGATTGAGGTCAGGTAATGGTTTTTGTACATACTACCTTCTACATATATATAACTGTGAAATATCGGACTAGATGGACTAGACTCCACATTGGAGACATTGGATCGAGGTCACCTGTCTTTTAGGTCATTTAGGTTTTCTGATATTATATATCAATACCATTCTTTTATTGATATTCTAGCTAGTTCTTGATGTTTTTTAGATTCTCATTCAGCCACATTTGCTGATGAAACTTACAGGTACATGCATATATCTGAAGCTATGAATTGATAGGCATCTGTTAAAACAGGCCAAATCCCCTTAAATCAGCAACAAGTCATGATCAGCATGATCTAGCTTGTTGATCGAAACTTTTAAGTTAAATAAAGATCTATCCATGTAGGGTAGTTTGGGTGTTTATATTATGAAGTTTGGATATGAACCAACAAAGCACTTTAATGTAGATATGGTCTTGAATAATTTCAATATATTATTTAGACATATGGAAATTATATATAAACATACTAAACAACTGAATTTTGTGTTCATGTTCTTTGTAAGTTGAGATGACCGTAGTAAAACTTACTGCTATCAGAGTAATTAGTAAGTGTAATAATAAGTGTAATAATCTATGAAAGTCTTTGTGGGAAGTGAGTCTTCACATTATATTGAAGCAGGTTTTGAATATTTTGTATTATGAGCTAGTTGAAAGTCAACAAGTGTTCAAACAAGTGTTCACTCCTCACGTGTATTAAAGGAGTAAAACAAAAAATCCCTGTCCGAAATAATTTTCTATAAATTAGAGGTCTTTGCAACAACAAAAAATATTTTTTAAAACCACATTTGTTATACTTATATAATTGAAGGATCAAATTATTTCTCTTCAAAGTCAATTACATGTATCTGTAATGTGTCAATTACACCTATATAGAGTATAGCTATATATAGTGCATAAGTCAATCTATATGGGTATGTATATAAATCAAGTGAAGTCAATTTGGGTGGTGGTACATATTTAGATTTATCTCAGTCTCCTTAAAGCCTGCTTGACCTAAGGGCATTCTGTGTGTATGATAAAATTTGAATCAGTCTGCTAAAAAGTCCTAACAGTTTTAGCACCAGTTAATAGACACACAAGCACAACACTGTACTAAGTGAATTTTGATTCTTTGGTTAGTTGTTCATGATCATTGTTACTAAACATGGACATGTTTCATCCTTATCACTGTCTTACCAAAGTGTATGGTTAAACCTCTCTATTAAGACCACTTAAGGTACAATTAAGTAAGGTGGGGCCGCGGTGGCCGAGTGGTTAAGTGGTTAAGATGTCCCGACATATTACTTACAAGCCCTCCACCTCAGGGATTTGAACCCGAATCCCTTGTGGGGAGGTTGCCACATATATACTGACCGCTAGTCAGTGATTTTTCTGCCGTTTTGGACACCAAGGACACCAAGTAAATGGTATACCTTATTCAGCAGATGGCCTTCATACAAAGGTGATTACCACTGCAAGTTTAGGTATATTTAATACTGCAGATGCATTTAAACTCTTCTAATTCAAAGACTAGATCAGTCCAATATGAACTTTCAGGGGTGATGAGTCAACTGTATAATGCTTAAACACATATTTCCAAAACAATACAATGGATCCTTCAAAGTTAATATAACCATTTCAAGACATCAAACGCAATCAAGAATTATTTTTAGAAGCTGAAGTAGGATAAAGTATTCCTTCTGAGGACACATCATCAGGAAACAGAAGCATACATACTGCCCATCATGTTTAGATTTTAACCTTAGGTTTCTTTGTCTCGCTGCTCTGGACCTTCATGAAGTTATTTATGGATGTACAGTCAAGTCTGCTGTAGACACTACCTCTGTATAAAGACCACCAGTTTGATGAGACCACTATCTGAGGGTCCCAAATGGTCACTTATACATAAAGACCACATGGTTATAAAGACCTTTTTTCCTGGTCTCTGATGTATTTCAATTATTCACCGACAGGTTTGAATATACAACATAGATTTACAATCAAATGGGATGAGGAATATTCTATAAAGTGTAATCTCATCAGTAAATACCTGGAGGACGTTAAAGGGATATCATATATCAGGTAGTATGTGCTTCCTGTGTGATGACAGGTGTAGCCTGGACAAATAGCTCCAGCTTCTCTACAATGCAGCTTCTCTTGCTGGGTATTTATCAATGTTCATAAGTCATCAAAATTTTTGTTCGTAAATCATTCAAATATTTGTAAATATTTTTGCATTATACCAGATGTTTGCATTGCAATCAATTTAAGGCATACTCACACATAGAATTGATAAAGAGAAACCGAAGGGAGATTTCAGTTGAATTGATGAGAATATTTTCTTTGTCTTTATGTTAAATTCAGTATAGAGAAAGGTTATGAGTGGATATATTGACTTATAGTTCATACCAGAAGATAAATTAGCGTTGCTACTGGTTGATACCTCTATATATATGCACACACACATTGATAATGCAATGTGCTGACTTATATGGAATTTGCAGAATGAAAGATTTATGGGATTTTACTTTATGAACTTTAAACATGAGAATGTTCTTTGTTGAATTTTAAAGATTTTTTAAGACAATTTTTCATCTGTTAAGTCAACTGTCCAAGGTCTTGTGAAAAAAATTGCTGCTCAAAGGTTTCATTGATTATTTTCAAACCAAACCAAAGGTTATTATAACTCAAATATTTAATTATTGAACTTTCCTTGTGTGTACCTCACAGCCTAAGGTGGTGTTTGATTTTTGTAATGTTGTCCTACTCAGATGAGAAGGAACGTTGTGGAGTGTCCAATTACCTGTGTATACTCTGGATCAGTGATGATCGGTAGCTCAGGGCGGACTGTCCGTCACGGCCTTGACTGGAGACTAATGGAGAAGTAAATACTCCATAATACTTGTAATGAAGCATGTCTGTACTACTACTCCAGTCTATTATATACACAACAATAATCAGGTGAGGAGTAAATTAAGGTCAGTTATCTCCCCCTGACCTACATTCTTACAGCTGATCGCATCATTGGCTAACAGCTGGTAGAATCAGCAGAATTGCTTTGACATTGGTGTCAACATTCACGGCTTGGCTCATTTGTGTTGAAGAATTTGACTGATTTGGGATATTCGTAACATAACCATCAAATATCACTTACGACTCATTTATATAAAATTTCCAAATCTGATTTTAAATGAATAAAACAATCATTTTGGAGAAATTTTTAAAGAATATCAAGTTTTACCATATCAAATTCCAATGCAATTACTCATTTTGAGATTTCTCTAAATGACATCACTTGCAACATTTTCAGTAAATTTTGCATATATTGTAAAAGCAAAAAACTTGTGTATACTACACTATAACAGATTACAATTTTATTGAAAATTGACTGGGTGAGGTCCCATTTACGTCATAATTATTAGTCAGATGCTATAATTCAATATCAGGTCAACTTTCCAATTTATTTTGAAATTAATTACCTATGATCACAGAAAGATGTCCTAATTCAAACTACAACATTAAATATTCTGAATACCAAGCATTTATTTCCTAATATTATATTTCATTATCTGAAATGTACAACTTTAACAACTGTTACCCGGTAATTCTAAACCATTGATTCAAGTGTTTGATTAATTTATCATCTTATAATATTTAAAGCCATGGTCATTTAAGGACGTATGTGCCACTGGTTTAGATGGTGAAGGAAAGCCAGAGTACCTGGAGAAAAACCATTAGCACCTGGCAATTGCCCCACCTGTGATTCATACTCAGGTACCATAGGTGATATAGACCTAATGTGGTAATACATCATCAAAACATCTTAACCACCAAATCATCTACTTGGGCTCCACACTGTCAAATGATTTTGTAATTTACAACTTTTATCATCTGTGAGACTGTTTGCTATCTTACAAGATGTAAAACTACACTGGTTTATAAAACACTGGGTTAAAAAGAGGAGAAAACAAAGGTTACCGACCAACTATTATAAACAAGTCTTTATTTAAACTTGTACAAAGTTGTTTACTAAAATGACTCATAGATATTAGGGATGATCTACAAGAATTTCCATTATGTTTCAGGCATGTTGTACTGTACAGAAGAATTAAGGTATCATGGACATGTGCATTAAATCATTTTCAATTTCATGTTGTAAACATGAAAATCTTTATTGTTGTTAGATACATAAACCAATAATAATCTTAACTGTGAACATATAGCCTTAACGTTCTTGGTTCATATATATATATACTGCTGCTGCTAATGTTGTGTACTTGTGCGTGAGTGTATTTTGTTTAGATCTTGAAGGGTTCAGTGTGGAGCTGGATTAAGTTTTGTTTACTCTGTATAAATATCTATCAAGAATAAATGGAATATTATCTTTATCACAATATTTACTTTTTATTCCAGAAGTGGACAACCCAGTTCAGCTGATGTAGGACTCACCAGCCCCAACGTTTCCGATTTGTTGTGTGTTCTAGTTGATTGAGGAATATTAATTGGAGATTTATGGAAATTAACGAAACATAATGAGCTGATGGTGCAATATTCTGTGTTGTTGTGTGCAACTGAGTCGATGCTGAGGCAGGGGCTGCGATGGCCAACAGTAACCTGCTCAGTCGAATTAACAATAGTTTACCCGAAGGTTGGGAAGCGAAATTAACGGTTGACCACGGCAGAATATACTACATAGAGTAAGTACCAAGATCGTGTGACAGGTTTGAAAATTTACATATTGACTGGTCTTTGTTTATATTGATGTGTATCACAATCAATTTAATGGATTAATGTCTCTGCCTTTATTGAATTTTTGTGTCTATGTAGATTCTGTCACCAGAACTCATGACAATTTCATTATCCTCTTGTGTTAAGTTGTCAAGGAGACTTCTATATTAGCATGTTTATAGCATCAGCCCAGCTTAAACATCCCTATTCTGCCCCAATGCGGTATAAGCTTAAGCTTACCAAGTTAAGTTAATGAATCTGCAGTAATTAACTCGTATAAATGCAAGATTGAAGTAGTATCCCTTTATAAGGCCTCCTTACTTTAATTGTGCATGCTTACCAAGGATGAGAAACACTTCCAGTTATTATGAAATTATATAATTATAGTTTATGAGTCATAACTTGTTAGATATATAAGAGATGTGACATTTTCATTTTGTGGACTTGTTTGTTCACTTCTCTCATCGTTTATACATTTCTGTTACTGATATAGTGTATATATACCAGTTAGGTGTCACCTTTAGTGCTTCAAGTGCTATACAAAAAGGTACATGTATGTATATGCACTATTTGTGTATGTGGACTGACCAACATATGTTTGATACCGTGGATGCCAGGTTACTCCAGTACAGATACCCACATGCAGTGAAGGTCCTGTGTAGATAGGGAATGTTCTCCCCAATTCTCTATTAGGGATTAGGGAGCCACCATCCCTTGTCAAACAAACTACACTGAAAGGGAAGGGGCTCTCCAGTTCCCATGGTTATCCTGATCCGGATTGATCTCTCTTGCCATAAAAATAGAAAGACAAATATCTATATAATCAATTAAAAGAACTTATCAAGACAGTTGTGGCATCTGCATTTCATGATATGCAGGGCGTTAAACACAAACTTTCAATGATGCTAACTTATTTTGGTTTCCAATATCCTTAGTTTTGAACTAAGGGGAGATAATCTAGGGTAAAACTTAGTTAAATGCTGGTACATGTACCATTATGCATTTCCTTTAATTTGTGGTATTTCTTGATGCTGTATGTTTTGAACTGGGTGAAGATAATCTGGCACAGACTTCAGCTACAAAGCAGTTATATTTAGTAGCTGATGACCTAAGTCTGCCCTTCCATGTTACCCCGTTTAAAAAAACTTTTCTAACCGATACCTCAGCTACATACATATGTACCTGGTGCTATACTCCTAGACAGTGAGTGTAAACTAAGTAGTGTGAATTACAGCTGAAGTAGATGTTTGAGGAGATACAAGCCAGTAGTATGTAAGGATTACATTTTTTCTGTAGACATGAGGTTATAACATGCATTTAAAGCCGTCACAACCACTGTGATTGGGTGCCATAACCCACTTGTTTCTGAAGCTGATCGGCATTGGAATACACAGAAAAAGTGGCGTTATCTGTAATAGCGTAACCCTTATCAGATCATATTCTATGTTTGGGTCAGGGGTGTTTAGATCCATCACCACTTTGGCTGATAATCGGTATCGTTAGGAAGCTCGTTATCAGCTTGTCTTCCTCCAATCTACCTGTATCACAGTCTGTGTTTATACGCTGATCACCCCCACTGTTTAACAGTCCTAGACCCACTATCTGTCTCAGACATCACCTGGGTTTCTAATATAACCTGCTATTCTTAACACTAATCCTGTTATGACATTGTCACTTAAGGTTCCTATATGTTAACCCCACAAATGACGATAATCTCATTCTTTAAGACTTGAGTATATTCTCATTCTTTAAGACTGTGTTTACATCTGTATCAGAACTACACTGGGTCGCTCATCGGTGACCAGGAAACTCAATCACTCAGTATAGCATTCAGCTAGTGTTTGGAGGTTCCCAGTATAGCATTCAGCTAGTGTTTGGAGGTTCCCAGTTCGAAACTCTGTCCAATTGCTACATATACATTTGCTCCTCTCCAGTTACAAAATTGGCAAACATGCCTAATCATTTGAAGTATTGGGAATATGATTTTCAGGCCAGACTAGGTGATATGCAAACTTGTGAGTTGTTGTGTCTTCAAGTGTAAATACTTTAAAGAAAGGAGAGAGAAATTTAGGGGAATTGGACATGGTTGATTATAGGTGAGCAGAAAGCTCAATCAGCTAACCCCGATCTGTTTGCTACATTTCTCCTCTCCTGTTACACAGATACAGAATCTTAGACAACGTCTTATATTCTTTAACCCAGAAAAGATTTGCTTCAGGTGTTAAGGACTTGCTATCTCCCAAATTTAAAGTGCCTATGAAAGCTGAAAATTAAATCATACTTAAATTAATTCTATTGTCTCTGAAGGTGCCTAGTCTTTCATAGACTCATCACTTGGCTCTAAAGTTACAAAATTCAGATAAATCATAAATTGGCTCTCTCATATCATCCCGTTTGTTATGAGACTTGCAGGGATTTGTTTTATTTTGAAAAATATTAAAACGCATCATCACAGCCATCAGGAGTAATGGTTCCATATATGTTCACTTGTTAAGAACGCCTCAAAGATGAGGAAAATTGTATCAAAGATTCAAACATTGAACATATCAAACATTGCATTGTCTATGAAAAATAATATATGGTTTATAGTAATGGCATGTCCGTTAGCTTTATACCATCAGGTCAATTAGCTTCCATAGGCAAATGTATCTGTTCAGGTGATATTGCTAGCTGTAACAGTTACACAATTGCAAGTGTCAGCTCATAAAGGCATCAGTAAAAGGTACCGAATTTCAACCATCCTGACCATGGCGATCAGTCTCTCCTAGACATTTAAGTCGATATACAGACATTTGATGTGACAGCCTATTCCCCTCATCTCTTAAGGTACAGATATATCACTCTTAATATGTTTTGACTAGAACTTATCTCTATATCCCTGGTGCATTGGTGATGAATCAGAAGGGTTAGATTCCCTGAATCAAAACAAAGCTCTGATTAGACGTACACTGATGGCCAGACTGCAAATCCATACGGACATGTCACTAAAAGGCTTGTCATTAATGGTGTTTATTATGAGATATCATCTGTGTCATAAATAGACTTGAAATAGATGCTGCACGATTGGGATCCTAACTCATGTCCTATAAGCAATGACCTAACATTACCTATTCAGCTGTGCTAAGACATCACAAGATGTCCCATGACAGTTTTGAGGTGTCCTATGCCAGGACATTTAGAGTCCTAGCTAAGTTGTTGCTGAGGGAATGCTCGTCCTGTTTCGTGGACAACGATCAATAAGGAGATGTCTTTCTATCACTGCTGTTTAGCCATGCAGACAGCACAGAATGCATCTTACATTGCTAATCGCTTCTGGCTATACAGACTTATAAGCTTATAAAACCTATAGACAAGAACAGTGTATTGAGTTGAGTGGTACACAAGAGCCGTTCTTAGAGAGTGTTATCACATTAATTTCTCTAATACAAGGTCATAGGTCACAGAAGGCTTGACCCAAATTGGTTCAGGTTTATAAACTATACTATAGAATACTACTACAGAATAGGGTTTATGTTTTAGCCAGCTTAACCATAAAGGTGGCTAAAATCTTCTATGTACTAGCCATGTAAGGAGTCTAAAATCACATTGAAGTACAGTTGATTATATGTACATACAATTTGATTTGCATAAAAAAGATGTTTGTTGACATTGTTGGGCCATAAATTGGGGATAATGCTATATCTACAAAGAAGTCTTTGTGTATTTTGTGTGGGAATGATATTTTGGGAAATATTTCTGAAATCATTAGAGTGATAGATACACTGAAACTTTATTGAATAAAAACATTTCCATGTTTGCATATATAATGAACCAATGAAATTCAGTCTAATATACCTCTTGTATATATCTGATCTTATGCTTGTGTGAAGATAGAAATTCAGTGTGACCATTGTTGAAAATACTGTTCCGTTAGACTATACCTTTAGCTGATATATATTCTGTAGTTGAACCATTGATGTTTAAATACAGGATGCTGTAGACAGTTATATCATCTACCTTGACACAACAGACACATTATACCTGTCTGTACAGGGTAGGAGGTGGTACAACAGGTAACCATGAAAAATTCACAGCAATGCAGCATATCGATTAGCATTCATAAATACACAGATTGTTGATAGCTAGCTTACAGCAAAAACATGTAAAACAGTCCTGTATTACCATACAAGGAAGCAAAATTGTACAACAGACTTTGCACATCCATATATTATCACAAAAATGAAACATCAAACTACAAGTTTTATTTTAAAAGAACATAGAAATAATTATTGACATAAAAACACCTTGAGATGTGCATACCTGTGTGTTTTGGGAGGCTGCTGCATGTTTTACCTACTTGAAGTAATGTTTAATTAATTCATTATTAGTCAAACCTTAACAAATTTTAGAGATATGCATGTAGATGGATGTGCAATAGTGCTTATCTTGTTTAAGAACTGCACTTCAGAAATCTGCTTATCCTAAGTTTTAAAAGGTGTTTTACTCTCTACTGAATATCACATGGTCTGCACTTCTTCATTAGCTTCACTAAAGCATACATGCCTTACCTATATATGGGTCTTTGAGTACAATGACATTTTTAGGTCACCTGAGACGAAGTCTCAAGTGACCTATTCTAATCGCCTTTTGTCCGTCGTCGTCCGTCGTCCGTCGTGCGTCGTCCGTCGTGCGTCGTATGTCCGTAAACAATTTACATTTTCGACTTCTTCTCAAAAACTGTTGAAGCAATTTCAATGAAATTTTGCACAAAGCTTCTAAGGCATAAGGCCAATCAAAATTGTGAATTATACGGTCCCCACCCCCCAGGGAGCTATGGGAGGGGCCAAAAGAGGTTAAATTGACTATAATTTCAAAAATCTTCTTCTCCACTCACAGATGTGATGGAATTAAATACTCTTCATAGATAGAAAGGTCATAAGGTCATTTACAAAAATTGTGAATTATATGACCCTGGGGTCTCGGGTTTCCCCCTGGGGAGGGGGTTAAGTTTACTATAGTTTATATAGGGAAAACACATTTTTGAGTATTATTTGATCATTTGTAATAGGAAATGAGTCAAATATTGTCAGAATTATCAGTATGAGATTGCCATTGAATCCTATTAACCAATTTTCCATGACTGAACCCCAGGGGCCTTAGGGGCGGGGTCAAAAGGGGTCAAATAGGCTATATCTTCAAAAATCTTCTTCTGAAATTCTGGAAATGGTAGAATCACATACTCTTCATAGATTAAAAGGTCTTGAGGTCCTTTACCAAAATTGTGAATTATATGACCCTGGGGTCTCACGTTTCCCCCTGGGGAAGGGGTCAAGTTTACTATAGTTTATATAGTGAAAACACATTTATGAGCATTTTTTGCTCAATTTTAATACGAAATGAGTCAAACTTGTTTAGAATTATAAGCATGAGATAACATTTTAATATCCTGGTCAACCCCCTCGGGGCAGAGGGGCGGGGCCGAAAGGGGCAAATAGGCTAAAACTTTAAAAATCTTCTTCTTAAATACTGGAAATGGTAGAATCAAATACTCTTCATAGATGGACAGGTCTTAAGGTGTTTTATGAAAATTGTGAATTATATGACCCTTGGGTCTCAGGTTTACCCCTAGGGAGGGGGTTAAGTTTACTACATATAAGTTTTTATATGGAAAACACATTTTTGAGCATTATTTAGTCATTATAATAGGAAATTCGTCAATTGTAGTCAGAATTATCTCTATGTGATGGCCATTGAATCTTATTACCAAATTTTCCATGACTGATCCCCAGGGGCCTTAGGGGCGGTCCCAAAACCGGTCAAATAGGCTAAAACTTCAAAAATCTTCTTCTGAAATTCTGGAACTGGTAGAACCTGAGATAGCATTTAACATCATATCCATATTGGTCCTGGCCGACCCCCAGGGGCGAGAGGGGTGGGGCCAAAAGGGGTCAAAATGGATAACATTTCAAAAATCTTTCTCCTGAATTCACTGATTTGATGGAACCAAATAATCTTCATAGATTAAAAATTTATAAAATCACTGACTGACTTCAAGGGCCTGATGGGCCAATATATATTTATAGTGTTTATATGCATGTCTTTGTTTCATTCTGTGTCTGAATTCAGGTGACCGCTAAGGCCCATGGGCCTCATTTTTACACATACCATCTAACAATACATACATTTAAGTTTTTGTACAACATCTGTCAGAATTCTAAAGGTATTTCACATCAACAGATGTTGGACATGGTTTTGTGTCTTTACATATACTTAACTGCATATTCTATATAACAGTTTATATTTGTTTGTGTATAGATATATAGTACTATACTATACTGCCCTTACAGAATCCTGTTGGTGATTGATTTACTCTTAGAGTATATCTATAATGAAAAATTGATTAATGGCAGATAATCAATTGGTTCTCTATGGTAATATTAATTAAGGTGATAATCAAGCACCTGCTATAACCAATTAGGATATATTGATGACATTGATAGTTATCTCATTGTTATTACTGTTGTAGTTATTGGTGTATTTATCATTGACAAATTAAAAGAGTTTAAAAGGAAGAGGAATACCCACTCTCTTAATTTGACACCTAGACAGTTCACGGGATATAGAAACTCATGTAACTTGACAAAATGTTAAGCCTTAATTGAAATGAATTATTTATTCAAAACCCTTGATAAAGTTTATCACCATAGGTGAAGAACGAGGAAAGTATATACCTGTTAACAATTTGATCCATACATATTTAAATAAGGACATGTTAGGTTTAGGAGGTAGAGGAAAGTTAATGTACCCTGAGAAAAACTTTTACAGACAATGGTCAGTACCTGGCACTGTGCATTGTCTTATTGGAATAGGGTTTCAATAAGACTCCCATCGAAAGCATGGTTCATGTATGATATACATGCACGTATATACCTTTTGTTACTTAGTTTAAAATCTAGGTCATCCAGGTGTATTGCCAGATTATTTTTAATTTAAATTTATTGGCTTATTCAACAAAAATATTAAATTTTGATCTATTCTAGTATTCCACTTTGTTTAAATTGCAGAAAGCCTTAGAAAATCATTTACATAACATATTCATTTTTCAAAGAAACCTTGTTTTTCTTGTAAAACAGGTAAACAGTTATTTATCATTGGTATTATACAGCTGTTATGATAGTAAGATATCCATCAATATCTTAATTTGGTTAGAGTAATAAAGTGATATTTTGAGCAAAAACTATGAAGTTGGTTCAATTATGAATTTCAACTTTAAGAATAAAATTATTACAATTTCTAATAAGTTATTACCATTTCAAATTGTCTGTATAAGTAATGGTAAAAACATCTCATGAATTTGTATCCTGTTCATTTAAGCAATTTTGATTTAAACATATTTTGTTTGTATCAAATATATAGAGTGCATATGAAATCCGGATTGGGCACAAGTTGTTCAACTTATTTTAAGCCCTCTCCCAATGCAATTTAATAAATACAATAACATATAATACAAGATGACATTATATATAATACCGTATTTGACCCAATAAGCGCCCAGGGCTTTAAATAATTGCAAAAATGAAAAGGTACTAATAAGATGAAATTATTGTAAATCTATACAATTTTGTGTAGTTTTGGTCTTTATTTATGCCTGGACAATTGGAATCCAGGCCTCAAAAAGGGGGAGGGGCGCTTAAAGGTACATACATATGCATGGGGTCTTATTGGGTCGCATACGGTATGTACAATTTAAGCAAGTAAGAAGGTTATCATTTGTATCTTTTCAGTATTATTTGGAATCGACTTAAATTTGATTGCATTTTAACTTTAAATTATGTATTTATGTCCTGAGCTTGATACATAATGTAGACTCATGTTTGACTTTGTGTAAATCAGACATTGATCAAGAAAGATGAATACTTATTTGTAACACTTTCGTAAGATTCTTTTAAAGAGATAATTAAGGTTTTAGATTGGTGCTGTAGAACTCCTGTGAGTACCTGATACATGTGATAGATAATTAAGGTTTTAGATTGGTGCTGTAGAACTCCTGTGAGTACCTGATACATGTGATAGATAATTAAGGTTTTAGATTGGTGCTGTAGAACTCCTGTGAGTACCTGATACATGTGATAGATAATTAAGGTTTTAGATTGGTGCTGTAGAACTCCTGTGAGTACCTGATACATGTGATAGATAATTAAGGTTTTAGATTGGTGCTGTAGAACTCCTGTGAGTACCTGATACATGTGATAGATAAGGAGCAGGCCTAACCTTGCTGTTAACATGATAATGTCTAGCTATGACATGTGTTTCACATGTAAGGTCTCCCACAGGCATGTTTGTATACATCAGTGGATTTCACTGTGATGTCTCAATTATATAGGATAGCCCACAGAAAGATATGCTGTATATACATATAAAAATTTGTACTGGACATGTGTGTTATTTGAATTTGTTATGTTAAGGTTGTGTACTACAAATTTGTTGTTCTATTATAAAAGGTGAAATCCAACCATTCATATATATGCCTTAGCTTGTACTTAAAGGGACAATTCAATCTAAGACAACATTAAAATTTGTCCATATATCGGGGGGGGAAAAAACCAGTTCTAATGGAAATTAGATCAGTCGGTTTTACTGTGATATGCTCGAAAAGCCCATGGTGGTGAAATGTGTGTGAACTTTCAAACTCGCTCGCTGTCCGCCATTACACATTGTGGTCGAACATCTTGTATGCCGAACCCTGTCCCTTGCTCTGACAGTAGTGGTTTACCTTATTAAATGAATTGTCTTGCCTAAAAATCATTTTATTACCTCCTCAGTGGTTATGTAGTTCATTTGTTTAACGTGCGTGACTTTGGCTCGGGAATGGGTACAGAGTAACATACTGTACCTGCTAACTGCCGTTCTACTCATAAGATTGCACGATGTTTGTTACAGTACTAGTGTATCGACTCACTGTAGTAGATTACATCGCTACATGTTACAGGTAAGTGCCTATGTAACACGCATTGTGATTGGCTGAGTTGATCTATAAATAGAAGAGAAAAACGTGTTGTGCACAGTAAAGCTGTTTTTTTATGCCCTCCATGCTTGGGTCTCATTTTCTTTCGATATTTCGACGAATTTAACAACTTCTTCACTGACCTTTGTTGGTGGTCATGATAGACCAGAAACTAAGGAAGAGAGAAACAACGTGGAAGCCAGAGAACCATGCGTTCCTCGCAACAACACTTTGCGATTTTTCCGACAGGTTGATTTACAAACGTCGGCCGCTTTAGATATATTTCCATAGGACACCCCATGCCATCATTGTACATTTTCACTACCCTTTCGCGTACTTTTAGATCGGTTTCGTGGCTTTGACATGTCGACATATGATCGTTTTGAGGACTGCTTCTAATTTTTGGCTGTGATCGGTTGAACCGCTTCTAATTTTGGCGAGATTAAAATAGTAACGTAACGTTACACATGTGCAAACACACATGTAACTTTACCGGTAACTTATAATATGCACGCGTTGGCAGCTTGGCGATCGACGATTTTTAGTACTTCCACACTTTTTTATTCAGTATAAAGTTCAAATTCAGAGTTAAATTGACATTTTAAATATACCTTACCATAATTATGAAACTGAACAGTTTTTTTAGCAGATACTTTCTTCTTGACCTTCATATTTATTCATTAACGGTACCAGTATTATCATGTTTTTAAAAATCAATATTATGTATTCTTCTACAGCTAGTATAACCTGATTGTGTGTTATCTCTTTCCATGTTTTTGATTTTTTTTTTCAATCATCTTATTTATATATTTACAACAGCTATTTCAGGAAACTCTGTCAGTCAAGTTCGTCACATGTGCTAGGTGTACTACGGAAAAAAACACCCAACAGTCATGTATATTACACCGCGAATTCTATATATCAGCGTTATTTATTTTTACAGCGTAATACTTCTATTTTACAAGGTATTAATTTTTCAGATGTTTATCTATGAACATTTGTAATTGTTTCGACGTACTTACAACGTCCCGATTGCACAAATAGGTTGCATTGTGTAACGTTTCTTTATATACACACTTCAGCCAATCACAATGCGTGTTACATAGACACTTCACCTGTACCATGTAGCGTATACAGTGAGTCGATACACTAGTACTGTAACACAATGATTTGTAGAACGGCAGTAATCGTATTACAATGATTTGTAGTTACAATGGTATCAATTAAAATACTTAAAAATAACGTGGAATTTGTCAATATATTGAGTTAAATGTTTCATAAGAAATGTAGAACAATACATTTATGCCATATTTTGCTTCTTGGTTATGTAAAAGAATTAGCCTGAGTGAATTGTCCCTTTAAAGATGCTCCACCACTGACAAGCAGTATTTTTTCTCAATGAAAAATAGGAGCAGACAAATCAGTATTTTTCTTCAGTTACAAAAGTTACATTATCTTACGCCATTATCACTGTTGAAAAGTTTCATTTGAGCTTCTAATTTCACTTCAAGATAAAAAGAAAAAATTCCTTGGCACTATGTCCTATATGAAATGAAGTACTGATTGGGCATGCACCAAAAGCAAAATTAATAAACTATTTTATGTTTTTGTGTTAATTAGACAATTTGACAATTTTTTGCCCACACAGTTGGAATTACTTCTTTGTCCCATGTCAATTAGACATATATATATGTACATGATTAAAACACCAATTATTGTTCAAATGATGAGTATCATTTATGGTCTGTCGACGGTGGAGCAATTCTTTAATAAATAGTATTAAGGATATAACAGATGATTATTTTTTTCTTGACCAGAAAGGATTGGCTGGCCAAATTTTTTTCAGACCGCTTTCCGCTTAAACTTGCCAACTGATCAATAAATGTTCACAGAATTATAGAGGGGTGCGTTAAGTTCAGAAGCTACCAAAACCCTTGATTTGTCAGAAATTGGTTCCAAATTGGCTTTTAGGTATCCATATGATGAAAGCATTGTCTAGTTCAAGAATTTTAGTTTCCATGTTACAAAACCAAAGCATCACATGAATTGTTGTCAAATAGCTAGTGACTTCTGACCTTTATTCATCTGATCACTTGTATTAGTTCTCTAAAGTATTATTATATCCAAAATTAAACAAGGAAACAGTTGATTATTAATCTATATATGATATATAAGCTGATTTATATGTGATTAATGTGATCAGTGTATACGATTAATTGATTTGCCAGTTATCCTATGATAGATATAATTAGACTTAAATCGGTTGGCAAGGATGACGTACATATTATCTTGGCTGAAAAGGGAGTCGTGTTCTTGTAATTTATAAACATGTGAAGTATTGGACCAGGCTTTGATAAATAAATTGTAAAACAATTATCATATTTTTGATATGATACCTCTTCTTTCAATCCGATAATATGAATGTCCATTAAATCATTGTATTAACAGCCTCTTGCAATTGTTTTAATGTAATAGATATTAATTCCATGAGCGTGTCTGGTTCTTGCTATCGGTCATGTCATTGCATTGGTCGTCCTGTCACAAGGTTGGGAGCGTGTAGCTATGATTCGTTTGGTTGTTACATGTATGTTTTGTACAGTTTGGGATAGTACCTGTAGCTTCTTCTTCTTGTATTTCATACTGTAGTTATATTATAGGGTAATGTAAATAGAAGTTGAACATGGTTATATAGTTTACTAGTTTCTTGATCAGGGTATATATATATAAGTAGTATAGCTAGTATGACTGTCCCAGAGGTTGGTTGCGGTGTCGTTTAGGGGTTGTAGCTAAGTATCACAAATTGTTCTTTCTAAAGATCATTTAAGGTTATTCTAAAGTGTATTATAGTCAAGTTTTCAGGTAGTAGCTCTAAGAATTTGTTCACAAACTAAAAGCTAGTTATTTAAGGTGATTTAAGGTGGTCCTTAATTGTTTTATTACCGACCTGTTTTGGGTATTAGCTATATATATGGTGGTCCTAAGTTGTTTATTACAGCTAGTCTTGAGTTTTGAGTTAGTATCTATGAGTAAGCTCAAGGTGGTCCTAAGTTGTTTATTGCAGCTAGTCTTGAGTTTTGAGTTAGTAGCTATGAGTATGACAATTATTCACAGGGCTGTGTAAGCTCGAGGTGTCCTAACAGCTAGTCTTGAGTTTTGAGTTAGAAGCTATGAGTATGACAATTGTTCACAGGGTCGTGTGAGGTGGTCTTCTGTTGTCTACACCTTAACAAAGAGTCTTTGTGGCACTGTCATAACTGGGTTGTTAGTGAAATCTATTGATAGGTAGGTACACATGTAGCTGTGGGAGGCCAGGCAAACTATACTTATATACCTAATTTATTATGTGAAAATACAAATAAAGGTCTAGGTGTGTCGGCTCAAAGACTTATAAATATTATTTTTGATACATTTTTATGTCACCCTTGAACTAAGATATGAAGCAATATAGTTAGCATGTGGTTCTGAACTTGCAACGAAGAGGTGGGGGGCCTGTGGTAATATGTCTAAACATTCCACTGACTCGGCCCCTTTTCATAATAGAAAAGTTGTCTGAAAGGTTATTGGTCAAAGGTCAGTGTCAAGCCTAAGGTCACTTTGTTATTATTTAGATGTTTCAAATCCAAATCAGTTGATTGTCATCATATTGGATGAAAATATATTATTAAAAGTGGAATGTGTCATTAATAAAGACATCAATCAATAATGATTGTCTTCTTCAGTGAGACATTTCAAGGTTATGGTTAGCTCTTAAACAGATCCTAAAATAATGTTCAAATTTGACATGGTCTACATATTTATGAGGAATTAATTGAACCTAAATGTTTGATTTATGAAATAGTCTGATTTGGTGTGACAGAATGTGAAAGTTGTTATCTCTATGAAAATATGAAATACCCAGTAAATGTAGCCAGTTCAAAGGTCTTTTGATTTCTGCATATATGATATGTATATATCTTGATCACATTAAGACAGCACAATTGGCATGATTATATACCCTAAACAAAGTTTGAGGGAGGAATACTGGAAACAACTTGTCTTACTAATTAGCTTTTTGATCAACTTCATTCAAACTTGGACAGTTGTTGTAAACAAGGTATATGCAAGGTAACCATGGAAATATATATGAGGAACATTGGCTTACAGTTCTACTGAAAATTCCATTATAATTGATATATGCATTGTGTTTAAGGTTAAAATCTATAATTAGAATCATTACAGGTTTATATTAGGGT
This sequence comes from Argopecten irradians, assembly GCF_041381155.1. Taxonomy (NCBI): domain Eukaryota; kingdom Metazoa; phylum Mollusca; class Bivalvia; order Pectinida; family Pectinidae; genus Argopecten; species Argopecten irradians. The sequence goes on from NC_091140.1 coordinate 22,365,910, forward strand.
TTTTTCTTCGATATTGATTCATTCTATAAAGTCCAGGATACTGATTGGCTGGTAGTTATTGTCTCCACGGCGATTAGAACCATGGAGATAGATGTTGTACATCTCCCATAGGACGATGGCCTCTGTGTTTATTGTGCTAGTTGGGACAGATTTATCCAGAAGAATGCCATTCCTATTGAATTTGATGGGATTTTGTTGGTACAGTTATTGATTGTGGGGCATCGTGGGTAACCTAACTGAAATTGCCTGACAGGTCGCAGGATCATCATAAGCTATAGAAATGAGCAACGTCATCAGCCAGTGTCATGGACAAGTCCATCACGCTGTGATTTAATATGATATAAATCGCATTTATATATAATTACTGTCCAATACTTCATATTTTCCTGTATCTGACCAGTGGCCATAGAGCTGACCGGTATATAGGGGTTTGAGAATCCCAGTAACTATATATGTGGTTTTCAAATTGTTTGCCCACTTTGCCATTTCAATATCATGATCACCACTTCAGCTTTTCATTGCCTCGTGCTCACACACCTACAAATAACAAGTATGCACTGGCATGAAAGAACAGTGATGGTTGGAGATCTAGAACTGTTTGGAAAGGAATCCATCTTATTTCATATGCAGAGTCAGAACCACCTAGGCCTTCTGTCAACACTCAAGAGACCTGTGTTGAGCAAATACTATATATAATTTCATATGAATGGGAGGCATTTATGTCTTCTCTTATGTATACATATAAATTTTTTTGCAATTTAGAATTGTAAATGAATTAAGAATGAAAGACACCAGCTGATTTGATTTCTTGGTATAAATATTTATGATTAAGACAATTTTATACAAGGATTTGATTCATTTGAATATCGGTGTCCATCAGAGTTGTGCCCAATCTGGTCCTATCTGAGTGTATTTGTCACACCTGACACCAGAGATACTAGACATACTGTACATATTTCACCTGAGGATTGGGATATCCATGATAAACGATTTTATTTACTCAGGACAAGTACCAATCTTCGACTGTCAGTCTTTCCCGGGCTAGTCTTTGTTTAAGAACTGTGTTCCTGTATTGGATATCTTACTATACATATATACACCTGTACCCCAATTACCTAGCTGTTCAACAGGTGAGTTAGGTGAAAACCAAGGTGTCTTTTAGCTGCCAACTGGGCGCAGACAGGTATATAGTTACCCAACAATTAATGTTTAACTTAAACAAGGCTTTATAGAGGTCAGGTAGTATGTATTGGGCCTTAACTCACCTGTCTTTGGCAGGGTAAGCCCAGCAGAATTAGAATTTGCCATTTTACTTTCCGTGCAGGTAATTGGTATGATGCCAGCAACAAAAGAATGAATGTTCATATAATATACATGCCTAGTGATGTAATGTGTTTTGTCTATGAATTAAACTGGTCGCTTACACATTACTCTTGTAACATGCCAGTAGGAAATACAATTTGTGAAATACTGTACACAGTTGTCATTGGATTGATAGGACACATACTTCACAGAGCAGTTAAGAGACACTCGTTAAGACTGTTGGTAGGGGATGGGGGCTGAAAGTACAGATAAATAAAATAAACTGAGAAAACTGAAAGTACAAATTTGGCCTGGCGAGGAATTTCCGTAATTCACATTTAAAGTAAGCCATGGTATGTGTTGTACTTTTATTTAGATTACTTTGTATGAAACTTTTCCATTTGATTGATCATAAAAAGATTTACCGTGCCTGTTACAAATCCTGTCTTTAAAGCTCCAGTAATGCTGTCACTAAGGTTTACCTGACACAAGGACGCTATACTGCAACGCTGTAATATATCATAGAAGTATATAGGTTGTAGTAAATTAGTAACCATCTAGATAGAAAAAATAATTCCTATCTTAATAATCAAGCTAGGTTAATTATGAATGATTTACTAATTAAAACCACTAATCTAATGAGCTTTTTCATATCAAACTATTTACCAGAAATCTTTTTATGGTATTTGTACAAGTAAACTTATTTGCATTGGAATAAGTCTTTTAAGAAATTTCTGTACCTGTTGTAAATTTCTTAATTAATCTACCTGTAAATTTGTTTTAATTGAGAATTAAAATCTTGACTCGTAAACTACATATCAGAACCAATGTTACACAACATATGTTTATATACAGACATTCCTCTGGCTTGAACAAACCATTAGCTGGTTTGTCCATATCTCCAGTCAACAGGAATTTTTACTACAGGTATTTAAATTACCAAATAACAATTTGCTTCAATTGTATTGGAGATAACTGTATGCAGCGGTGTCGAGGAATTTATAATACAAACACCGTTTTGATGATAATAATCCAAGTTGTACCTGGTGCTTAGAACTTTCTCCAGACAGGAATGTAAAACATATTCATCGCTGCAAATGAGGATTTGATTAAAAAGGAATTTAAGGAGAACCTGCATACATTAAAACATGCTTGTAGGACTTCAAAGTTGACCAGGCTTTTGGCAAACTTTTATCATAACAATCTATACATAGACCTCAGTGATCCGGAAATAGCACCCGGTGCAAAATTATATCTGGAATTCTCATAATCTACACGCCTTACTGACGAGGTGCTGTAATTAAATGGCTTATACCTATATTGGAGTAGAAAATGAATAATAATGTCAGAAAACTAAGATAAGTCTTTTAGGAAGTATTTTTAAAGTTGAGAATTTTATCATATTGGTCTTAATTCTCATTGGAAGACTTGCTGGTTGGTTCAAAGATTCCACTCACAGTGCAGACATCACCCAATTTGCCAGTCCGACGGACATGTCTTGCAATATTTGACTCGGACCTCCTATTTTAAAATCCGGTCCAGACCGACTGTCCTGCAATTATTGAATACTGGAAGTCAGTAGAAATGATATCTCTGAAGTATTAGGCAGTGCCGAACTTTGCAAAAACGTAAACTGCATAGGTTAAATTAGATAATCATGAAAACAGCTGCCTGCATACTTATAGTAGGAAGTTTTGTTTACTTCAAAAATTCACATTGATGTTCGGTCCGGCAAAATCTTGTTCGGTCCGGCTTACTCACAGTCCTTACCGGTCCGAATGTCCAGCCATTTTTATCAATTTTCGCGATGTCTGACAGTGTTAATTATATAAGCTCACATATGTTTTCTCATTGCATTTCACCTTTTTCACTATTTTACTGGGATATGCTCAATGAAATCAGGGAGGGAATACACAAAAATAATTTATTGTGATCATGCATGATTTGGTTTGCTCTTGAAGATTTAAGTATGCTAGAACCAAGACCTCAATAAACCAAGACCTCTATAGCTTAAGACAGGACACTCAAACCACTTCAGCTTGACCGAGTCACTTGGCCTACTGTATTTCTTCTTCACTAAAAACTTGATTTATTCCTGACATTATGGCACACACAAGACCAGTAATATCACTATTTATGTGTATTTAGAGAAAGGTGCCAACATTGATAAGTGATATAGTGAGTGTATTGGCCAAACTAGGAATTGAATACTATATCTCTATTTGGTGCCAACAGATTGGTCCAAGCTGGCCAAACCGATTATCTCCGTCCAATGTTATAGGTTTCATACACAGAACTGACGGAAGCTTTAATGCAAGTACACAAAGAGTTCATCATGGATAGACATTGTTGTGTTTCATTTAATTTCCCACAGTTTAATTACCTTCCTGACTATAAACATTGGGAGATAAAATAATCATTATTGATCATAAAACTATAGAGGAAGTACGGTCTAAAGGTCATTGATAGTTTTCAACAGTGTACAGATTTAATCATCGCCAGTGGAATCATAAAGATTCTCGTATCTGTCTACCTGTAAACTCGTTATCTTCAGGTGAAAACGGACGGCTCAGGAAGGGCACATAATAGAGCTAAGCCATCCCATAGATCAATATAAACACTTTACACCCCTGGATAAAGCGGCCAGGTTTATTAGGTGTATATGTAGTGGTCAGTATCAGTTACTGGTCAATACCTTATCTCTCTACTAGCTAATGTGATTTATCTGGTGACCTTGAGTAACCTACAAGTGCAGATTTTTTTCTGATATTACATCTGCTATTCAGCTGTCAAAATTTACTATAGAAAGGATCGTTTACACACATTCATTTTCCTTGCATGGGGCACTATACACTAAGAATGGTAACACTAAATATCTCTCTCATAAAAACATCTGTCACTTCTATAGAATTTACAGGAACGTTTAAAAATGAATGATGAAAGATTTCACCTTTAAATATTTATCACAAACCAAGTTTCATGTAACAGTAACTCTTTTTGTATCTTTTGTTAGAAATATTTGGCCCTAATTCACCTCAAATGTGAATGAACTACAGGACAAAAAAGGAGAAAAGAAAAACATAACTATAAAAGGAGAGAGAAAACACATTCCTGTCAACAATCCCACAGGAATCATATTTTGGACGTTGATACACAGGCTTCTATTCAAAATAAACACTCCTTTTTTACTAACCCTGAATTTTTCTGTAGTATGGTTGTAGACAAAACTATGGGTCTATTCTATATTGAGGTCACAGCCACTTTTATATTATTTATAGCTAAAAACACAATACATATATACAGTGCGTTAGACTCTGTGCTTATTCATGATCAGCTTAACCATGCAATGCTAGAAATGTTCATAGCAATATGGTTTTAATGTTTATTAAAGATAAATGACTTTCTCTGATATGTCTTCTATTAAAAGAGTATTTTGAATCAGTGCAGCCTATTTGTAATTAACGTATCTATAAATTTTTATTATTAAAAAAAATCCTTATCAAAAAATTTGATTTGAAGAACAAGTGACTTGACAATTTGTCATCCACCAACTGGCCCGACAATGGACTGTCAAATTTTTTTTTACACATACAAGTGTGTACCGAAAACACAAAGCAGAATATTTGCTTTATAAATATCATAATCTTTTGGATGAATATCAATACTCTGGTGATATGAATTAATCTGGATTAATTATGATGACAAGTTAATATGACAGGGTTGACAAACGTGAGAAATAGAATAGGTATAATCATAGCTATCCTTTTAGTGTTATGGGGAGTGGCCAGTGATCAGTTGGTCATACAGTAACACAGTATGTGTCATGAGTTCAGAGGTTCTGGGCAAGAGCCATATTTCAATATAAACAAACCAATAAAGGTTTTAATCCCTTTTATCACCAGGATAAACAATTTCATTGAATTTCAGCAAACTGTGTTACAAAATGTATTTACTACAGCTGTTGTAAACATCTTACGAAAATCCTGATTAGCCAAAGGTTATTTCAAATTAATTATTAATTCACTCATTATTCACAGTTCTAGGTAGATGTTTGTGAAATTCAAGTATTTTCCAAAATATTTTTTAATGTACCAGTAAACTCCCTATTAGAATAATATGAAATAAAAGTGATTTCTAGATTTCTTACCCTATTAGATGAGAATAACATGAGTTTTACACCATATATGTTAATAGTGCAACTATTACTGTACATGTGCTGTAAATTGTTGCTATATTACGTACATGTTTTATCTTTTATAAACTTATCTTTGAAATGAGCTAGGTTCTATATTTAGAATCGTTGGATGCGATAATGACAGGATACAAAGACTGTAAACAACAACTTAGAGAAAAGAAAGGTGTGAAGAGTGTCTCTGGTTGTACACGGTGTATATTAGATAAGATGTGTTTGTTGATGGGGGTGTACCCGACTGGAGATCCTAGTGTAATTCCCCTACAAAGACCTTTCTGTTCCCATCCAATTAAACACCATTGTTATACAACCTGTTACCATTTAGTGCAGTCAGTCAACCAACGAGGAACAAAATTGTCTTAGCTATTATATGTAGGTGGATATCATATACAAAGCTTAAATGTTTACTATAGAAAGCAATATTTAGAAATAAAATTAAGTCAGCTAATGTAAAATTAAAAAGAAAATAAAGTGAGGTTATGTGAAATTCTATGTAAACAAATTAATTAAAAAAATAAAAAAAATTCTACATCAAATGATAAATTTAAGTGGTTGATATGTTCGCATAATGATAAGGTGGCAGAAAATTTATACATTAAATCTTATCTAAATTGGATGAAAATTTGTCAAGTGCTTGATATTATATGATTGCTGCAGTTTTCTTTCAGTGATTTAATGAAGGATTGATTAGATCGATGAAATTTCTAAGCCACAATTAATACATATAGTCTTCTAATTGTTCTAAAAAAATGAGAAGAAATTAGTTATAATCTAAAAGATAAAAATGAAAATTTGACTTATTAAAAATAATTCTGTTGTAAGATATAAATTAAATTATGGTAATTTCTCGACCATAAAGTCTCAGACATCACAGATACAATATGAAGGATTAAATGGAATTGAAATTTTAGTTTAAATTTGATAACAAATGTAACAGGAATATGTAATAGTACTACAAGAGTTGCATTCCCTGGGAGAGACATCTGATATTAAAGGGACACAACTCTGTCAGCTTTGAAGAGCTTCATATATGCAGAGTTATTTCCCTTATTCTATCTATTATTTTCAAATGCCAGTAGTATTGGAAGAATCTAGCTTTTGTGATAGATACATTAAATGTTAAGGGGATTGCTATCATGCTTATATTTACAGTCTTAGTACATTGTTTTGTTCTGATTATATTTTAAATCAGATAGCTAACCAAAAATATTTTTATTTTGTGGCATGTCAACTCTAAAATGCAAATTTCATTGTCTGTTACATGTAATACAGTTCTGTGATTTTCATGTCAAGTAAAACAGAAGGTAAAATAATATATCTTCAACTATATCTTATTTGTCTTGTGAAATTGTCAGGATATAACACCACACAAAACTTATCTAACTCAAGGAAGTAAGTTAATTACTGTAGAAGTTAATTGAGCCATATTAAGGGACTGTCACAATTAGACAACATTTGAAATTTTTTGTCAGATAAAAACGATAGATATAGTGACCTGATAATAAAGGGATGGTACACTTGTAGTAAAAATAACAAAATAGAACTAGATGATACAAAAGGGCAAGCACTTGCTCATCATGAAAATCTGGGTGATATATATGTACATAGGATCCTGAATTTGTGTTCATTTATACAAAAGTGTTATTATTAAATGAAATATGAAAAAGAGTGTGAAGAAATGAAATGATAAAAATGCCACACAGGAGAAGTTATTGGAAATCAGGCACATAATTTAATAAAATATGCATATATGCATATGAATTCTGTTCTTACCGATATTTCTAAATACATCAGTATTAAAGTCTTTCTTATAGGAAAATACTAGATATATTCACTGAATTTGTGTTATACAATAATGATCAAATTATTTGTGATAATAGATTAGTGTATTTGCAGAAGAAATACTGTACCTTGTTTCATATATTGATGTCGCTGTCATAACATCTAATGGTCTATACATAGGTTCATCAGCTCAGATAAATGTCTCTATGTCAGCTCCTGTATACAAAAACATGAATTTGTCGCTATACACTACCGCAGTCTTTGATAAATGGATGTCTGACATACAAAATAATGTCCGATTGGCAGTCTTCCTTGTAATATAGTTAATGACAATTTCCTTCCTCACTGGCACCACCTAATGTTAAACACTCCCATACACCTGTACTTGTACCTAAATTGAGTACCAACTCAATGACATTATCCAGGTGGTGGCATCACCACGGCACCACGGGTGGTGCCACACTTCCAACCTTAGCTCTGAGACTGTACACGGCTCTGTGAAGTGTGTAGAGTAGCAGACTGTAGTCTGTGCCTGGTACCACGGTGATGGTATATACTGCCAGTAGTGGAGAGATGTTCAGTACCTCTATTCGGACCACACTGTACACAGGGAGGCTTCTACGCAATGGAACTTATGTCAAGTTATAAGGACTTTCTGAAAATTCCTTCCTAAAAAGTTGTGTGTTAACTTTTCAATGGGGAATGCTAGTTCTAGGAATTTAGGGACGTGTGCCTGTATTTCTCCTAGCAGACGGAAAGCTCATCCTAAACATTATCGGATTGACAAGCTCAGGTATGTAATTCATTACTACCGATATATATACCATAGATTCCAGGTAAAATATATTAATATCAGAAAATGAAGGAAGGAAATCTTGACTTTGATAATATTGAAGCAAGGAATATGACAGGTACTAAAAGTTCAGGTACTTATTATAATTATCAGTCTCTGAAAGTTCAGGCCAGTTAAATTCACCATCTGAAAGGGTCTCTTTCAATATTCAACTGTTCAGGTAAGAAATTATCAATATCAGAAAATTTATATTGATTAAATCACTAACAGAAAGTTCAGATTTGAATATAATTACCATTGTCAGATCAACATATTTATAAGGTTATTAGATATTGTCTCTAAACAGGAGAAAAATTCACACAATTTTTTTAAATTTATTTTTTTACTTACAAATTTAGGTAATCTTGCTTTATATATGGGTAAAGTTTGCCGAATGCATAGCTTTTCACGTTCATTACCATGTTTAAAAAGAGAAGAGCTTATACCTGGTAAATACATCATCTTTGGTCAAATTAATGTAATATAAATATAAGTCTTGAATTAGATATTGCAAGAGTTCAAGCATTAAATATATGTTGGCAAAACATAGACATTAAGTTTTAAAAGAATCAAGCTTCAATTTGACAGGTTGATATCTGAATGTTTGGTTGATATGGAAATGATGTATCCTTTATACTCTTGGGTAGATATGTATCATAGGAACATAGAGCAGCATTTATCCTGCAACTGTCCCACTTACTGACCAATAACTACTGCCGGATAAACTTGTGCTTTATCCATCAATACAAAATGCTTTATCCGTCAATACGATCAAGTGAATTTGTTCTATATCTGACGGCACTTTTTCTAACTTGACCCAGAACTTAAACCTTCTGGTGAATGAAACATCATTCAGTCCCTCTAAAACGTGACATCACATTTCCCGGAATGACGTCATTTTTACGATATCCAAAATCTCGTATGGCGGTGTCGTCTTTTTCTCGGCTCATGGCAAAAGTATGTATTGTAAAGTAATTCTTAAATGTGTATTTATTTTTTTTGGAGTATTTTCATTTTGTTTCAGTGATATTACACACTGAATACAATTACGGATATTGTTTGTGAATGCGCGTATTTATTTCCCACGACAGTAAAAAGGAGTTACATTCTCATTCGGTTTAATGAATGAATCTTTACCTCCGCATCAAAGAAGTGCCCCAATTTGAGCAAAACCAGGTAAATAACTGTCAATTTGCTTTCGTTTTAAGTGTCATAATGGTTGCAGGATAAACAGAATACACGGTTAGTATCTTACAATACAAGGTTTATTTTGGTGCTGGACACGGAAAGCCGAGATGACTCGGCAAAGCCTTGTCATCTCGGCTTTCCTAAATCTCGCACCAAAATAAACCTTGTGCTCGACACGGAAAGCCGAGCTGACTCGGCAAAGCCTTGTCATCTCGGCTTTCCTAAGTCTTGCACCAAAATAAACCTTGTATTGTAAGATACTAACCATGTATTCTCTATTTATATGGAACACTCATTAACTCTGGAATTAGTTAAAGGATTGTTATAAGGTTCATTTGTAGTATGGCACACAACATCTGATAAGCAGGCAGGCCTCATTAAGCCAATTTTTAATAATCTAAGGCCCACTGAGCATCCTTAGATTAATTATTTTTTAAATGTACAAAGTTTTGTTCATAATTAATGGCCTTCACATTCATAAGTCCACCAATGATCATCAAAATCAGTATATAGCATACTTTAGTGAAGGGACTTCCAAGTTTGTTGAACTAATGACCTTGACCATCACCAGTAATAAGCTGTGTCCTGATCAGTCCATCTAAGACTGAAATATGTTGGTAACATATTCAATGTTTATAGCTTGTGGAAAGACTCTAAAAATGAATGATAATAACTTTAGTCAAAATATGTTAAAAAAAATATTTCATACAGTGTGTGTCCATGAAGACATCATCATAAATTTTGTGATGCTTACTCTTACCCAGGACACTCACCAGCTAGTTTGTGTTTAGCAGTAGATGGTCAGATATAAATAATATATATTTTTTCATGTCAATGAGGTCATATTTAGCTATAGGTACTAAGTCCTGTGGGGTAATTTTGTCAGATTTAGGCTACTAAGTTTGTGTGTGGGGTAAGTCAGGGATTTGTTAAACCTAGTGGTAAGCTGCTCTGTCTTATGAACATCCTATCTAATAAAGTTGATATTCTACCTGGTTTTGCTACAGCTGCTGTGCTGTATGATATAGCAACTTATAAAACTGATAAGGCAATTTATATACAGGGCAGGCTACTCTAGCTGTAGATCCCAGGCTGATACCTACAGTGTGTAGAGAGGTATATAAATCCTTACTTCCCCATCAGTATAGGCTATCACAGCCCTGATATTTCTATTATGTTAAGAATTTTAGAGTATGGAAAAAAAATCCCGTGCTTTTATTCAGATAGCTTTAATTAAGCCTGACAATAGAACCTGCAGTCGTCAGCAATCGCTTGTTTGTCAGTTCGTCTGCTCTCTGATAGAAAGTTCCATTCTTATACATGTTCAGACTTCAATTTAGTTTTGCATAAAAATAAATGGAATCTTTTCTTTCAGTATATAATGTTCATCAGATTTAAATGAGAAATGTTTAAAAGAACATTTAGAAAGACAAAAAAAAGTCATAAAAATTAAATTACTGGCTTCGAAACTGCAGCTCTGCCATTAGGTGGCACCATGCGATGTGGTGATCACAACGTTTGCCTGCCGAAAGGTCAGAACAGACTGGAAAATAAAGACAAATGGTACATAGCTCGGAACTAATGAAAATACACTAGCTCAATAGCGGTACATCCAGCGCCCGGAATTCAGTGACTTCACCAGCAGATACAGAGAAATTCGAGGGAGTGTTAATATAAATATATTATTGAATGCTGTTGTGTGTTGAATGATAATTGTATACCAGTGTTTGCTAATAGCTTTAGGGAATTGATCGCCATGCAAACTAATTATAACTTATTTGATTCTCCATTTTGGTGTCAAAATACATTGAAATTCTTGTGCATGCTTGGCATCTAAATGAATACTCTGGTATCTAGAAAGTATTCATGGGCATATAAAATCAAAATACACACAAAAAATAAGAATACCTTGTATGTGGACATTAAAAATCAAATGCTCTAAAATCAAAGATGCCAGGCATGGAAAGGAAACAAAGGCAAAGAGCAGCTGAAAATGCTGTGAAATTTAGTTTCAAGGGATCGCCCCTTTCACTTTCCAAGTCTCTTATTTTAGCTAATAGGTTTGGTTTGGAATCGCCCATGCTCGGGGATCGCCCCACTCTAATCTTTGTAGTTGTAGTGTATAGTTTAATCTCCAGCTATTTTCTTGTTATTTTCAATTAACTTTGTAGTCAGTGATTTATCATGTAAGTTTAGGATGAGCGACCCCTGAGAATGCCAAACTATATAGATGGAATGCCTGAAAAAGTTGACTTCACTTTAATAATTTTTGAACTCAGCTTTCTGTTTGTGTTGTGTATGAATGGTGATATGGGTCATTATTCGGGGTTGTCTTCTCTTGTAATGCAGAGTTATCTACCCTTTTTGAAATATCAAATAATGTATTTCATATTGCAATTAAAACACTTGAGAAAGGAAAGAGTATATTCACAGCTTTTTAAATTTCTTTTATTTCTATCCAAATGCAGTTAAGATTTCTGCAAAGTCCTAGTTCTTGATTTAAAAGTGTTTTCATTTCAGTCACTTTCAAAATTGATTATTCAGCAGAAACTAATTGGAGTTGGTTTGTTGGCAGTGGCGTCATTGTGCTAATCAAATTGGTAATATTGTGACGTTTTTTGACTCCACTCTTTTCAGTTTGACATAGTATAGACAGTCATTCTCCAGTTTATTGGTTCAGCCCAGGCGATTTGTTTGTCAAAGTAATGTAATCCTGATAAATAAGTAGTAGCCTGTACATGTTACAGAATTTCACACAGACTTAGCTAGAGGAGATCTGTACCTGCTAATTCCTCAGGAGAATTGTCTAATGTTCTTGTTCCATAGCAGAGAGTGCTGTACTCTTAAAAAAATGTCTACCGCTGTAAATCAGATGAAAACATTGCTATCGATGCTGCCAATCAAACTCTTGTCATGTTCGAACCGACTTGGCAACACAACGCCATTGATATATGTCGAATGCTTGCCACCACCATGTCCCGATATCCCATTCACGATCTGGTCCATAGAGAGGTTCGAAAGAAAAGCTACAAATTGATTTCTTGTCATAGAGTAAAGATTTCCCATCATCCCCTTTCAGAGTTGTTTTCCATGGGATAAATCCTTGGCTCGTTTGGGTTCAAAAGAACAACCCCAAGGGTAAATATGTTACCAGGGCAACAAGTTAGAAACATCTTAACTTCAAGGTGAAAATAATTCTTAATTTGAAGATGAATAAACCGTTTTGACATATATCTTCCATATGCTTTACTAAGCTTCTAGATTCTTTAATGTCAAAAAATGAAAAGAAAAAAAATTCTAATGAACAGCTTCTGGGTCTATGTTGGTGTTCTGTCTTATTACAAAGTTATCTCCCCATGTGGATAGGTGTTATGGTGATGTTTTGAGTGAAAATTAAATAGTTTCCTGTAATAGATATGATGTAACATTCACAAACATATAATGAAACAATAGATATCTTGCTGCAAGGGCATATGTGGCTGTAATTTCTATATGCAGACTTTATTATTTTTCTCCATCAATGCCTGTGTGGTTAATTGTCCTTTTATAATTATTGGCCATAAATGTTGCTGAAACGTACAGTTGCACTATATTATAGCTATAAAGCGGTGAGTGCAGTTTCATATTAAACATCCTGCTATGTGAAAATTTGACTTATTAATCTTTTATAAATTGTTGTCTATGAGATGCACTTTATATACACTAATTAACACTGATTAATCTTTGCTGAATCTGTGGGTTCTATAACTAGTATGTTTACAGAAGGGTAATCGAGAAACTTATCTTTTGCATTAAGGCTTGAAAATCATCCATCATGAAAGTGAAACGTAACTTTACCTGAGGAGTAAAATAAAAATGTAGTATCAAAATTTAAGATAATGCAAGGTTAAACATTTTCATTGCATCAAATGCTGTAGTTTTAGGTTCCTGAATTGTATGAGAGAAGAACTATTATCGTAAGAGTTATTGTAACGTTTGAATGACTTTTAGTGCTATCCAGCCTGACACTACGATAAGATACACTGGTAGAGCTGCCGATATCAATTTGGCACAAACTTCATGGTTTTCTTAAACTGTACACCTTTATGTTGTTTCTTCATTAATCCAAAAAATATGAATAGCCGTCTTTATTATGAGATAACATAAATATTCAGAATTTTTTGTGAAGTTAGAAATTATTAGATCAAATCATGATATAGGAAGATACTGGTTTAAATTTATACTAACAGTTTCAGAACAATAAACGAGAGCACATGATCTGAGGGGTTTAGAGGGTTTGCTGTGATACTATAATACAATGTATAGATGGATTCCCAGGGTACTGGTACATATAGATGGCCATGTTTAAAGGTGAACTCTTAGGGTTTTACAGATATATTTGTATACTTTAAGCGTATGTTCGAGACGGATAAAGGAATTCTTTAGGCATCTGACAGCAGGGTTATTAGGTACTGGAGATCTGCATTAGCTTTTGTCTTACGATAAGGTGACAGGTTACATTAGCCTGTACCTCTGTACAACATTTCCCATTCTTTGTTACTAAGTTGGAGATCAGAAATAGATGCAAAATTATATGGAAAAACATGGTGTATAGTAAACAATGATAATACCTGCTTTAGCTGCATAGTCTTGTCTTTAGATAATCCAAAAAATTGTAAATCTAAGCGAAAAAATTTCAAATATTTTCATGTATGCCTATCTCTTTAGTTTCTTCTACATAATCTGGTGTAATCCACCTTATAGTGATATATATAGGTTTGTTGCTTCAGGCTAACAATACACAACAGGATAAAAACTACATATGCTGGTTTAGAGAATTTTACTTGGAGTTTCATAACACACATTATATCTCAACATCACAGACGCAACACTCACATTAAAATTCATGTTGGTTTTCATTTACAGTAACGATTATGGCTTCAGACATTGATCGCTGCTCTACTTCATACAGGTGCTTGTTAATTGATAGCAACTTAACTGATCCTTCAAACCCTCTGTTTACTCAGATTATTGAGGAGCGTATAAATAGTTGGCAGTTGTTTGTGCCCTAATTTTTACCATGTGCACATTCTGTAACTTGTACATATTCTTCTAATCGATGCTAAAAATTCTTTTTATCTTTTTAACTTCTTGTCAATCATCTGGTGGGGAGCAACTGGTGGTGCTTTCTTAAATATCCTAATGTCTGCAGTGATCCAATTTCTGGCAGTTCTTGTCCTTAATCAACCAGATGCAGTGAAGATAAATCTTTTAACAAATTAATGTCTAACTGGTGGTTAAATATTTTTGGCTTAAAAAACACACAGGAAAGAAAAAATGTTTGGAAAAAATATTATCACCATAGTTTGCCATCTTTGATTCTGAATTTTGTTTAATTCTATTGTACTATAGTGATCTCATTAGTGGACAGTTACTGTCCTGAAAATTTTTTTGTGATATTACACTGTTGAATCTTAAAAAAAAAATGTATGATTGGTTGTAGAATGAAAAAAAACCTTGAAAGGTCAACGTGAAAAATCAAGGTTGCCAATAGGTGGTCATCTTTGAAATATTTGAAAATCATAACTGGTGTTTGTATAAGAAAGCATACAGCATCACCATGTAGAATATTTGCTGGTCAATCAGTATTCGGTCATCGTCCGGGTTAACATGGTGAATACTCCAACACAATTCTGTATCCATAATATGTGAATAAAGAATTCTGACCACCATCAACAATGGGGTCAGATTCTGAATTCTGCGGAATGATGTTGTGCCCGGGAAGTATTGATGAAATTTGCCTCTACCGAAACAATGAAAGGAGTACTGATTGGTATACAAGATATCTGTAATGATTCGCAATAGACAATTCCACGATTTAGGAGGAAAGGGACATCCTTGTATTTCTATTAATTGTAAATCTCTAATTTCTATACAGTATGTAGCTATTCTAGTAATGTTTTCCATTACAGAAAAGTCGTACAATGTGTTCAATATTAGTGAAGATTGTATAGAGCTATCGACTAAATGATGTAGTTAATACAGCTGGGATAAATATGCTGATTGGCCTGTTATCTAGGAATTGAAAAGTCAAAGAGTAAATATGAATAAAATAAAGGATAGACTCCTTTTAATGTAAAGACTGGAAATATCCCAATGCTTTCTGCTTCTTCACAGATGTTTTAGGCAGACTTCTTCACAGAGGAAATATTGGCATAGTTATTTCTATAGCCAGTAAAAAATAATGTGAACAAAAATGGACAGTCTTTGCTTCCTTCTTAATTTTGAAATCATAACAAAGACAAGAGGATGTATCCCTTAAGAGAGACTGATCATTATTTAAAGCATACTTATATAGTCTATTTCTGAAGTAAGTCCACATCTTTGATAATTCCAATCTTGTCTTTCATTTGCAATTGCTGTACTAAAGGGTGGATACCCAGCATGAAGATGAGCAACTAAATATTAGTACAAAAATATACAGTATTGATGAGCACTGGTCATGAGATAGATTTTTTTTTTTTAAATTTAGGAATGCAAATTAAGTGATGCATGCCATTTCTGTGCCACTTTAATGGAAGACATTATAATTTTTTCATAAACATCTGTAAAGGAAAACAAAACCTGAGAGATTAATCTAATACCGTATTTGATCCAATAAACGTTCCTGTCCCTATATCTGTCCCTCTCCCTTTTTGAGGCCTCATTTTCACTTCAAATTAATTACAATCTGAAAATATGAAAACTATTGGTTTCTCTTTTTTTATTTCTTTTGCAAATTGATAAATAGCTCAATTATTTTGAGATATGTTAGCCAAAATTAGATTCTTCTTAGCACCGCTTCATGTTTTCAATTGTTTATGCGCCCTGAGCACTTATTTGGTCGAATATGGTATCACTTTCTCTTCTGAAACGATGACATAATACCAATTGGAATACCAGCACTTTTCGTGGAGCAGTACTGAGATCCCTTTAAGGTAAAAGTATGAGATCTATCTACAAATTGACAGAATTGAATTATGTTTTGCTCTAAGTTATATATCCACTGGTACTTATTTGTCATAATTTTATATGAACCTTTTGTTTTATTACAGTCATGGTAACCAGGTTTCGTCATGGGTACCACCCCCAGACAACTGGGACCCAGGAGCTCTGGGCCTTCCCTATGGCTGGGAGTGTGCTACAGACAAAAACGACAAGCCCTACTACATCAAGTAAGTCATATTGATTATTACCGACCGGTAATTCTAGGAGGAATGTCAGTTGAATGATTTTGATTCGTTTGTAAATGCCAATTTTATTAATTTTTCCTGGAAGAGTAATGTGTTTTCATATTATTTTAAATATTTTAGTCAGCCAATAGGAATATCATGTAAAGCAGCATTGTTTGTTCTTTCTGGTCAAATTTATTTTCTTTTCATGAATGAAAATATTTCATTTACAATCTGGATTAAAGGTCCTTTTGAAATTGTCTAATTTGAAAAAGCTCTGTTTGTATGCATTTTCTCTTGTAATTTTGTGTTTCCTTAGAAAGTGTTGTCCAAGGTCCTTTGGATTTTGATATGAAGGACTACCTTAGGTAGCCATTGGGTAGTGTTGGGAATCAGTTGAAATTTATAATCGATCATCAGTTTTGTGTAACCAATCGATGATCAATTAAAATTGATTATATTTGACTGTGTATACGTTTTCCAGGAAAATTGTACAAACTTTCTTCTACAGGCTCACGTGTTGCCATGTTCCCAGGTCGCTTATGTTTTCACAAATAAAATCATACTCCTCTGTACGTTAACATTACTACATAGTGCTTATGTGCTCTTCAATTCGTTTAGACGCTTGGTATTTGAAATGATATTAGCAACAACACACACAAGCGATTGATTGCGACAAGTTTTCTCTGACATTTCTTGCATGTTTTACTGACCGGCTAATTATACACTTTTGTTTATCATGATATCGGGCAATTCCGATGAAACTGGATTACAGATTTCTTAATCGATTAATTGGTCAAACACCCCAAACCAACGATGCTTGATGAACTCGATTAGTTGGAACACCACTACCATTGGGGTACATTCTTTCCATATAGAGTTTGCTTTGTAGGCTTTGATTTACTTTCCCTATAAGATATATCAGTGCCCTTTCCATGTGGCTGTCTTTTAATGGCCATGAAATTGATTATTATACTTTGTAAAAGCCCTTTCACTTTCGAAAAATAATTGTTTTAAGTTTCAGTTTAGTTTCACAAAGCTTTAAGTATGCAAACTAATTGATGCTTCATTAAAAATCTTCGGCATTACATGTCTAGTAATTACATATGATTACGTAATACTAGCTACATTTCATCATGATAAATGGTCATGCAAATAATTGTTGCCTTGACAAAATTGCAACCTGGTAACAAAGCATTATGGGTAACTAGTCATGGTTTGGAGGTGAGAATTTGTTTCTAATCCCGTACAGGACCAAGAAGTTGAGCAATCGGACTGGCAGGGGCACCAATTTCACTCTTATCACCTCCACATTCTTTTAAAATGTCAAGTTTTCCTAATTATTTCCAAGCAATGCTATGGCGACATCTTGGATCAATAACAAAGTTAAGAAAGCTATTAGAACTCCTAGAATTACATGGCTTGCTTGAAATGGGACAATTTAACCTGCTCCGATGGCTTCCCCTCTGCTCTCCTGCCTTAGTATTTCATCACTGTTATCAGGTCTAGTCTACTTCATGAATGAGGGGGGCAAGGCTTCCAGAATGGTTTGTTGCCAATGGTTACATATCAAAACAATTACAGAAGAGAAATTCAAATCTAAAATAAAGTTATGTGTTACTGCTGGTCCAGTGTTTGGGAATATTGGGGATTTCATGAGAACTGAATGTTGTCAGCTCACTACGTAAATCTATCTGACGATTACAGCTGGATTACTCTATCAACAGTTTAACACTAACTACTGCTTTGTACCAGGGGCCTTAACTATTACATTGATGTTTAATATTAAAACTCAAAACTTTAGATTAAAAGGATTTTTTGTCATAAAAATTTCAAAATGTCAAAAAAGTGTCCTTCTGATAAAATTATAGAAATTAAATTGTATAAAGTTTTGTTCTTATTACAATATTATATTTATCCTCTGATGATTTATTACTTTCACCCAAAATGAGCATGAAGGGCAAAGATTCAAAATATCAAAGACAATTTTAAGACAAAGTTGGTTTCTCTTTAGACAATAGAGAGGATAGAGATGGCAATATATAATAACTTGTGTATATAACCAGGATGAGAAGGTCAAAGAGAACCACATGTCTACAAAATAGGTCCGCTTGATAGACGAAATGTCCAGGGACCGAATTCCTCTGCTGCATCAAATATTCGACACCTTCCTACAATTAATGTAGTGACAGACATCTTGGTTTACCCATGAGTACTGGCCTGGTCACCATGGTAACCCAGACAACATCTATGTAACTAATTACCTGGTGTAATTACTATAGGTACACAAAGTGTGTTTGTCGACTTTGAGAAACATCCTAGGTCATGGTGGAAGATGAGATTAACAACAACCATTACTCCGATGGAATCATCTTCTGGTAGAGCAGCCTAGCCTGGCAAATCCTGTAATAGTTTGAAAAGTATCCTATTTATTTTTCAGGAAGTCATTTAAAAAAATATGGCGTTGAACTCCATTAAATATCAAAAGGATCCTATTAAAAGTGGCTAGATCTTACAACCCGGGGTTACAGTTCATCAATATTGACATTCATATCCTCAACACTAGATTTGTGTAGAGACTGAGACAGCTAAGGAGAAATGACAAGTCATTGTTAAACACTTTCGACATGATAAAGTAGCTAATAGACTCTGTATCCCTATCATTGATTATACTTTACTGAGGCTTGGAGAAGGATTGATACAGCTAATTTAAAGTTACAAGAGACCGTTAGAAACCTCTTTTAGTAATTGATAGAAAATTGTCCCTTATGTATCTTCAGTCAACCCTCTCATGAGACCATTAGATTGATGAAGATTGACTTAATTGACTGTCAAATTAACACTAACTGGACTTGACTGAACCATTATGTTCACATCTTCCTCAGACAGGTCTGTGACAAATAGACCTGTTCAATATACCAGGGATACAAAAAAAAAAAAAAAAAAAAAGAAGAAAGTAACAGTTTCTTTATTTTTATTGTTTTTTCTATCAAATATGTTTTCAATTTTCTTATATTCTTATCCTAAATTTTAGAATACTGAAGAAAGGAATATTTTCATAAGAGATATATGAACATTACAAATCCAAAGGAAAAATTGGTAGATCATTTTTGAATGCTAGTATATTTTATAATGATTTCCTTTTTTTTAATGATGTCTTTGCTTACAAATACATTGAAATTTAGAATGCTGAATTTCTGAAATTTAATCATGATAAAAATCTTCTTCAGATTTTTCTTTTATCAAGCAAACTAGATGAAATAAAAAAATTATTTATTTTTACTTTCAAGCTAAAGAGATCTGAATCAGAAGAACAATAAATGTATGGTCTAACAAACAAAAGTAGAGTTTATAAATAAAATAAAGATCAAACAGAACTGCCAGACACATTGCATGTTTGGCGTTTAGTTGGAGATCCCTGATAGTAGCACTTGTCTGTCTGAGGAAACAGTATCAGAGTGAGATCAAAGCCCTATTCCACATGCCTTTAACCTGATAACATCTGTACCCATAGACATGACTATCTCCACATTGTCTTCACAAAACATTGATTTTCTAAGACAATGTCATATTTCGATAAAAGTGCTTTGGAATATGAAATCTTTCCAAGCAATGAGTGATTCATACTTGATAACCTCATGTGATGGGAAAGATTAAAAAACACCAACTTGTGCATAATGTTTGAACAGGAGGAAAAGCATCAAGAATATCAATGAATTCCTTTACAAAGCTAAAACATATTCTTAACTATATTTTTTTGTCTTGATCAACGTTTGAAATAAAGTTGATCATAAACAAATTGCATGACTTGTAATTGCAATGTACTGCAGATTGGTTTTCGTTTGGATTTAGAGAATTTGTTTTTAGCCCACCATTATAAGATGGTGTTCATATTGCCTTTGTCCCTGGTCTTTGGTCTGACGTCCGTCTCTAAACATGCTTGTTACCGCTATTTCTTGAGACGTACTGCACGACTATTTCTCAAATTTTACATGCATAATTTCCTTGTCACTAGGAGTATCATGCTGATTTTATGGCCGCCAGGCAGCCAACTTGGATTTTGGCAGTTGATGTTTGTTACTGGTATTTCTCATAAAATGCTGAAGGGATCTCTCTCTTATTTCATATTTATGTTCCCCTAGGGCACTCTGATTGTCATGCTGATTTTGAGACTGATTGGAAAAACAATATGGCCGCCAGGCAGCCATCTTGGATTTTGTAGTTGATTATTTCTCAGAAAGTACTGAAGGGATCTGTCTCAAATTTCATATCCTGGTTCCCCTTGGACCAGTTGTGCATATTGTGAGTTGCGACCGATCAGTCAAAAAGATGGCCGCCAAGCAGCATCTTGGATTTTGATAGTTAAAGTTTGTTATCACAATTTCTCAGAAAGTACTGAAGGGTTCCCCTAGTTGTGCATATTACCTTAACTATGAAAGGTATCAGAATTCATCAGTGTGTTTAACCAGGTCTCTCTGCTTGTCTGGTAAAATGGTTCGAGGGTAAAATTTGTGAATTACATAAAACGCCTGATTAATTGTTCTGGAATGAGAGAATCAATAAAGGCAAATTATATGTACAATGGAGCATAAATCAAATAGAAATTTAAATTCATTCTAAAGGCATTTGTATTAGATCAGGGAACTAGATGGGAGTGCACTATATGTGTGATAGATGTAATCCCATAGACATGTATTCCCAAGTTTAATATAGGAAACAAAATAAAATGGTATTGTGTACAACACAGGGGAACATGTAATAAATCATTCTGAATGAAATGTGTTGTTTAATATCCATTCTCTGTTCATTCATTTTATGTTGCCATGGAGATATATCCATAAGGGGAAACTTGACCTACATATTGTTGTGTCCTGGCCCTGCAGGTAGGGCGTTAGAATTGTACTTGCTGCCCCTATCACATGATCGTAAAAGATGACTAAATTTAGGATCTGATCTTTTCTTTCTTCCTTACTTACTTTAATCTTCCTAATGTCTCCCTTGACACCACCTCACTTTCGGCCTTTAGTTGAGCGCTCGCCCCTGTGAGGAAGGCTCTGGGTTCTGTCCCCTGGCCGAGTCACACCAAAGTCTATAAAAGTGGTAGTTTCAGTTCCTGCTAAGCACTCAGCATAACAGGAGTGGGATGACTGGTTCGCCTGTTGTCAGTATAATGTGACCGGGTGGGGTGTGTTGCTTGGTGTCTTAGGCGGCATACTTCAGTGATATAGCACTATAAAAAGGGCAACAGTTCCACTATACAAGAAGACACAACATGAATATACCGCAGTCTCCCAAAACACGCACCTCGCACAACATACACGCAACACACAGCATACATGGGAGGCCGTCCTTACATGACCATTGCTGTTAATAGGACGTTAATTAATCAAACAAACAAAATGTTGTGTCCTTGACTGCTTACTTTATTGACCTCATCACCTTGACAACAGGTACTGATGTTGTGTTGAATTCTGACATATCGTATATAAATTTTTGTGTGATCTACCATTCAGTTTATTCTTGATTTATCATCTGTCATTCCAGTCATGTAGACAAGTACACGACACGAGATGACCCCAGAGATGACCCTGACTATGTGGAACCTCCCAAACCTCGTGAGATTGAACTCTCACGGGATTCTCAGAAAGGATTTGGCTTTGTGGCGGGAAGTGAGAAACCTGTGGTTGTTCGATTTGTCACTGAAGGTAAGCTTTCATGATCCACTTTTCAGTATATTACTAGTTAAGATAAATAACAATTGATCTAAATTGTTCCATTGCAAGGAACAGAATATACCAAATTTACCTTCATAATGTCTCATTTTGATTCATCTAGCATATATACTCTACCCTTTATAATATATGTGAAGTATTCATTTCTAGCATGACTTACCTTGACTTCTAGAATATACAACATTGACCACTAGAATAATTGACCTTGACCTTTATTTAATGAAAGAAAGAACAACCTTGACCTTGATCTTTGAAATATGCCACATTGATCTCTAGGATGTTCTACTGAAATTATAACCTCAAGAATACACTGCATTGATCTGAAATTCCAAACCTTGACCTCTAGAATATACATTGACCATGAGAACAATGAGTCTTGACCTTTCAAAATGTGTATTCAACATTAATCTCTTGAATATTGAACCCTGACCTTTCAGAATGTATAGCATTGACATTTAGAATATAAAAGAAGGGACAAAATCTATGACCAAACATAAAAATGCCTTCAACCGTCTAGTAGAAGCTGTATTTGGAGTTTGTTCTTGTAATTCAATGCTTAGTCAGGTAATTTGCAGTTAATTGCTCTGCTTCTTTTCCTAATTATTTTCAAACTCAATATGTACAATAACATAATTGTGCATCCTTGGACGGCAATACAATTAGGTGACTACAATTGCGGCAGGTAAAAAAGCAATGGATGCATCATTTAGTTGGTGACCATGGCAACAGACTTTTGCTCATTACCTCGGTAACAGACTTTAGTAGCCTACCTAGTGTAGCACAGGTCATTTACAGAAGCCACTCTGTGGTTAACCAAATGTTATAGTGTAAAATTCATTCTAAATGAAATGTAAGGATGCAGAAATATTTATTGGTATTTTATTCCATATATGATTTTAACATTTGCAAGACTGGTCACTTTAGCATACATTTCCAGTAATATGATCCGCCCAAATTATATAATGTTAAAGTTCTATAGATTGGTGATTTCGGTTATACTGGCTTGCTGAGAAAGCAATTGGCTAACAGGAACCAAGGAACACCATTACCATATTGTACCTTATTAGATTCTTCATTTGAAGAATGTCCTTTATGTGTTTCCTGTAAATGTTTGAGAAGTAGAATATGGCGGCTTACAGGGACAATCTCTGTGAAGGCTGCAATTTCTAGAATGTTTGTTGGGGTTTAAAAAACTTTTCCAGGCATCATACTTTCTATCAGACCTATAAAAGCTGAGTTTTACTTTGATGAATGTCTTCTCGCCATGTCTGCTCTGTGTAACCATGTCTGCTCTTTGTAACCATATCTACTTGGTGTGCATTAGGATATTACTCGGTCTGTGTTGACAATGCTATATCATAGTTCTCTCCATAGACTGGAAAATGTAGGCCTATATAATTTTTGTGTCGGACCGAAAATGGCATTACAGTTAGGCTGTAAAATACATAGCAATTACTCACTATTAGATATAGCCTCCTTAACTTGGATTTCAACCAAGATTGGTCGGTCTTAATTACAGACCTTCTTTACTGTAGGACCAATCAGAAGGAAGCTGACTTATAAATCCATCCAGGTTGTCGGACATGTAATGGTTTTCTATTTACCATAGAGGCCATCAACACAGCCTGGCTATTACACCAGTATAATGATAGAGATGTGTCCACTAATGTTTGTCTGGGTGTTTATAGTCCCGTTATTGTCTATATGGTACAGTATCCTCTGTTTGTCTGGATGTTTATAGTCCAGTTGTAGTCTACATGGTACACGATCCTCTGTTTGTCTGGGTGTTTATAGTCCTGTTGTAGTCTATATGGTACACGATCCTCTGTTTGTCTGGGTGTTTATAGTCCTGTTGTAGTCTATATGGTACAATATCCTCTGTTTTCTGGTTTTATAGTCCTGTTGTAGTCTATATGGTACACGTTCCTGTTTGTCTGGGTGTTTATAGTCCTGTTGTAGTCTATATGGTACAATCCTCTGTTTGTCTGGGTTTTATAGTCCTGTTGTAGTCTATATGGTACGCGATCCTCTGTTTGTCTGGGTGTTTATAGTCCTGTTGTAGTCTATATGGTACAACGATCCTCTGTTTGTCTGGGTTTTATAGTCCTGTTGTAGTCTATATGGTACACGTTCCTCTGTTTGTCTGGGTGTTTATAGTCCTGTTGTAGTCTATATGGTACGATCCTCTGTTTGTCTGGTGTTTATAGTCCTGTTGTAGTCTATATGGTACGCGATCCTCTGTTTGTCTGGGTGTTTATAGTCCTGTTGTAGTCTATATGGTACACGATCCTCTGTTTGTCTGGGTGTTTATAGTCCTGTTGTAGTCTATATGGTACACGATCCTCTGTTTGTCTGGGTGTTTATAGTCCTGTTGTAGTCTATATGGTACACGATCCTCCTGTTTGTCTGGTGTTTATAGTCCTGTTGTAGTCTAGTCTATATGGTACACGATCCTCTGTTTGTCTGGGTGTTTATAGTCCTGTTGTAGTCTATATGGTACACGATCCTCTGTTTGTCTGGGTGTTTATAGTCCTGTTGTAGTCTATATGGTACACGTATCCTCTGTTTGTCTGGGTGTTTATAGTCCTGTTGTAGTCTATATGGTACACGATCCTCTGTTTGTCTGGGTGTTTATAGTCCTGTTGTAGTCTATATGGTACACGATCCTCTGTTTGTCTGGGTGTTTATAGTCCTGTTGTAGTCTATATGGTACACGATCCTCTGTTTGTCTGGGTGTTTATAGTCCTGTTGTAGTCTATATGGTACACGATCCTCTGTTTGTCTGGGTGTTTATAGTCCTGTTGTAGTCTATATTGTACAGTATCCTCTGTTTGTCTGGGTGTTTATAGTCCTGTTGTAGTCTATATGGTACACGATCCTCTGTTTGTCTGGGTGTTTATAGTCCTGTTGTAGTCTATATGGTACACGATCCTCTGTTTGTCTGGGTGTTTATAGTCCTGTTGTAGTCTATATGGTACACGATCCTCTGTTTGTCTGGGTGTTTATAGTCCTGTTGTAGTCTATATGGTACCGATCCTCTGTTTGTCTGGGTGTTTATAGTCCTGTTGTAGTCTATATGGTACACGATCCTCTGTTTGTCTGGGTGTTTATAGTCCTGTTGTAGTCTATATGGTACACGATCCTCTGTTTGTCTGGGTGTTTATAGTCCTGTTGTAGTCTATATGGTACACGATCCTCTGTTTGTCTGGGTGTTTATAGTCCTGTTGTAGTCTATATGGTACAGTATCCTCTGTTTGTCTGGGTGTTTATAGTCCTGTTGTAGTCTATATGGTACACGATCCTCTGTTTGTCTGGGTGTTTATAGTCCTGTTGTAGTCTATATGGGTACACGATCCTCTGTTTGTCTGGGTGTTTATAGTCCTGTTGTAGTCTATATGGTACACGATCCTCTGTTTGTCTGGGTGTTTATAGTCCTGTTGTAGTCTATATGGTACACGATCCTCTGTTTGTCTGGGTGTTTATAGTCCTGTTGTAGTCTATATGGTACACGATCCTCTGTTTGTCTGGGTGTTTATAGTCCTGTTGTAGTCTATATGGTACACGATCCTCTGTTTGTCTGGGTGTTTATAGATCTTCTGTTTGTCTGGGAGTTGTAGTCTATATGGTACGCGATCCTCTGTTTGTCTGGGTGTTTATAGTCCTGTTGTAGTCTATATGGTACACGATCCTCTGTTTGTCTGGGTGTTTATAGTCCTGTTGTAGTCTATATGGTACACGATCCTCTGTTTGTCTGGGTGTTTATAGTCCTGTTGTAGTCTATATGGTACACGATCCTCTGTTTGTCTGGGTGTTTATAGTCCTGTTGTAGTCTATATGGTACACGATCCTCTGTCTGGATGTTTATAGTCCTGTTGTAGTCTATATGGTACACGATCCTCTGTTTGTCTGGGTGTTTATAGTCCTGTTGTAGTCTATATGGTACACGATCCTCTGTTTGTCTGGGTGTTTATAGTCCTGTTGTAGTCTATATGGTACACGATCCTCTGTTTGTCTGGGTGTTTATAGTCCTGTTGTAGTCTATATGGTACACGATCCTCTGTTTGTCTGGGTGTTTATAGTCCTGTTGTAGTCTATATGGTACACGATCCTCTGTTTGTCTGGGTGTTTATAGTCCTGTTGTAGTCTATATGGTACACGATCCTCTGTTTGTCTGGGTGTTTATAGTCCTGTTGTAGTCTATATGGTACACGATCCTCTGTTTGTCTGGGTGTTTATAGTCTGTTGTAGTCTATATGGGTGTTTATAGTCCTGTTGTAGTCTATATGGTACACGATCCTCTGTTTGTCTGGGTGTTTATAGTCCTGTTGTAGTCTATATGGTACACGATCCTCTGTTTGTCTGGGTGTTTATAGTCCTGTTGTAGTCTATATGGTACACGATCCTCTGTTTGTCTGGGTGTTTATAGTCCTGTTGTAGTCTATATGGTACACGATCCTCTGTTTGTCTGGGTGTTTATAGTCCTGTTGTAGTCTATATGGTACACGATCCTCTGTTTGTCTGGGTGTTTATAGTCCTGTTGTAGTCTATATGGTACACGATCCTCTGTTTGTCTGGGTGTTTATAGTCCTGTTGTAGTCTATATGGTACACGATCCTCTGTTTGTCTGGGTGTTTATAGTCCTGTTGTAGTCTATATGGTACACGATCCTCTGTTTGTCTGGGTGTTTATAGTCCTGTTGTAGTCTATATGGTACACGATCCTCTGTTTGTCTGGGTGTTTATAGTCCTGTTGTAGTCTATATGGTACACGATCCTCTGTTTGTCTGGGTGTTTATAGTCCTGTTGTAGTCTATATGGTACACGATCCTCTGTTTGTCTGGGTGTTTATAGTCCTGTTGTAGTCTATATGGTACACGATCCTCTGTTTGTCTGGGTGTTTATAGTCCTGTTGTAGTCTATATGGTACACGATCCTCTGTTTGTCTGGGTGTTTATAGTCCTGTTGTAGTCTATATGGTACACGATCCTCTGTTTGTCTGGGTGTTTATAGTCCTGTTGTAGTCTATATGGTAACGATCCTCTGTTTGTCTGGGTGTGTTTATAGTCCTGTTGTAGTCTATATGGTACACGATCCTCTTTTGTCTGGTGTTTATAGTCCTGTTGTAGTCTATATGGTACCGATCCTCTGTTTGTCTGGGTGTTTATAGTCCTGTTGTAGTCTATATGGTACACGATCCTCTGTTTGTCTGGGTGTTTATAGTCCTGTTGTAGTCTATATGGTACACGATCCTCTGTTTGTCTGGGTGTTTATAGTCCTGTTGTAGTCTATATGGTACCGATCCTCTGTTTGTCTGGGTGTTTATAGTCCTGTTGTAGTCTATATGGTAGTCGATCCTGTTTGTCTGGGTGTTTATAGTCCTGTTGTAGTCTATATGGTACCGATCCTCTGTTTGTCTGGGTGTTTATAGTCCTGTCTTGTAGTCTATATGGTACACGATCCTCTGTTTGTCTGGGTGTTTATAGTCCTGTTGTAGTCTATATGGTACACGATCCTCTGTTTGTCTGGGTGTTTATAGTCCTGTTGTAGTCTATATAGTACGCGATCCTCTGTTTGTCTGGGTGTTTATAGTCCTGTTGTAGTCTATATGGTACACGATCCTCTGTTTGTCTGGGTGTTTATAGTCCTGTTGTAGTCTATATGGTACACGATCCTCTGTTTGTCTGGGTGTTTATAGTCCTGTTGTAGTCTATATGGTACACGATCCTCTGTTTGTCTGGGTGTTTATAGTCCTGTTGTAGTCTATATGGTACACGATCCTCTGTTTGTCTGGGTGTTTATAGTCCTGTTGTAGTCTATATGGTACACGATCCTCTGTTTGTCTGGGTGTTTATCTATATGGTACACGATCCTCTGTTTGTCTGGATGTTTATAGTCCTGTTGTAGTCTATATGGTACACGATCCTCTGTTTGTCTGGGTGTTTATAGTCCTGTTGTAGTCTATATGGTACACGATCCTCTGTTTGTCTGGGTGTTTATAGTCCTGTTGTAGTCTATATGGTACACGATCCTCTGTTTGTCTGGGTGTTTATAGTCCTGTTGTAGTCTATATGGTACACGATCCTTGTTTGTCTGGATGTTATTAGTCCTGTTGTAGTCTATATGGTACACGATCCTCTGTTGTCTGGGTGTTTATAGTCTTTGTATCTATTGGTACCGATTCTGTTGTTGGTGTTTATAGTCCTGTTGTAGTCTATATGGTACACGATCCTCTGTTTGTCTGGTGTTTATAGTCCTGTTGTAGTCTATATGGTACACGATCCTCTGTTTGTCTGGGTGTTTATAGTCCTGTTGTAGTCTATATGGTACACGATCTCTGTTTGTCTGGTGTTTTATAGTCCGTTGTAGTCTATATGGTAACGATCCTCTGTTTGTCTGGGTTTATAGTCCTGTTGTAGTCTATTGGTACGATCCTCTGTTTGTCTGGGTGTTTTATAGTCCTGTTGTAGTCTATATGGTACACGATCCTCTGTTTGTCTGGGTGTTTATAGTCCTTTGTAGTCCGATCTCGTTGTAGTCTATATGGTACACGATCCTCTGTTTGTCTGGGATGTTTATAGTCCTGTTGTAGTCTATATGGTACACGATCCTCTGTTTGTCTGGATGTTTATAGTCCTGTTGTAGTCTATATGGTACACGATCCTCTGTTTGTCTGGGTGTTTATAGTCCTGTTGTAGTCTATATGGTACACGATCCTCTGTTTGTCTGGGTGTTTATAGTCCTGTTGTAGTCTATATGGTACACGATCCTCTGTTTGTCTGGGTGTTTATAGTCCTGTTGTAGTCTATATGGTACACGATCTCTGTTTGTCTGGTTGTTTATAGTCCGGTGTCTGGGTGTTAGTCTGTATGACTAGTCTATATGGTACACGATACTCTGTTTGTCTGGGTGTTTATAGTCCTGTTGTAGTCTATATGGTACACGATCCTCTGTTTGTTTGGGTGTTTATAGTCCTGTTGTAGTCTATATGGTACACGATCCTCTGTTTGTCTGGGTGTTTATAGTCCTGTTGTAGTCTATATGGTACACGATCTCTGTTTGTCTGGGTGTTTATAGTCCTGTTGTAGTCTATATGGTACACGATCCTCTGTTTGTCTGGGTGTTTATAGTCCTGTTGTAGTCTATATGGTACACGATCCTCTGTTTGTCTGGGTGTTTATAGTCCTGTTGTAGTCTATATGGTACACGTCCCTTCTGGTGTCTAGTCTATATGGTACACGATCCTCTGTTTGTCTGGGTGTTTATAGTCCCTGTTGTAGTCTATATGGTACAGTATCCTCTGTTTGTCTGGGTGTTTATAGTCCTGTTGTAGTCTATATGGTACACGATCCTCTGTTTGTCTGGGTGTTTATAGTCCTGTTGTAGTCTATATGGTACACGATCCTCTGTTTGTCTGGGTGTTTATAGTCCTGTTGTAGTCTATATGGTACACGATCCTCTGTTTGTCTGGGGTGTTTATAGTCCTGTTGTAGTCTATATGGTATGCACGATCCTCTGTTTGTCTGGGTGTTTATAGTCCGTTGTAGTTACCGATCCTCTGTTTGTCTGGGTGTTTATAGTCGTTGATTATGTAGTCCTCTGTTGTCTGGTGTTTATAGTCCTGTTGTAGTCTATATGGTACGATCCTCTGTTTGTCTGGTGTTTATAGTCCTGTTGTAGTCTATATGGTATGCGATCCTCTGTTTGTCTGGGTGTTTATTGTCCTGTGGTAGTCTATATGGTACACGATCCTCTGTTTGTTACATAGTCTTCAATGTTTACTGTTTCACGTGAACAAAGCTGTACCAAGGATGTTGGGGCCATTTAAAGTGGTTATGATGTCCAGAAAATATTACACACAAACCTTTCATCTCGGGGTCATAAATTCAAATTCCACTTGGGGCAGTTGCCAGGTACTGACTGCTGGTTGGTGGTTTTTCTCCAGTTAATGCAGGTTCCTTCCACTATCTAAACCTTGCAATCCTTAAATGATTCTGGCTGTTAATATGTTAAATTAATTAAAACAAATCCATGATAAGCTTGTAAACAATAAACAAGTACATGTATAAGCCAAAAACGTATTTGCACAAAGTCAATAGAACATTAGTAACACACACCTCTTGAAATTTTAGTCAAGACCAACACAATAATGTACTTCAAATTAAACAGTAACCTATTCAAAGTTCAATTTGATATCATCTCATTATCAGTCTCCAAGTCCATTGAATTGATAAAGAAATATAATGTATTTATTCTATAAGGCTTTCAGGATCTCATTTCTTATTGGCTCAACTGAGATCATGACTCTTATTGGCTACAAATAACTCTATTCCCATTGACTTTTGAGATCATAGATTCTTATTGGTTACAGCTAGGTCATCTAATCTTAATCATGCTAACAAGTTGATTACCAATGGATTTCCTCATAGTGCTCCAGCTCCTTAACCTGGTACGGCTTAAATGACCCTGGCTGTTAAAAGGACATCAAATGAAATAAACCTCAAACTCAGTTGCTGTCACCAAAGCTATGTACATATATAGTAAATATATATCTTATATATCATTACAGGTGGTCCAAGTGTTGACAAACTGTTACCAGGCGACCAGATCATAAAGATTAATGGAGAAGATGTGAAGAAGGCACCGAGACAATATGTCATTGATTTGGTCAGGTGAGAAAACACTGATTATCACAACTTTTACCTTTCGACTTTCTTTTAGTTTTAAATTAATTTAGACTTTGTTATATTCTCGTTGTATTCCATTTATTGCTTTATTAAAGCCAAACATAGGTGCTGTACATAGCAAAAACAAGTTTTTTACCTTCTTTGTTCATATATCCATATTGAATTTGAATTTATATATGATTTACAGATCCTGCAGAGAAACCATGACTTTGACTGTGTGTCAGCCATATTCAGACAATGTAAGTATATTGTTATATGTATTGTGTCGAGTAGCTAGTTATAAGTAGTTCAGTAATAATCCCCCACCCACTCCCTTTGTTTAGGTATTGACTTCAGGTATTTAATTCAGGGACCTCAAAAATATTGGATTAATTAGCTGGGAGTGAGAGATCCAGAATTCCTGGTATAAGTTCTATATTAGATTGTGTTCATTGTTGCGTTTGGAAGAAAATATTGGGTCGTTTATCAAAATTGATGCAAATTGTCAAAATCAAACAGGTAAGTAACACTGACCCAATTGACCCAGCATATTTACATAATAGATAGATATTCTTCATGTGTATTTATCCTGTTCCTGAACGTTGCTTGTCTTTGTAGAATTTCATATATTTGTTTTCTTTCTACAAAACAGGGGGATGATCAGGTTTGTAAAACATTTTGTTCACACTGATTTACATTTTTGCATTCAGGTCATTTGTGAGTTTGTTTCCAATGTTGTGGAGTCTGTACCTTGTACCAATCCACACAAATCTGTAGTCTTTTTTACCTCTGTTGTCAAGGTTACCATTGCATACACCTCAGGTTTTCTAGCTTTCTCCTTTAGCTAGGATTCATGGACTATTTCAAAAGTCCTTTTTAATATTTTGACTTTAGTTTTAGTTTTTGTTTCCTGACAATTTTTTCTTTCAAATTTGTTCATTTAGGACTTTTCAATTTTGGTTTTGGGATATTTGGTTAATGTCTTTTGACTAACAAAGGATTCTAAGTGAGTAATGTTTGATCACTTTAGACTTTGGGAGATTGGTTGTGGGGTATAGGTGGACCTTATCGTGGTGTGGTCTAAAGATCTTTCTTTGATAGATTGGGGCTTGATATAGATCAGCAGACTAAATGTGAGAAAACAAGTTATTGATCCAAATTACTGATAGTTTGGATGACAGGTTGAAGGATTTTCTTAATGTTTTGACCAATTTTACAGTTTAAGGTTAATTAGAAAGTACAAACAAGATTTGTTGAAATAAGTTAAGTTTTATTCTGAATCTCTGAATACTATTAATTTATTACAATATTCGTTTTATATATGCTTTGTGAATTTTGAGTCTGTTTTTCTTTTATGAACAATTTTGATGTAAATTTTGGTCAGCTTTGGTCCCATATATTTGTTACAGTCCTTGCTTAACCTGCAACAAAACTACATTATAACTTATTATACAATTAATCTCTGATATAAATTGCCATTACTGTATGCACACAAAGCTTCCTACATTCCCTCGCTATGTTAATACCCAATATGTAACTCCATGCTATTTTGTCCCTTTACCAATATTAAAGAAACTAAAAATCAAAATTGATTGTTGACTTTCCAGCGTCCAGGCCTGAAAATCATGAAAAAGTCCAAAATGGTCATAAGTTTAGACTTGGCCAATCATAGATGGTGTTTCAAAAAGTTACACTATTTCTGATTGGCTAAGCAAAAACTTGCGTCTAAGACTATTTCTTTTGTCTGGTATGCCTAGTACAATGTAACACACACAAACAGTTACAATATACAGAATCAGTGTAGATATCAACAGCTTTCTCTTCTTGCATCATTATCTATCTGATGTCTGTTGTAATTTCCAGAATAAGACTTGAGATATGCTTTGGATAAGTTTTCTCCAACATCGTGATAAGACAATAGGTTATTGGAATATTTATATATTTCTGCTGCAGCTACATATCACACCATCAGCTTATACCTTACACTCTTAGTAATTAAAGTGAATATTTTTCTATTTGATAATATTTATATTAATTTGGAATTCAACCTTGATTTTCTTCTATTTCTTTCGTTGTTTTTTTCTGAGCAAGTAACCTACATTTTGTATTTGACTATTGTACTGCATGTTTTAAGTGTATAATACACATGGCCAATTCTGTAATTTTTTGAGATTTTAACTGATCTTAGTTATTGCTGAAGAAAATATAGATAATGGTCGTTAATGGCTTTGCCATACCCTGGGAGTATCAAGCTAAGATGGTACTCAAAGTGATATTCTAATCTTTTGTTGATGTAATTTATATCTACCAAAAGAAACAAAAGGTATTGTAATTTGTATTAATAGTCTATTTTTTAAGTTTCATCTGTTATAAAAGTCTATTATTTTGAATTATTTTATCTCTGAACCCTTAAAATGTATTGTAGCAGAAATAATAAAAGTGACTGCTTAATGGGTTTAAGTTTCAGTCTTCAAATGTTATTGATCATTTTGCATTGTCCCATATGTTCACACCCACTGTTAAAGCATCGTATGTAAAGCAACCCTCTAGGAATTGTCACATTAGGTATAGAGCTTACATATGAACCTGGTCACTGTTAACGACAGGGTAGTGTCACCGTTACAGAAACAGTTACATATACCAACGTAAGAGATATGTAGGAGCTGATTCATGTTGTCGTTTGATTATTTCACAGTCTACACGGAAGTCCGCTCTCCTCACCGCAGCCAAGAAGGCCAAGTTAAAAAACAACCCTTCTCGCGTACGATTTGCTGAATCTGTCACCGTTACCATGGTGAACGGCATGCAAAGTGTAAGTGAAAATTATTTTGACACCTGTGGAAATTTTCTCGTTAAGGGATCTTTCCCTGGCCAAATACAGCTGAGAGCTAGTCCTCAATTTTTGTAATGAATGCATCTGAAATTTTCTAATTTGATTAATTCTCAATATTCTTTTTATTGAAGACATGTGCTATGTTTTCATCAAATAAATTATCTAATTTTGGACAAATTTCAGACAATTTAACTTGAAACAAAAAGAAGATCGAGAAAAGTGATAATGAAATTGATAATTCTCTTCATACTTGAAATGAGTTCAGTATTTTAGAATGTTAATTCATTTATAAGTCAGCTATTTGAAGTTTTATTAATTTTCTTAATAGCCTTCGCCAGATGAGAGTTATGTGCCTTTCATGCCAAATGTCCTCAAAGTGTTCTTGGAGAATGGTCAGACAAAGTCATTCAAGTACGACAACAAGACAACCGTGAAGGTATAGTGGCATTTAGTAATGTTACAATGATGAAAGAAACCTATCCTATGGGTCTCTCAAATTACAAATCATTTAGATTGGCATAACACTGAATTGGATTATTTAGAAATCTTGCTATGGAAAGAAATGTACAGAATGTAACCTGAACATTCAATACCTTACAAGGCATATGAAAAAGAACAATGTCATCATAAAAATGTTAGCAGAACACAATTTGTGAAACAATGAACAGAATCTTCTATTATACAGTCATATAATTTGGTGGATGTCTTACAAGGTTAAAATGATACCTCCAGGAAAATATGTAGATCTACTGTAGAGAACAGTATTTAGATTAGAAAATTGAACTTTTGAAACAGAAGTATTATTAGTAGTTGATGAGAATGCTGATTTTTGACTGAACTATTCTGTCATTGCTTATATTGCAGAGTTCTCTGTCCTTGTGGGTATGTATTGATTGTTATGTCATTAGTTTGTGTACTGAAATTACTTTGTTTCTCTGAAACAATACAATCAAGAACACATGACGTTACGATCAATACTTACCCAAAGGGCAGATAACTCTGTAATATGCATAGACGGAATAGCTCAGTCAAAATAATAAAAGTATTGCCATGATTTGGTTTCCAGGATGTAGCGAACTCACTTCAGGAAAAACTAGGTATCAAGAGTGTCAAGTATTTCAATTTGGTTCTACAAAACATGAAAAGTCACATACCGGGCCGCCTTACAATTCTACAGGATCATGAGACATTAGCAGATGTAAGTTCAAGGTCAAGGTCAAACGGTGAATATTGTGAAGGTTATCTTTAGACAGTTTAATCTGCATGGACATACATATTGTTTTGCAATTATCGTCATACCAGAATTTTGTCTGTTTATACTGATACTTTTGGTATTATGCTGTTTTGTCAAGACACAATAGAGTCCACAAAAATGGTACTTGGTATGGTGTCCACAAAAATGGTACTTGGTTTGGTGTCCACAAAAATGGTACTTGGTTTGGTGTCATGTTCTCAGCTTACGGGTATTTAACAAGAGAGTAGTTTGCTATTTGTGTTTAACAATGTAATGTTAAAATTGTGACTCACAGATGTTTTCTGCCATGTGTCTTCGTGTGACTTCATGATAACCATGTATTTATATACACATTTCATACAAATATTTGCGAAACATTTGAATTTAAATAGCTCTTGCGAAACTATGCAAAAATTTGTATCTCTGCTACATTAAGTGAGGAAAACATGATTAAATCAAAGTTATATGCTAAAAAAATTGTTATTACATTATCCTTCCATTATCAAAAAAAAAAAAAAAAAAAAAGATAAAAGTTGCCACAAAAAACTGAATTGAATCTCATTACTTATTTTGAACATCCTGATGTTATTGTGAGATACTCTCTTTGTAGTACGGTTTGTGTTTGTAGAGTTTGTTCCATACTCCGTGATTGGTAACACTCAGGCTCTTATTAATTATTAGGAGATATGACGTGTTATCAGTAAATTTGTTTGACGAGGGAGAAAAACTTCCGAACCTTTGTCACTCTGAGTTGGTGGTCATATTAATCAGAGAATCGAGTCTGCAGAGTGTGTTATGGCTGAGTGATCAATCATCAGATTAATCTGCTGAAATAGCAGAAACTGCTGGTATTGTAGAATATACATACAGGACATCAAATGTCATGTCCTGGTGTGGTATTGTGGTATATATAGTGGACACCAAATATCATGTTCCACAAATATTCTGTACAGTAGATATATAGTGTGGCTCATGTCCTATCATCAAACACCCTTCAATATCCAATCATGAAATACCCTTCAATATCCTATCATCAAATACCCTTCAGTATCCTATCATCAAACACCCTTCAATATCTTACCAGCAACTCCCATTTTACATGTGACAAGTGATGTTTTAAGGTTTTATAAAAGAAATGTCTTCCAGACGGTTGACATTGTGGTAGATATGATATATAATGAAGACGATGACTAGTGCAAGGTTTATTATCGGGATTCATCAGTTTTAAGTAAGACTCATGGCTTTAGGCTTTGCTTGATATTGAATATTAACTTTGATAACACAAAAACTTTCTATGTATGAATGAAATCAAAATTGCAAATGGAATGCTGTATGACTTTAATAATTATAAAGTTCCTTAAAAATAAAGATTAGAAATTATTTGAATTTGAATATCTTTAATATGATAGAATGGAAGGTGAAGAAAGCGAAAATGTGGATAAATTTTAAGTTCATTTTCGTTTTACATCCTATTAAGAACCAAGGTCATTTAAGGTCGTGCCAGGTTTAGGAGGTAGAGTCAGTTACTCCACTTAGGTTTTAAACCTTGAGGTGGAGGGCTAAAACCTCTGAGGTGGAGGGCTAAAACCTCTGAGGGGGAGGGCTAAAACCCCTGAGATGAAGGGCTGTGGTAATACGGTATGTCTTAACCACTTGGCAATTGCCATCCTCTTATAGAAGCCAAAGCATTCCATAAATCTGATATAAATCATTGAATGGAGAGAGCTAAGATACCCGTATAATCTGTGTTAAATGTATACCACATATATAGACCCTGACATCTCTCACCTAGCCTCCATCACATTTGTCAACCTTTAATTTGTATATCCCTATCTTAGTGCGAGAGCCCGCTGCCGATCTAGATCCCTCATGACTCGCTGAATAAGCTTTCATTCTGCCAACATCAAATCACTCCTGGATCAATCTGTGATCGGTGATGGAACCCAAATCTAATTTGCCCGGCCCTTTTGGTTACTTTTTGCTGGCTGTAATCCAATCATCTGACAAATATTATTTCCTAAATACGTTACAGACCGTAAGGGCATCAGACGGACACTTCCAGTCTTCGTGTATCAGTAACGATCAGCTTCAGCTATGGACATTTTATTCATGAGGCCATGATGAAATATGAATTTAGCTTTTGTAATATGTCATTATAGACATTCTATGGAGATATTTTGTCATAATTTGAATTACTTTGCCTAACATTTATCAGATATATGTATTAATGTAATAGTATTTCTATTCAATCTGGGAAGATAAATTAGCTGTTTATTCATAAGGGTGCATCACCATTAATAGAGATCAACTGTAAATTATGATGCTTGAGTTGATCATTATGTCTTTACTGTGTCATTCTTGATTTGTGATGGTACACAGTGATGTAGCTATTGTGATCAGTTAGTGTTAAAAATACGCTTAAACATTCTTTGATACCGACATTTCTGAAGCATTGAAAAACTGTTAAACAATTCATTCCATGGTCTTCTCTAGTGGCAGTTTGTTTCTCAAAAATGTAGAGAAACAGAACGGGCTGTACTGATGTTATTTTATCCTTGTACTAGCCACATTATTTTGATATCTCTAGTTTAGTTACACAAGGTATGTGCACTCTATTTGATCATTTAATTAAGTATCAAGCAGCTACTATAAGGAAACCAGGTATGTAAAGCCCTTGACTGTTTATTGAGTAATTTATCCAAGAATAACGTAACAGAAGTATTACAATCAACGTAATATGAACATTTCCTTTTCTGACAGATTGCGGCAAGACCAGGGGCACGTCACTTCCGTTGTCTGTTTCGTGTGATGTTTGTTCCGCGTGATGCCTTTGACCTTTTAAATGAGGAGCCAATGGCGTTTGAGTATTTCTACATGCAGGTAGGCTTCAGAATGGTTTGACACAAGGCTTAAAAAATCTAAATGATCTTGAAAAATAATTTCAAAGAAGAAACATTGGTATCATATGATAAATAGTTTACTTATCTGATTTGAAAACAGTAACATTTTGTTATAATATTGTTGCATGTTTGTGCATAAATGGTTTTAGGAAATTTGTAGATTTGTGTCGCTAATTCTTATAACATATTTGTGAGAGTATCAACAATGGGGCTTTTTTCAGTGATAATTTGATTTGAAGTAGAAATGAGGGAATATTTTACTATATTTCAGTGCTGTAATGATGTGGTACAAGAGAAGTTCCCGGAGTTGAAGGGGGAAACGGTGCTGAAGCTGGCTGCTCTCCAAATACAACAGCACGCCATGCACAATAATACCACAGGAAAAATCAACATCAAAGCAATAGAGTAAGTAACCCCACCTTCTCCATAAAAGTAGGGGTGTCTCCCCTAACAAGTGTGGTTGTCTCCCATTGCATACACATTTTTAGCCCACCATCATCAGATGGTGGGCTATTCAAATCGCCCTGCGTCAGTGGTCCGTCGTCCGTCCATAAACAATGCTTGTTATCACTATTTCTTAAAAACTACTGCAGGGATTTTGTTCAAACTTCACATGGAGGGTCCCCTTGGTCCATATTTGTGCCATACAGATTTTGTGGCTGATCGAAAAAACAAGATGGCCGCCAGGCAGCCATCTTTGATTTTGGCAGTTGAAGTTTGTTATCAATATTTCTTGAGAACTACTGAAGGAATGTTGTTCAAACTTCACATGGAGGGTACCCTTGGTCTCTAGTTGTGCCATACTGATATTGAACCTGATAGGAAAAACAAGATGGCCGCCAGGCGGCCATCTTGGATTTTGATAGTTAAGGTTTGATATCCCTATTTCTCAAAAAGTGCTGAAGGGATCTTTCTCAAATTTAATATGTAGGTTCCCCTAGGGCCCTAGTTGTGCATATTGCATTTTTGGACCAATCGGTAAACAAGATGGCCGCCAGGGCCATTTGTTATCGCTATTTCTCAGATAGTACTGAAGGGATCTGTCTCAAACTTCATATGTAGGTTCTCCTAGGGACCTTGTTGTGCATATTGCATTTTGGGACCGATCGGTCAACAAGATGGTCGCCAGGCAGCCATCTTGGATTTTGTTATTCAAAGTTTGTTATCGCTATTTCTCAGAAAGCACTGAAGGGATATGTCTCAAAATTCATATGTAGGTTCCCCTAGGGCCCTTGTTGTGCATATTGTGATTTGGGACCAATCGGTCAACAAGATTGCTGCCAGGCAGCCATCTTGGATTTTGATATTCAAAGTTTGTTATCGCTATTTCTCAGAAAGTATTGAATGGATCTTTCTCAAATTTCACATGTAGGTTCCCCTAGGGCCCTAGTTGTGCATATTGTGATTTGGGACCGATTGATCAACAAGATGGCCGCCAAGGAGTCATCTTGGATTTTGATAGTTGAAGTTTGTTACCGCTATTTCTCAAAAGGTACTGAAGCGATCTGTCTCAAATTTTATATGTAGTATGTTTGAAAAAGTTTGAAAAGTAGAGAAAAGATCCATCTTTCCTTTGTCAGATATAGATCATTCTTTGGTGGACGCCAAGATCCCTCTGGGATCTCTTGTTTGTTATCTGATTAGTTGAATATAACAAATTACAAAATTGTCTCCCTTTAATGGAAATACTTGTAGTGGATATAACTTTGCACATTGTACTTACCTCCCCTTTAAATACAGTGCCAGAAGTGTAGATTTTGTTGTAAATTACACTTATCTCCCCTGACAGGGAATGTCACAAGTTTGACTACAGTTTGAAGTTTGCAGTTGTTTCAGATTATTACAGAACTGATAATAATTCCCAGGAATCTTGATAGATTTGGATAAAACAGATTAAACCTAATGATTATTACTGTTTTCTTCACCACAGAAAGGAGTGTGGATTGGAGAAGTTTGTACCTTCCACACAGTTAGAAAGTATGAAGGGTAAGGATCTGCGTAAACTGCTCAGTCAACAACTCAAAGTGAACCAAAACCTAACACCTCCAGGCCAGAAACAGTTGTCAGCCCTACAGGCTAAACTTCACTATGTAAAGATTGTCAGTGAGCTCAAGACGTTCGGTAGTCGTGTTTTCATGGTCACTCTTCTGGTAAGTCATCAGTTTTTATCATCATTTATGATGGTTTTAGTGACATTGAGTAAACTGTTGAAATACAGAAGAACTGTTATGAACCTGTACAAATCAATTAAATTGTATCTATATTCCTGATATCCAAAACGATAAGAATGTTAAGTATTGTGTATGTTAAATATTTGATATCATTTCATCTAAATCATATTCATTTAATTAAATTATAAATACTCTTGAAAATGCAAAGAAAAAATAATCAATTTAAAATCTTAGATCATCTGATTTTGAAATTATCAGTAAGTAAGACAGTTATATAAAACAATTATTCAGACAATTGCTTTCTTATCTGTTTTAAGACTTTGTGATGTGGTAAGATTTCTGGATAAATATTAACCATTAAACCATTTCTACATTACAGGACCAGAAGATGGAAGCAATGATATTAGTGGGGCCAAAGGCAGGGATCAGTCTTATCACCAACATTAAACACTACACAGTAAGTTATCTCCCCTTTTCTTTATTTTTCTGTAATTTTGATTCTTTGTCTCAACACATTGACCAACAATTATGAAAACATTGTGACTCGCATGTAGTTTTGTTTGCTTACACTATTCCTTAAGACTAATGTTTTGATGCTGTTTATAGTTATCCATGCTGGCTGACTTCAACATGATAGAGAAGATCAAGGTTTCCAAGGAGAAAGATAATAATATGCAGAGGGTAGAGGTCACAGTCAAGGGCAAAGATGCCGGGGTAAGTCCTCATGGTTTTAACATGCAAAGGGTAAATTTTATTGTCAAGGACAAGAGGAATGAAATGAGTCTTAAGAAAATCACATTTAAAGGTCAAAGGCAAAGAGGCTTGGAGAAAATATACAGGATAATACTATACTGAGGGTAAAGGTTAAATTCAAGGTCAAGGGTAAAGTCTTCACAGTGATATTTGATTCTTACAAAATGAAGGAGATTCACCTGTGACCTGTTGATCTGTGTCAAATCTCATGGTAGGTTTGATGATAAATGATGTGAAATATGTCCAGGTTCTATTACACTGGTGTACAGAAGTAATATAAGTTAAATTGAACAAAAAATGGCATTTGCAAGGCAATATCTGGCTGAGTATTCTAATTTCTTTCTGATGATTTGCGTGATAATTGACATTTTGTCTTCACTAAGCTCACAGCGGGTAAAATATGGCTAACTTAACTATGCAAATGTATTGCTTGACTGCTAGAAACCAAGTAGGCTGTATTGATTGGTATAGTATTGATGGCATCACACAGAAATAGTTTGGTAATATTTCATAATTGTTTGTCTCCGCTGTGTGACAAGTTTAATGCACCAAACCTAATAAAACTGTTCGCTCATTTCAATGAAAAACCTAGCCAACCCAGAAATAAACTACTGAGGCTTACACAAATGTACTTTTCACTTGTAATGCTTTTACTAAACTATAAACGCTTTCACCATTTTTCCACTAGATGCTAAACCTTGGCCTACTGAAAGATGATGTGCAGAACTTCGTCGGAATCGTAGAGGGATACTATCGTATTTTTGTGGACACAGATGCTTGTTTGGTAGAGAAGCCTGCCAGCAAGCAGACCGGTGACCCTGATGGTCAGTGTTTGTATAGTCACTTTGTGAAGAGAGAAAATGTGACTATAGTTGTCATATCGAGTTGGTCCTGTTTGTATATTAATTCAAATAAAAGCGACAATAAAATGACAGAAATGTTGACCTTTGTGGTTTAGCATATTGATCATCCTCAAATTGATTTCAATATAAGATAAATTATAGAGTTACTATTTATTAAATGTCCATTGATACATTGGTAAGTAATTGATTGAAGTCATTT
The DNA here is from genome assembly GCF_041381155.1 of Argopecten irradians. Lineage (NCBI taxonomy): Eukaryota > Metazoa > Mollusca > Bivalvia > Pectinida > Pectinidae > Argopecten > Argopecten irradians. Next base: position 22,407,743 of record NC_091140.1, read on the forward strand.
TGTATCATAATATGCTATTTTAAATGATTTTTACATTCAAGGCACAATGATCACAATAATATGAAGTCTCTTTAACTTAGCCACTCCTTAAGGATATCATAATATTTGATTGACTATGCAAAATTTATTGGAATTAATTTTTGGTTTGAATTACATATATCTGTTCATTTTCTCCAGTATTACACATTTTATTACACAATTGTATATTTTCTTGTTATAGTACCCCCCTATACCAGCAAACACAAAGTGTTGACCACTCCTTGGAGCTACCCAGAAGACATTGTGTCACAGACCCTTACAGAACAAAACACAGACAATGAACGCCTCATAGACCTTTGTCAGGGACCGCCAGCCTACGAGGATGATGTAGAATATATCAATCGCATCAAAGCTGCCCTTGGCATCAAGGTAGGGGAAATCACTCTTGATTAATTAATCTATAATGAAAGAATTAAGCCCATTCACAAAAAAGATTTATGAATAAAGGGGAGATTACTCTAAATTGGCAATAAAGAATATATTTGTGAAATTCGTGAAAATTCTGAAATCATTGGATAATTCTATTTGTAACATAAAATTGATAACTATGTAAATTAAAAGCTTATTTGTCCTACCTTCTTGATTTAGTGGAATATGACTTGTTCGACAGTTGTGAAATATATTATTTGTAGAAGAGCTCGGAGTTGAACGAGGACGAGGCAGTGATCTCCCTTGTGGATGAACAAGGAACTGATTTAGTAGATGGAACAGAGCAACATATTAACAAAAGTGTCATAATAATAGGCAAGAGACCTGAGAATAATAACAAGGGCATCCGCCGACAGGGGGCTCAGGAAGGGGGAGATATCCCCAACGCAAAGAAACCCAAAACATCCATTCCTGATATTGGACAGAATGGGCATGTGTATCTCAATAGTGATATTTATGAAGAAATCCATGACCAAAAAACTGTTGTCAATGGCGATGAACTCTCTGACACTGATAGTGGAGTGGAATCAGAGAGAAAAGTCCCCCTTGAGGACCCCCCTACTCCTGAGTCTGGAGGCTCACCAGGGGGACAAGGAGACCAAGGTGGCAGTGATACAGACAGCTGGGGGACCAGTCCTGACAAAGGTAGAATACAGCCACAATCTTTGCCTATATGTGAGTACTAATCCACACTGCACTGTACCCAAGGATTAGTGGAGTACAGGAGGGCATGAATTATAGTGGGGTACAGGGAGGGATGAATCATGTAGTGGGGTACAGGGAGGGGTGTATTACTGTAGTGGGGTACATGCAGGGGTGTTTTTTCTGTAGTGGGGTACAAGGAGGGGTGTATTACTGTAGTGGGGTACAGAGAGGGGTGTATTACTGTAGTCGGGTACAGGGAAGGCGTATTACGGTAGTGGGGTACAGGGAGGGGTGAATTACTGTAGTGGTGTACAGGGAGGGGTTTGTTACTGTAGTGGGGTACAGGTAGTGATGTACTACTCTAGTGGGGTACATGCAGGGGTGGTTTTTTCTGTAGTGGGGTACAAGGATTGGTGTATTACTGTAGTGGGATACAGGGAGGGGTGTTTTACTGTAGTGGGATACAGGGAGGGGTGTATTACTGTAGTGGGGTACAGGGAAGGCGTATTACTGTAGCGGGGTACAGGGAGGGGTGTAATATGTAGTTGGGTACAGGGAGGGTTGTACTACTGTAGTGGGGTACAGGTAGGGATGTACTACTGTATTGGGGTACAGGGAGGGGTGTATTATGTAGTGGGGTACAGGGAGGGGTGTACTACTGTAGTGGGGTACAGGTAGGGATGTACTACTCTAGTGGGGTACAGGGAGGGGTGTAATATGTAGTTGGGTACAGGGAGGGGTGTAATATGTAGTTGGGTACAGGGAGGGTTGTACTACTGTAGTGGGGTACAGGTAGGGATGTACTACTGTATTGGGGTACAAGGAGGGGTGTATTACTGTAGTGGGATACAGGGAGGGGTGTATTACTGTAGTGGGATACAGGGAGGGGTGTATTACTGAAGTGGGATACAGGGAGTGGTGTATTACTGTAGTGGGATACAGGGAGGGGTGTATTATGTAGTGGGGTACAGGGAGGGGGTGTACTACTGTAGTGGGGGTACAGGTAGGGATGTACTACTCTAGTGGGGTACATGCAGGGGTGTTTTTTCTGTAGTGGGGTACAAGGAGGGGTGTATTACTGTAGTGGGATACAGGGAGGGGTGTTTTACTGTAGTGGGATACAGGGAGGGGTGTATTACTGTAGTGGGGTACAGGGAAGGCGTATTACTGTAGCGGGGTACAGGGAGGGGTGTAATATGTAGTTGGGTACAGGGAGGGTTGTACTACTGTAGTGGGGTACAGGTAGGGATGTACTACTGTATTGGGGTATAGGGAGGGGTGTATTATGTAGTGGGGTACAGGGAGGGGTGTACTACTGTAGTGGGGTACAGGTAGGGATGTACTACTCTAGTGGGGTACAGGCAGGGGTGTATTACTGTAGTGGGGTACAGGGAGGGGTGTAATATGTAGTTGGGTACAGGGAGGGTTGTACTACTGTAGTGGGGTACAGGTAGGGATGTACTACTGTATTGGGGTACAGGGAGGGGTGTATTATGTAGTGGGGTACAGGGAGGGGTGTACTACTGTAGTGGGGTACAGGGAGGGTTGTACTACTGTAGTGGGGTACAGGTAGGGATGTACTACTGTATTGGGGTATAGGGAGGGGTGTATTATGTAGTGGGGTACAGGGAGGGGTGTACTACTGTAGTGGGGTACAGGTAGGGATGTACTACTCTAGTGGGGTACATGCAGGGGTGTTTTTTCTGTAGTGGGGTACAGGGAGGAGTGTATCATTGGTATTAGCTTTAGACAGTCTACGGGTTTAGTCTTGGGTTAGATTTCTTAGTTTAAAGTGTTACCTTCACCATTGCACTCTCTAACCAGAATTTAGCGCTTGATATTAAGTTTAATTATGTTTAATATAGTTAAAAAAACTTTTTAGGTTGATTTCACCCCAAATGTTTTAAAATCTATACATTGAGACACACTGTTTTCCTAAACATGCACAATTTGTAAAGCTAACCTTTATCCAAGCAGGATACATTTCATTAATAAAATTACATCTTTGTGATGTGGTCAAATATTTCCTGACAACAAGTATACAATTTTTATATAAAAAGTTATGATGTTAGACTATTGGGCATTCTACTTGTGTTATTGGCAAAGGCTAAGAGGTAAGATAAAATGACATATGCCTACAATAAAACATGTTTACAATGACCATGTTTATTCATGGTCATAACATATTATCTTAAATTCCCCGTCAAAGTTCATATAAGCTTAACATGTCTGTTATATTTGTATCAGGAACTATTGAAGTAATTTCCTTGGTCCCCCAGGTTCATTATAACCATGTTTTACTGTAATCATATACATTAATATATTTCTTCATATTGTTGTTGAAAATTATTTTAATTTACCTTTCAGTTGATGGAGAGAGTTTTGGTCTCCACAGTCCAGATGTGTTGCCTCGGTCTGAGTCAGATTTCCAGGCCATCGCTTCCAGCTTTGGCTTGTTAAGTCCTGATAAAATTCCTCCGGGTATCGAGGAGGGAATTCTTGATCCTCGTATGTTTTCACAACGCCAGCTTTACATAGATCCAGACATTATAGGTAAGGGGAGGCCACTCTTTATCTTCACTTTATTTATCAGTGACACTCGGTTGTGATCCAGTTAGATTTTGCAGGGGCCATAATTCACTCTTTATCTTAATTAGTTAATCTTTATAAATAAGGGGAGATCACTCTTGATCACTTTTAATAAAAGTAGATAATATGTTGAATAATGTTTCTCCTGTGCTTTGTCATAGAATATAAAATGTTGCCAATTTTATTTTAGCCTCTTGTAAATCTGAAATGATTGGTAAGTTTTTAGATGCATCATGTATGAAGTACACTACATATAAACATTATATTTTTTTCATTAATAATCCATTTCTTTGATTTTTTGCCTGCCCGAGTGGAGTTACTCCAACCCAATGGTGCTCCTAAGTCATTCACAAAAATGTTCTAAATCTGTGCGTTTGGACCATTCATAAACACAAGATGAATATGGATAAGAACACTGATTTCAGCCCCTGTGAACCTTAGATGTATTTCACACCCCATGGCTATTCCTATCCCATTCCCTATATTGTTTCCTTTTTCTTGACATTAAGGACATGTTATCCAAACCATAGTGTGTCATCATCTCAAAAAGAATCTTATTTGTAGGCATATAAATTTGATTTAACAATATTGTAAATATTCAGGCAGAATTTTCTTCTCTTCATTTGTGATTATATGCTTTTCTTGAACATACAATTTGTTGATGTTTGAAAACACTTTGCAAGATTGTCTCTTCAGATCTCCTGGTTTCCTTATTTGGATATTGTTGAATTATCCTATGAACTTAAGCTATAGGTCATAAATAAAAAAAATTCCAGCAACCTTTCCCTAAACATGTCCATGCTGGTTACCTCCCCTTTATTGGTTTGCAGTGGATTATAATTATGTGATATTTTGTCTCAAATGGAGTTTTTTCCCTTTTCATGAAAAATTGTCATGGATTGAAGATCTTAATTTGAGCATGTTGCACTCTCAATGTTTCAATATGATATAATATGAACAGCTGATAAACATTAATCAAAGCATGAAAGTTTCATTTTTGATGACAGATATCATAACTTAGCTCTTAAAGATACAGTGTTTACAAATCTATTTTGATTTTTCAGCTCACCTGGCCCGAAGGGCCGGTGAGCTTATGTCATGGCGCGGCGTCCGTCGTCCGTCCGTCCGTCCGTCAACATTTCCTTTAAATCGCTACTAGTCATAGAGTTCTGCATGGATTGTAACCAAATTTGGCCACAGACATCCTTGGGGGAGGGAAACAGAACTTGTATAAATTTTGGCTCTGTCCCCCCCGGGGCAGGAGGGGCGGGCCCAATAGGGAAATAGAGGTAAATCCTATAAATCGCTACTTGTCCTAGAGTTCTGCATGGATTGTAACCAAATTTGACCACAAACATCCTTGGGGGAGGGGGAACAGAACTTGTATAAATTTTGGCTCTGAACCCCCGGGGGCAGGAGGGGCGGGGCCCAATAGGGGTAATAGAGGTAAATCCTTTAAATCGCTACTTGTCATAGAGCTCTGAATGGAATGTAACCAAATTTAGCCACAAACATCCTGTGGGGAAGGGGAACAGAACTTGTATAAATTTTGACTCTGGTCCCCTGGGGGCAGGAGGGGCGGGGCCCAATAGGGGAAATAGAGGTAAATCCTTTAAATCGCTACTAGTCATAGAGTTCTGAATGGAATGTAACCAAATTTGACCACAAACATCCTTTGGGGAGGGGGAACAGAACTTGTATAAATTTTGGCTCTGGTCCCCCAGGGGCAGGAGGGGCGGGGCCCAATAGGGGAAATAGAGGTAAATCCTTTAAATCGCTACTAGTCATAGAGTTCTGAATGGAATGTAACCAAATTTGGCCACAAACATCCTTGGGGGAAGGGGAACAGAACTTGTATAAATTTTGGCTCTGACCCCCTGGGGGCAAGAGGGGCGGGGCACAATAGGGGAAATAGAGGTAAATCCTTTAAATCTCTACTTGTCCTAGAGCTCTACATGAATTGTAACCAAATTTGGCCACAAACATCCTTGGGGGAAGGGGAACAGAACTTGTATAAATTTTGGCTCTGATCCCCCAGGGGCAGGAGGGGCGGGGCCCAATAGGGGAATAGAGGTAAATCCTTTAAATCACTACTTGTCATAGATTTCTGAATGGAATGTAACCAAATTTGGCCACAGACATCCTTTGGGGAAGGGGAACAGAACTTGTATAAATTTTGACTCTGGCCCCCCGAGGGCAGGACGGGTGGGGCCCAATAGGGGAAATACAGGTAAATCCTATAAATCACTTCTTGTCCTAGGGTTTTGTTTGGATTGTGACCAAATTTGGCCATAAACATCCTTGGAAGAAGGGGAACAGAACTTGTATAAATTTTGGCTCTGACCCCCTGGGGGCGGGAGGGGTGGGGCCCAATAGGGGATTTAGAGGTTAATATTAAAATTCCTTCAGAAAAGAAACGATGAACCTGTATTCAGATCATTACTTGGCATTACAAACCAGGTGAGCGATACAGGCCCTCTGGGCCTCTTGTTCATTATTGACATTGTCACTAATCACACTTGTAGGCCCTGATAGAAGGGCAGAGTATGTACTAAAGTATACACTGTGTATACAATATGTATGCAGTTCTTCAGCATGTGTAATCATGTATACTGGTAAAACTGGTCTGACAAGTAAACTGAACTGACTACACTCCTAGTATTACTTCAGTATATTATAACATATAGCTTAGACACATAAGTATATTTTGCTGACTCTGCTATATGTACTCTATCAATGTGGGGATCTTTGACACAAGTCTCTATGACTTAAATTATAATGACGACACTTGGTGCTCTCCTTGACTATGTGAAGCTTGCAGTAATTGTAATAATACAGTATATCCTTATACCTATACTTGTATATGAAAGTATTTTTATAATACAACATTGATACACCCCACAAGTGGCCTTATTGGATGTTTCAAGTATTGTACAACAACTTAATTTCGGGGCTATTAAATACCACGAAGCATTATTGCGAGGATTAAATTTTGAGGATTTAAAATTGAATAGAACTACCTTTCAATTAAATTGTGCAAAAAATTTGAAAAATATTGATTTTGCGGAAATAAACTTTCACAAATTTACCATAAATGTGAAATTAGCGAAAATATTTACCCCCAAAATAAAGTTGGTTTACAGTTTATCGTGTACAAGTTAAATGTATCGGTGATACTCCCTTGACATAGAAAATGGTATTGTTAATGTAATATTACATTGTATATGTATCGATCAACCTTATCTCATTATTTCTAATGAATGTCCCAACTTTTAGTTACTTATAGTACCGGTGTAGCATGGTATTTTGAATCATGGTATATTGACCCCGGGGTCAGTTTTCCATCATTCTGTTTTAAGTCGAATTGACATATTATAAATATCTCTTACATATCATGTAACTCAAACCCCTAATATTGCAATACTTTATTTGTTTCCTGATAGTTATATTTCCTGTTTGTCTATTATAGATTTGACCCTGCTGCCCCCGTTGGAGGCCCCAGGTATGGGGAACAATGTGAGCCATTACGGGACATGGAGCCCCGAGATGTTACAGAGCCACCTACATAGTATGGGTAAGATACATAACTCTGACATGCTATTTATAAATAGTAAAATGGAGAAGAAGAAAAAATAAGATTAAAATCTGTTGGCCAATGTTTGATTAATTATGTTGAAGGTGACATTCTTCTGTTTAACCCTCACCTTTGGATTTCACAACATACATGGGACAATGGCTAGGTTCTGATGGTTCAGATAGTTTTCTCCAGGCCATCTGGATTTTCTTTAATTTCAAAACCTTGCTAATTCTTATAGTGACATATAGTAAACCAAATAAAATAAAACAAAGTATTAATTCTTTTATTGTATGCTTTATAGGTCAAGTTGATGGTGGTCATCCTCCTACTTTAGCGAGGTCAGCAAGTGTTGGAGACACTCCTGATTTCTTTGATGAAGACATTGACTCTCTTATAGCTAATCTAACTGTTCCACCTCCTCCCTCCTCGGGTGGGGAAGGAAAGGATACACAGGAGGAGGAAGGGAAGGTTAACACTAATGTGACAATAGACGAGAGTTTTGCTGACCTTGTCATTCCCCCACCCCCGGGGGAGTCGGCCACTGCTCTCCAACAAATTGCAATAGTTCCCCCTATAGAAGACCAGACTGAGGCTGATATTAAGATTAGGAAAAGAAATCATAGACGTTCTAGTTCATTAGATACATTTCTCATTAAATTTCCTGTGGAGGAAGGCGGTACAGAATCCTCCACGGACCCACCAGAAAATATTCCTCCTGCACTGCCTGCCTCATCACCTCCAAAATTGTCCCCAAATCGAAATCCTCCAAATGAACTTATATTACCTAGTACAGGCTCTCCGGTGCTGAAGGACTTTGAGTCCCCAGCGTCAGTGTCACAAAGACTGAACACACTACTACAATCTATGCCAATCCCAGGTGAAACGACATCGCACAGATTTAGCAGGAACACTCGACGGACGTCATCACTTAAACTTTCGCGTAGTTCATCTGCAGATACTGCTAACATTGTACAGGACGCAATCGATTCTGTTAATGCAGTGGCTGTTAAATTTGGAAGGAGCAATTCCTTCCAAACAAGACACAAAAGGCGGGAAGTGGATACTCAGGGGAGATCACCCACTAGTCACAAGAATGGGCCAGGAGTTAGTTCCCCTGGAACATCACAGAATCAAAGTTCACGGCGTGTACAGAGGACACATTCGTTTGATGTGAAGGCTAACAAAGAGAACCATGACAGTGTGTGGTCAGACAGTTCAGGCAGTGATACAAATGATACCCTGGCCTCACTCAAGGCCACACTCAAGTCCTATCGCGATTTTTTACTCAGCAAGTCCAAAGATTCATCACGGGGCAAAGACTCGCGGCGATCTAGCATCTCAAGTGATGACGGAAGTGAAAAAGGTGGCAGTTCCTTACAAAGGTCAAATTCATTCACGCTCGGTTGGTTAAAGCGAAGGTCATCATTATCAGGGTCGGATGATAAAGGTCGTAAGTCGGGAAGTGACCTTGCCCTTAATAGCAAAGATCAGCCAATCATAAAGAAGGATGGTGTTGAAGGAAGCGACAAAAAGACTCCAGTGTTAATGAACCAGTTAGCTGTGACAAGGTCAAAGTTAAAAAGTCACTCGGCTTTTTCGGTTCAGGTGAGATTTTTACACAGAACATATGAATGCTATTGTTTAAATCTATAAAGTTTGTTCTCCTGTAGATAGACATTTATTAACTTTAGCACCATTATCTACAAATAATTGTGTCCAATAGGTATAACTGGTATACTGACACCCCTATATTCTGACAATAGAGTCTACCAGTTATTCTGTGGATTATACATACGGTTCTTTTCTTTATTTTTACAATGGAATATACCAGTAAATATCTGAGTTAATCCATTTAAAAGAGGTGACATAGTCAAAATTCCTTAGTTTTCCTAATTATTTATCAGAGTTAGTTATAGGTTATTTTTATTTGATTAATACAAATTTCACATGGGATAAAGGGTTAAATGAAGTACATTATGTATAATTTTTGAGTTCAATCAAATTTATTGTTAATTTATCCTGGTGGTATAAAGGGTAAAAATCAAAATATTTCCTGAAGAATTGCTGACAAAGATGGATAAGAGTACAGAATAGGGGCCTTTATGTCCTATATTATGTACAGTTGCAGGGCCTTTTGGCTGAATTAGAGTCAGAGTTGCATGCTCGGGTCAACTCCATGGTATGTAACCTTGACCCTCACATGCATGTGTGTCTACGTCATGTCAGTCGCTCTCACTGAGTTCTCTCACTGTAACCATGCATAATTCTATGTTGCTATGGACAAAAATTGATACCATTAGTATGATCCTCTACTCCAACATGTCATGATAATGTCACTGTATGACTTTTTGACCTTTGCCATTCCAGCATTACACATACCCCCTTCGTGGGAAGGTTAGTACAGGTTGACCTCTGACCTTTGACCTTTCCTCCAATAACAGTCACTACCACTTTCTTTGTGTTCTACTCCGGACCGATTTAACATGTCTCCCTAGTAGTCTGGTGAACTTTAGGTGACCTTTCTGCCCTGACCTTCAGTTGACCCTCAACTGGTGACCGGGCGGTGATAATTTTGGCATTAACACAAAAAGCAACCGTTTATCTTCTCATAGAAGAGAATCTGTAAACCAACTTTCTTTTGCATGTAATTTACTTTTGTGAAATTTGTGATCCAAGTAAATTCACATAAGTTTATCTCTATGAATATATACAGCATTGATACTAATAGAATTTCCATTCAATTATCAAATCCATGAATTTTAATCTTCTTCAACTTGTTTTGAAATGGAAACCCTAAAAATAAGTTTGCTGTAAATGAAAGTTATTTTACAGTATTTTAGAAGCATCTGAATCTTTAGAGTAAAATTACATTTGATAGATATTGTTGGTATATATGTTGCCATGGTTACCAGACTGCAGGGTGTGTCATGTGATATATACACTGTATAGTGTGATGTGTTCACTGAATAATTAACTTTTGATTTTCAGCCTCACTGGTGTTGCCTACACAGCCTTACATCAGTTATACTAGGGTTTATATATATATATATATCATGTGCTGTAGTAAAGTACAAGTCTATATTCTGTACCATATATCACAGAGTTATCTGCCTTTGCGCGTTGATTGTGAAGTCATGTGTTTTTCGGAGAAAACGACATGAATTGCGCTCACAAAATAATGACGTAACAATCAATACCTACCAGCAAGGGAACTAACTCTGTAATATGCAAAACCGGAATATCAAATGGTCTGTAGATTATGACTATCAGGGAAAATGATAATTACAAAATTAGTTATATGATGCAGGTATTCAAATAAAGTAAAGATGGTGTATTATAGCTGTAAAAAAAGGTCAGGTCATTTTATCTGAAGCCTACTTTATTTAGGCATTTATTGAATAATTGTAATTTTGATAAAGTGGAATGTATATAATTGTATGGGAAAATAAATCAATAATCAACAGGGTTAGGACATTTCTAGATCATGAATACTTTGTAACAGAATAATGTTATGATATATAATACCGTAAATGAATTGTCATTACAGTGTGTTATCCAATTTTGATTATTTGAAATTCATTTTATATATCCAACCTCAAATTTTGGAGTTTTGTCCCTTTACTCTTCATGTCCCTTTTTTCTTCCTATTCAACCTGGATTATTTGAGTTATGTCCCTTTACTCTTTATTATCTAACTTAAGATATTTAAGTTATGACCGTTTATTACTTTAGTATGCAATTTTGATTATTTGAGTTATGTCCCTTTATCCATTTACTTATCTGTAACTCAAAATCTTTTTGCAGAGAAATACAATTTTAATGTTTTTATCAAAAAGTGTAAGATATATTTGCATTTTATTTTTCCCTGACCTACATATTTCAAATTACTAGCCTGACTAGACTAGTGTTCATTAGAAGCAATATGTCACCAAGATTGAGGTTCATGTATAGCAAGGAGTGACTATTAGTGTGGCACACTTGGTGAGAAAACATCACATCACTATGACTGTAATATAGTGGAATCTTAGTTCATGTTGATGCATATATTGTTTTCAGGAAGCAGAATTCTTAAAGGAGCAGGTAATACCAACTATTGCTCAATCTGGTGACAGAAATGTTATTGTAGTTGCTACTCACAGCGTAATATCATGCCCAGCCGTAATTGCTACACGTTTTGTAAGAACGTGTCTGAGAGATAGCTGCACCGTATATGTTGTAAATTGCAAATATGTCCCACATATACATATCATAAACAGCTAACACAAAGTCAACAATTTGTGGAGCTCACAGAGTAATGGAGCTTATGATATCTGCATGATACATCAAAAACTTCTTACCAATTACATAACAAGCCAAAAAAACTCATATTATAAAAAAGCATGCTGTGGTGAAGGACCTAGAAGTATATCAAAATAGTAACTGGGCTTCTTATGACAATAGTTTGTTTTCTTTATCTTATGTGTTCAAATATCTAAACCCTTTTCAAGTGAGTGTGGGGCCGCGGTGGCCGAGTGGTTAAGATGTCCCGACATATTACCACAAGCCCTCCACCTCTGGGATGCGGGTTCGAATCCCATGTGGGGCAGTTGCCAGGTACTGACCGCTGACCGGTGGTTTTTCTCCGGGTACTCCGGCTTTCCTCCACCAACAAACCTGGCACGTCCTTACATGACCATGGCTGTTAAATAGGACGTAAAACTAATCAAACCAAAATTTTCAAGTGATTAAGTGGTGGAAATAAGAGTATGAAATTACTTTGGGTGATGGGTAAAAACTTAGTTCTAATGGATGACCTTGAACTTTCTTTTATGTTACTTTTTACTTTTCTTAAATGTAAAGGTTCTAATATGGTAAAATACCTAAATAGATAGTATTGAGATCATCTGACCATAGGAGTTGAGGGGGTCAAAGAATTGTAAAAGAACTTTGAATGATCAAAATAAAGGTGATAAAAGCCAATTGGACCTCTTATATCTCAGTCTATACCCATGCACTTCAAACAAATTCTCAGTAACCAAGGAAGATATGATACAAGCCTATTGGGCCTCTAATATGACTAGCACAGACTTTACCCTGTTCAAGCAAATTCTCAATGACTAAACCAAATGCAAGATACAAGCCCATTGGGCCTCTTATGACTTATGTGACACTATGAGCCTTTACTTACTTAAACAAATAAATTCTCAATGGCTGAAAGAAACAGGTTAGGTACACAAACTTCACAGAATTATATATCTTTATGCAGCTAGTCTAATAATAGACCTTACAGCATGAATGAAGGTTGAAGGACGTTTGAGGTCAATAATTATATCTTGTCAATATACCTGGCATATATCATAACAGGTGTGGTGTTTGTATATTCAGTTATATGTATATAACATTGATGCATTTTAACATTTAATACAGGGGTTCTGAGATCCCTAATCGACGTTGGTTAAGTACAATTTACCGTTAATTAGTCCTACCTTCGAGTGATTATGGCGTCACGAAACTCGTGTCAAAAGATGACATCATCATCACCAGATGGTGGGACTAATCCATGTTAAATTGTACTTTACCCACATCATTTTGGTACCTCAAAACCCCGTATTATTGAAGTGAAAAAAATATCTGATGTGAATCTTTTGTAACAGCCTCACGCTTCAGATTAGTAAAGGCCTTCCACTCACGCTTGTTTGGAACATCGGTGTGATTTATATAAGTTTCAAAGTGTTACACTTATCTTCTCATGCTATGTTATATTTTGGAGTTTTGGGGTTTATACAATATGATTTCATAGTATCTTAGTTGCGAATTCATTGAAATTAAAAGAATTCATCTTCTTTGAACTCCACTTTTTCTTTTTACTGTCAGTCAATATTAGGCCATTTTTATGTAAGAAATATATTCATTTTATCTCCACTATAAAAACATGAAAATATTGTCATTTCATCTGGGTATCATCATGTAACCCATTATTTCAGTTATTTTTGCATTTTACGTTATTTTTTCAACCATACTTACCATACTTTAATACTTTAGAGAATATAATTCTTTTTAAGAAATAAAATAAGAACAGTTTTGTATTAGGATTTTACTTTGTGTTCCAGAAGGGCAGTAAGAAAATGGGACCAATGAAAGCTCTACTGACGGCGTCAGATGGCCAGATATCAAGCTGTGACGAGCGTCGACCTCTGGAACCTCTTCGTCTCTCTGTGTACAATAAAACTGACCCGGTAGAAATCACAACAAAGGACGACTTATCTTTGTCTGTGACGGACACATCCCAGACCAAAAAGGACCATACAGTAAGTCCATTTGGGACAGTAGGCAGCATGTGGCGCCCAATGTCAATGTCGCGTAGCAGCTCATCCTCAGACGAACCCGAGACTCATACATACAACAATTTCGACCTTCTCCGGGACATGTCAGCAGAGAAGACTGCGAGTAAGGGACGTACCTCAACCAAAGCTAAACAGGCCCCAGTCCCAGTCCCGTCCCCATTACGACCTCCTCGTAAAACTACCCCTACCCCCTCAGTATCATCGTCTGTTTCATCCTCATTGTCATCGTCCCCGACCTCCTCTGTTAATGGAGATGTTAAAGACTCCCTGTCGGAGGAATGTTATGCATTGTTACGTGAAAATGTCAGTGAAAATCATTCAGACAGTGTTAAGCATATCCTCAAACGGACATACAGTGTAGAAAGTTTCACAGGTGCCAATGAGGACTCCGACAAGCTCTTATCCGAACTGAAACAGACTATGGAGACACTGAAGGAGTCGCGTATAGATCGCCAGCCTTTACAGTTTGGGATGTGTAAAGACGAACTCATAGGTCAGGTTAAGTTATTTGTGACAGATGCCAAGCTTCTGGTCAGTAATGCAACTCAAACGCGTGACAAAATGGCCAAAAATCTCAACAAAAGTATGCACACACTTGCTAAAATCTTCCTTCATTGCCAAGCAACGATGTTAATGATGGAGGCTGTTCATCAGGCTCAGCACCTTGGGTTTGAGGTGATTAAGGTGACTAACGCCTATAAAAGTACTGTTAATGCAGCCCATGCAGCTGTAGGAAAACCCCTTGGTGACCCCCACATGAGATATCTCATGCGCCAGGCAACCAACTTAGCAACACTACTTAGCAACCTACTGAAAACATTGAAATTGTTAGAACAAAAATGATGCATGACATTTTGTATAACATTATATTGATCATTATCAACTGATGCATAATTTCCAGGTTTATAGAATAAGATAGACTGTTATTTTTGTATGATTATCGGTGTTTTTGTTACCAAACATTACAGCTATAGACCAAGGGGATTCTGTTACTATATATAGACTGTGATATATAGCATTTTATCCATTGTTTTCCACATTCACTGATACACTTATTCAGACATATATATAATTTCAAGTACATATGTACATTCAAAAACTTCCAAAGATAAGTATGTCTTCATTCATCCAAAATCAGCTTTAAAATTGTACCCTATATATTTGACAAAGGTATAATCTGATCTCACAGTATACATTTGATAATAATGAAGTTTGAATCTGAATTCTCTCAGCCTACTGCCAATAAGTACGACATCTGAGAAACATTCCAGGGATTCCAGCACATTCCAGCGACATGCATGGGCTTTGTATCGTTATGTCTGATATTTGCTCACATACATTAATTATCAAAGAGCAGTTTCTGCACAAAGATTATATCTACCAACCATTTACAAATTATCAGGGATATAGAATTACATGTGATGCTAACAAACTAAAATTATGCATAGAATTAAAAAAAATGCAATATAGTAACAGGCGAGATACTGTTAAAGTAGGTTTTTTAGCAGTAGTCTTATTTTAGCTCTCTTCATGTTAAGACTTTTAGAAACTCTTTGGGTAATATATGAAGTGATAATTATGAATGCCTTCAAATCAATTTTGAATTAAAATTCAGTCACTAAATAAGTACATTGACCTTGAAGGTAATTCAATACATAAAGACAATGCAAAAATTAATTACATTATGCTGGTACTCTACAATACACAAAGACAAAAAAAAATAGAAATGTTAATTAAACACCTATTATAATACAACAAATGTAGTCTGTAAGTTTCATTGTACATTTTCTTCTGATGTACCATATGTAATAAAGGAAATTCTCGGTGCTAATATCTTCTGAATTATGTCTTGGACAATAGGGATGTTATGAAATATCAAGGTATAGATAATACATGGATCAGGGTTCTGCATGAGAATTGCTTAGTTTAAGATACAAAATATTGGTACTATATATTATCAATATAAGTAAAAAGTTTAAAAGAATATTACACAAATCATTTTCAGTTTATAAAAACCAACTTTATTTTTGTCAAATATATGCATATAGAAAATGAATTTCAGATTTAGCAACAAATACCTATTGCTGTTTTCGATTATACGGTTTGACAGGTTGGATTTAGTAGTTCGTTTATGAATTAAAGATGGATCTGGTGATTTTTTGCTTTTTTCAGATGAGCATTAACAAAGCCCTCACAGGCCTGTATAAAAAAATGTAGGTTCATCAGGATTTATTCTTGAAATAATTACTAACAAAAAGTTGAACCGGTTGTTCTGAATAAACGAAAACGGCAATAGTTGCTTGAAAGTTGATATATACAGTGAACCCTGGATAATCCGGATACCAATTTTTCCAGCTTAAATCTTCCAGATTACTAATTTTCCGGACTGTTGAATTCTATGATCTTAGTCGATATGTAACATTACGGTAATCTGTTGCCTGACATTTTCGTCTGGATAGCGAGTTTTCTGGACTATCAGCATCCAGACTATCAGGGGTCCACTGTATAGGAAATCTATATTCAGAATATTACGATTATACATGAAATACTTTAATGAAAATTGAAGAAAAAATATTAAGTTATGTAGAAAAGTGTATGTTGAATATATAATTTAACAAGACACAAAATAAGGTTTGTGAATGCGAAGGTGATATACGTGGGATATAACTAAATAGATAATTATATAGCTTATATGAGTTAAAAAAAATTGTCTTCATTATAATGAACATTATTTTGTACTTTCTCTTCGAAAAGAAAAATGCAGTTACTGAATATTAAATCATGAACACATTCATTTGATCACTATGGTTGTAGAATTTAATATTGTTTTTAATCAAAACTCTAAAATTACCTCCCTTAGTTTTGTAATGAAACTGAGTCTTACCTATCTCCAGCGTGAGTATTTCAAATTTGCAATAATCAATTGCTCTGTTTTCATTTATGTGCTCCTGTTTTCAAAAATGGTTAAATATTGGTATTAGGATATTACTGATAGTTAGGTATTTGATAAAGGGAGATAATTTATTACTCTTGTAGATCATCATAATATCTACAAATGCATATAAAATGGACAATTTTGATGCTGATAAAAGTAATGATATGATAGAAAATTGGTAATTAAGGAAAACAGTAAAATATTTACGTTTGTTTTCTGGTTCGCTTAGACAATAACAGGCTTAGACAATAACAGGAAGATTATTTATGTTAGATATAACAATAGGCTTACCAGTATATCATGTTTACTGCTGGACATTAGGGAGAGCGATTTATTATTAAGGGGAGGTAATTTTGGTTTTCGATTGTTAGTTGTCATGTTTATTATGTTTCATTAACAGGGTCACAGTTCACTAGTTAATCGTTATCTCAATATTATTGTTCATTAAAGATATTATAATGTACCATTGTATTATATTATACATATAACTTAACAATTTATTACAGAGAATAAAATACTCTACAATATTATATTTTGCTATGTTGTATATATAAAATCACAGTGTTATACTATGTCATATTCTGTTTGCATCTTACAGAGTTGCCTCCCTTGCAGATAGGTATCCATTATGATGTCATTATTTTGTGACCAAAATTCACGTCAATTTCTCTGAAAAGTATGATGTAAGTGTGATGTTACACTCACAAACACATGACATCACAATCAATATCTTCCCGCAAGGACAGATAACTCTATAATATGCAAATACAGAATAGAGGCTTTATAATTAAAAATGAAAATACTAGAAATACACACTTTCACCAGGTGAATTGACATAACTTTTAAGTTGCAGATATCTAATGAGACGACAGAATCAATTGATAGGCTCTCGGACCATTGATTGTCTCCCAGACAACATGTTACTGTTTACCTCTGTCCAGGTGAAATGGACTTTCCAGGTCTAGTCCTTCATTGCTGATTTTGCAAAAGGTCTCACACGCCTGTGAATTAAACATTTTAAGATGTAATATTTTGCTAAGCCTTTCACCTGGAGGCCTGCACCAATAATTGACCAAAATTTTCATCAAATTGCCCTTGTGTTTATCTTCCCTTGGCAAAAATAGATTTTTAAGTTATTTTTTAAACTTCTTAATGCAGTTTGCATCTACAAGTATTGCCCAACTTGTGCACTTGAAACTGATGCAGTCTAAATATCCAACTACAAAGTTATCAACTCATTCACCCCTGTAATTTCATAATGGACTGGTCTATTCTTTGATTTAGAAGAGTCTAAACGTGTCTTCGGGGGTGAATGAGTTAATTTCTATGAAGAGATAAGGAAATTTTGGTTTGGTTCTGTGTCCCTATATGCAACTCTTTGGTATTCCTTAAAATAGCAGACTAAATCTACTGTAAGCCTTTGTTTGGCAGAAAATGTCAGAAAAAGTTTCTTGAATCTTTCATATGGATATGCATTGTCTTCAGAAACTACGTTTTTCAATCTCATAAGGAAATGAATAACCCCAATATAGTATAACTGAACATGCCCATAACTTTGAGTTACAAGATTGAAAGGCTCATTAGCTAAAAGGCAAACTTAACTTCAAGAAATTGGCAACTGCTAGCTGTGAACTCAGACTATTCAGGGAAACTAATTGAAATATATAAAACAGACACCCATATTGTGTCATTACATATACATTAATAAAACAAAAATGCCAAGTAGCATAAATAGGAAAACAAAAATGATGAGCTTCTAAATGGCGTCACAGGCTTATGACACTTCATCACTCTAACGACATGGTTTGTAACCCATGTAACTAGGGTAAACTTAGCGCTGCAATACCAAGTAGGCAATCATGAATGTATCTGTTATGAACGTCCGTAACGGGACTTGGACAATAATCTCTAGCTAATTTGAAAACTGCGTGAAAAATGTTATCTTGTTCATAAATAAGAATAATTTTACTATTTATAACAGAAGTCCTAGTTTCATCATTATCATGGACTTCTCCATATTATCTAAATCTTTTTCACTATAATTTATCAACTCACAAATCTTTATTACTTTGAACCAATAGCACCAATTTAAGTGCTGATTTTCATCTTGTCTCCCGGACAAGCGTCTGTTTTTGGTTTGAAAACAAATTAAGTAGCCTACTCCAACTACATGAACACCCAAGAACATAGAATTAAGGGTTAAGTTATTTATTTTTCCAAAACCAGAAGAGACACCTGTGTCAGAACCCCATACTCACGAAACCGTGCTCTTGCTCATTCTATTTTTCTCTAAAAAAAAATTTTGTTCTTATCGTATCCATGTTCATACTCCAGTCGCATTCACTTAAAAAAAACTGTCCTCAAGATTTGAGTATATTCTGGAATCTTGTTTATGATATAGTCTATGCCCAGCGTCTTATTACGTCATAATGGTGTGTGCAAAAACGTCAACAGGGTTTTCAGGAAAAAAAGCTTTGCCAAGACCAATGGTCCGTGTAGATAGAATTCTTTAGACGACATTTCGTTAATTTGCTTGCGTCCTATCATTTAGTATGAATGTTCTGTCAGAATATAAATGTACCTGCCTAAACCATGGAGCTTACGAATAATTATCAGAATGTATCAAATGATTTCGGCATGCACTTTCATATTCTGACAGAACATTAATGATAAATGCTAGGACGCAAGTAAATTAACGATGAGTAGCAGAGTTTCCAGTTTAAATCACCGAACAGCTCCTTGTGATCTATGACTACTTAGGAATTCTGTCAATCTGCAAAGAACCTTGATATTAGCAAAGCTTCTTTTCTGATAACCATGCATGTGGACGTTCTCTTGCATACACCGTGATGGCGTAATAATGATACTGACAGGACTTGTTGTAAACCAACTGGTGTTGGAATAAGAAGGGCAGACCTTATTAAATTGGTTGATACTAAATTAAACAAGAAATACAACCTAAATGTCTCCTCCATTTTTGAAATAATCTACATTGTATATTAAGTTGAGATGGCAGTGTGCCATTGACGGCGTTATCTTTATGAAAGTTTGGTTATTTTTGAAGTGCTTTCTGCGTGTAGTTCT
Organism: Argopecten irradians; assembly: GCF_041381155.1. Taxonomy (NCBI): domain Eukaryota; kingdom Metazoa; phylum Mollusca; class Bivalvia; order Pectinida; family Pectinidae; genus Argopecten; species Argopecten irradians. The sequence continues at coordinate 22,427,364 of NC_091140.1, forward strand.
GCATGTGCTTGGTGAGTGACTTAAATGATTTTGCTAACGTAATAATGTTAATACATATGATATTAGATAATCCAGAAGATATCGTTTTCCTTATCCTCTCTAGTGACTGAGTAGAGCGTCATACGAAGATTTGTAGCGTTGTTCAAACAAGTCCATTGCCCACTAACCAAGTGGTTAGCTTTCCACCAGATAAGGGATTATATTTCGTTGTTTTCCAGTGTACCAATAAACATGAAAATACTTGTTACATACTTCCAACCGCCCGTACAGGCCTATAGGCTGTAATAGAGCGAAACGTTTGACAAAACCTTTAAATTATGTATATAATCTGCACTACCTGGCCAATTGATTGCAACAACAAAAGAACGCCTAGTCAGCTTAATGTCAAACTTTTGGCCCAGTTAATTCGCGCAGTCATATCTATCTCAGCATGTTTGCGTAACTATTTTGGCGCATTTAAAGAGAGTTTTCATTAAATGATCAGCAGATATCGATATTTTTAATCGAAGCCTCGGGATCGACATGACAGCATCGCTAGCGATCAGAGCTTGTGTAGGAGTCGGAGATCGGCGCTACACTTGACCGCTCAGCCGAAGTATGGTTAGTTTGATCCAGGGATAACGGAATCAGTTATACACCGAAAAGGATATAATTAATATACAAGGAACTTTAGTAATTAATATTGATACCATGCACACAATTAATTCAGTTGTTTCTCCGCGTCTGTAGCCTCTAGTTGTCTAAAGTGTGTCGGTGTCTATATTCCGGGTGTGCGGGGTTGGTAACCTGTTAGCTATATGTTTACATTGTCAATACCATTTCACGGGAACGGTACAGCAAATAGTACTGTCGTGTGTCTGAGTGATCCGAAGTCTGTGTCGTAAATAGCCACGCCTGACGGTACTTGGTACAAGTAATGGGAACGAACACGTGAAACGCTGAACGATAGGAATATACATGGACTATCCACCACAGAGTTAGTAACCAATATCGTAATGCTCATATTCCATAACGAGGAATTCTATATTTACCATTTCTAACAAGGAATGTGAGTGACAGCTGACACGGTGACGTCCTGTTGCCACGACAACCCAACACAGCGGAAGTAAATAAAGGTAAGATACATATATTGTACCCTTCAGTGGTTGGTTATGAAATAATACACAACGCAGTTAATTTGCAACGCAGTTAATTTGCTTTTATAAATTCTATAATTAACGTCCTTATTTATAAATTAAATTGTATGATAATATATATTGATACATTTTTACTTTATATGTATCTATTCAAATAAACATTACAGTACGAATGATTTCAGTAATTAACGGCAATATTTATGTTGCAATAAATATTATGATCGCAATAACTATTTCTATCTGTCAAAGTCCATATAGACTGCAGAATCAATACATATTTTCTCATATTTTCTGTGGCACATCATCTAGTCTGTCTGTGGTCTGGATGTAGTGGACATTTTACCTGGACACGATGACTGTAGTGGACTCCGTGTTCACACGTAGACTGTAGTCTAAATCTTGTGCACTCCGTGTCTACCTGTAGTCTAAACCTCGTGCACTCCGTGTCTACCTGTAGTCTAAAACTCCGTGTCCACTCGTAGTTCACACCGTGTGCACAATGTGTAACCTTTAGTCTACTACAACTGTACCTTTGGATTAAATCACTGGTCGACTCAGCTGTGTTTATTTGATAAATATAATTGTAACGAGTATAAGAGCTCTATAACGTTTATACTAGACATGAACCAGGGCCCTTGAGAGATTTCGACCAAACTCTAACCAATAAAGTGAATAAATACTTTCACATTAAGCCAGGGATTCTGATATAGAGTTACAATGTATTGATATCTTATGTTTGTCAGATCTAGAGAATAAAATTCTGTTGTAAAGGAAAACGGTTATAGAAAAATATGTTTGTGTAAGTTCCAAGTATTCGTTTACGTTTCAGGATGGAAATTGAGCAGTCTGTTAATGCTCCACTACGACCTGAAGGAAACTCAAGGTGCCCAACGCATTCACACAAAAAAGTCACTTTCGTGTGTTATGATTGTAATAGCTTGATATGTGGAAAGTGTGTGACGTCACTTCACCATGGACACATAATGGAGGAACTGTCAGACGCCATGCCGAGCATCAGAAACAAACTTGATTTGAGCATCACTTCCATGGAGTCTGAACAGCTTCCCAAGGTACAAAGCTGTATCGACTTATCGGAACAGAGACTAATCGACAACGCAAAACAAATCAAGGATATTGTAAATGTGATGAAATCTCAGGGCAACAAGTGCAAAGATGAAATAGACGATATGATCGATGAGTGCGTTTCGGTATGTGAAAAGTTAGGGCAAAGCAACATGGAACAGTTGATAAATTACATGGCGAAACACAAAGCGCGAATGCTGGACTTGACTGAGCAGATCAAACACCGACGCCAGGCGCTGCTATCTGGTTCTAACGTTGCTATGTTTGATTCCCTTGGTAATGAGCCTTGTTACGACGCTATAGAATGGCCATCACTTCATACCGCACAGTTTACTCCCTGCGAAGTCGTGACAGACTTCCTAAAACAAGCCCTGGGTCAACTGACTACCTCAGCAGACAGTTATCAGTCACCAAACTATCACTGCCACCCTAGCTCGGACTCAGTCAGTCATAGAACACCTAGTAAGACCAGCGAAAGACTTTCTGATAAACCACCAAAATCTGCCAATGGGGACAAGAAGTTGGAGCAGACAGATCAGGCACCGTCATCCAAGGAACATTCAAACCACAAGGTTACTGTGCGCCAATCATCCCAGCAACACGTTGGTCTCAGATCTGGGCGCCACCCACCTAGACCAGCGTCTGAGAGAGTTAGGGTCAAATCCCCAAACAGACAAGCTCGGCCACATTCACGAACTGCAATTTTCAAACGAAGAAATTCAATGGACGCTCCTTCGTCCATTCACCGGTTTCTTTCAGCTCGTCCTTCGACGTCCTCCGACATCCGCCCAATGATTACGGAGAAGTCATCCCCGTTAAAACGGGACTCGCTCGTGTCGACGTCTCTATATAGACGACACGAACGTCGGTCTATGAGTTTACCCTCTGAACAGAAACCCGAGCCCGCGCCTAGCGCTCCGTCTCCATCGTTTCTTCAAGCCATCATGTCTTCCTCTCACGATCCTAAACCGCCTAATGATCCCCTACCACATAAGAATACTTCATTGCCTCAGGATCCCTCGCCACAGAACCCAGAACCATCCCAAAATGACGGAGTATGCCCAAAGGAAACCAAACAACGAAAACCCAAGATATCTTCACAAATCTCTAAAGAGCCTGATGTACCTGTTACCAAGGTACATGAAATGTTACCACAGAACACATCTGAGGAAAATCCATCTTCTAGTAATGATGAACCAGAAACTGTTAAGGTACCGTCACCTAAGCCAGAACGAAAGCGTAAAGCCTTATCACAAAGGAACGTTCATCATCCTGTCATTTTGTCCCAATTTCCATCACCTTGTGCTATTACTTCTATTTGTTTGACCTCTGAAGGTCATGCCTGGACCTGTAACGAGGAGTCACGTGTTCTAACCCTTGTTGGTAACGCTGGTGATGTTATCAAGACAGTGACCTGTAAGGCTAATGTTAACGACATCAGCATGTCACCTAAAACACGTCACCTGTGGTACTGCACGTGGAAGTGTCGCGTCGTAGAACTCGACCCAGAGACAGACACATGCACGCGACGGTTTACCACAGACGCCTGGCCACGCTGCATGTGTGTAACCGACAAAGAACAAATCCTGGTCGGCACTGAAAACAAGATCACGTTGTATGACGTGGACGGTCAGGTATTATTGTGGACGGACACCGAGCTGTCCGGAGTAATGCGTCCAACACGTCTGACTCAGTGTCCTCTGACTGGAAACATCGCTTTCTTAGAGAAGACTAGTTTCCAAGGAGAGGGCAAAGACAACGGCTACGTTGTCGTCCTTGACAACGAGTTATCAGTGAACTTTCGCTATACAGGTGAATGTGAAAATTCTAACTCAGAAGCGTCCACTTATTTTGATCCGTTTGATGTGAAATATGACGAGAAAGGACACCTATTGGTCGGGGATTTTACCAGCAATACTTTGGACTTAGTCACTGGCACTGGGAACCATATACGGACGTTACTGACAGACACGGGTAGTTCTCAGGCTATTGGTATACACACTGATAATGTAATATGGGCCGCCTTCAGAAGTGAAAATGATGTGTCACATGTGAAAATCCTTAAATATTGAACTAGGTGGCATTCAGAAACTGCAATATAGGCCTAGTTGACAATACCGGTGTTCATCAATGGAGGTGCAAAAACTACAAACATTTACAAACGCTACGCTTATTGGTATAATATTTCATCATTTGTTATAGGTTATGACAACCTATTTATTATCAGCTGGTTACAAAGAGATCGGATAACAGTGAACCATGGTCTGGGAACCTATTGAATTAACCATTCAAATTATAACTTTCAGTTTCATGGTAGTTAATGTATCCCGCTCCTTTCTGAAACTTTTATCACTAGTTTTTATTTTTGTCTAAAGTGATTTCGTCCAAAACAACATTCATTTCACTGCATGTTGTTAAGAAATTATTTTATGCAGATATTCCCAAATGACATTGAGAATGAAGCGCAAATGGTGTAAAGTTGGTCAGAGAATAAACCTGATGAAATGCTACTAGTATCAAGGCCCAGATTCTTTAACTTTAGAAATTCCTTAACTCAATATTTCTCATAGGAACGCATTACACAAGTGAAGGAAAACGTCTTAACCTGAGGAGCTTTCCTTAAAATCTGTAATGCTTTCCTATGGAGAATTTTAAGAATTCCTTAAAATTAAGGAATGTTCATGGAACTGGGTTAAGATCCTCTATGTACAAACTCAGAAAAAAATGATATCAATTTTGATTTGATTATACTAGTTATTAAGTGCTTTCATTTCTGTTACAACAAAAAGGCATGGATATTAAATGTGTTCTAGATATTATCACAGCTAATGTTCAATGCTGACAAGTATGAAATAGTAAATGTATACATTTTCATAACAACAATGTGTGTAAGAGTGGTGCATTTAAGATTATTTAACTGAACCTATTAGTTATTTTAAACTATTCAGATCAGCATGAGTGGATGAAATATATTATTAAATAAAAGAGAATGTTTATTTTGACATTTACTTTTAAAGGTTGTTTTGATTGATTTAGCTTCTGAGGAACTCCATGCTTATTTATCCGAACATTTTCTTAACATCATACCTTTTGCAACCATGAGAAGCAATACTTTTCGATAGCAAAGTCTTACTTATCATAACTTATTAGAAAATCGAATTTCGATCCTAGCAATGACTATCATGTAGGGATTATAAATCACTTGAAGAGCAAAGTAGACTTAAATAGTGAGCTTAGCTCGAAAGTAATAATGACGACGCAGCAAGACCTAAACTCAATTTTGAATTTAAGAAAAAATCCTGCAACTGCTAGGACTGCTGAACACATTAATCACTGAACAGTCAGTGGAAAATTGAGACCTCAATAGCCACGGCAATAATCAATACAGTTTATGAAAAAAAATGATGATATCGATCAATGTGAGTATTGTATGAAACTACATATAATCCTAAACCACCCATCATCAGACGTGACAAATGTAGAGAGGTTAAGCTTGTTGAATGTTTGTAATTGCATAGAAGCGTTATATAGTGGTAAGATCCCCGGGTTGGCTTGCTGAAGTCAGCCATCGGGAACAGTTTAACGGTCGTCAATAATGGCTTCATTAGTACAATTTGATATGATGTATCCATGTAAACTTGTTGGGTTGTATTGCCACTACTGCCAATCATCATCAATGTGACTTGCCATGGATTTTACCTATATTTGTTAGCTTTTTGTTGTAGTCCAGGACACAGAAAACGCTTACTCTTTAGAAACTTATGGTTCGGTCTTTGCCATGGTTCCTTTATCAATATAAAGTCAATTCAAATACTACTACGATTTGATCATTTTTATTTACAATAATGATATTTTTATTGTGTGTCAGTATTTGGTTATTGGGAAACTAATGCAGTAAATGGCAATAAGATAGACAATCACCAAAGGATGATACCAGTGATATAACTTCATTGTACAATGTACAACACTTCATATTTCATAAATATTATTAACAGTGTAGTGTAACGAGAGAACGACTACCAACGTGTAACAATAAGAAAATAATAGGTTTTTTTTATCTTTTTTGTATTGTATTATTGTTGCGGAAATTAAAAAAGAATGTCGGCATGATAATTATTGAATAAGCTACTTTAGATATTTTCCAATTAATAATTAACAAAAAAGCATCACTAATTTTATATATGGTTTATTAAATATCAGAGTAATACCAAGTTTCAGTCATTACGTTGAACACCAGTCATGTGATTATAATGAAAAAACATACAAAACACCGCCGTATAATACATTATCGGTTAAACGTGTTTATAAACAATATGACACCTGAAGTCAGGTAAACATTATACTTAAATATATATTCAATGCATCCAGTATTTTGGTACTAGTAAATACTAGGCTCAGTTTCGCAAACATTCCTTAACTTCAAAGAAATCCTTACCTTAAATTTCTTCATAGAAAAGCATTACAATAATTAAGGAACAGTCTTAAGTAAATGAGACTTCCTTAAAATCTATAATGCTTTCCAATGGATAATTTTAGGTTATGGGCCCTGATTTCCATAATCAATATATTTTGATTATATTTTTTTGATGGATCACTCAGTTAAAGTTGTATGGTCTATCACTTTCGCTCTTTTTGTCATAGTGAAAACTGGTTAAGTGTTATACACATTTTCCCCCGTCTGTCCGAGGTTTAAACTTTCTACTTTTACCACTTTTTATAAAGTTGCAGCACTGGAAGTATTTTTAATTATAGAAGTAAAAGTCTTTTTAACGTGTACACGTGAAAAATAAGCCCGAAAGATGCCGAATCATTCCGAACTCTTCCAAGCATCGTCGCGACAATCTCGAAGAAACACGAGAGTTTTGAAACCAAATGTCAACAATTTTTTTCGTAAATAAAACATGTGGTCGACCTCAGCAGACTTGATCTACAAAGAAAATAATGCTTGCACATTAGCCAGTAGGAAAACGTAAACAAACACATGTGCGCTTACTCTAGTTACCTGGATCACCACGTGCAGGACGTGTGGACGTAAGTCTCGTGATACGATTCGGAATTCCGACAAAACCCGAACATACTATATAAACATTATTAATTTTTCATCGATTGAGAAACAAGTTATACAACTTATGTAAATCACTCTCGATGGCCCGGATGTAAGCGCCCGAGGGGTCTTAGTGTGGGAGGAAACCGGAGTGCCCGGAGAAAACACACGTGATCGGGCAGGTGACCCCTGACCTTTTCACGTCCGTGTCGGGGATCGAACCCCGGCCGGCTAGGTGAAAGGCAAGCGGCTTAACCGCTACACCACCCGAATACCCGAACATACTGAACATGGCGGTGATTGCAGGCGCTGTATTCAAACCAGGAATAGATGATTCCTAGATTTCGGCTCTCTTATAGGCCGACATATGCTTTTGGTGAGCTAAATCTTTAAGTTGCATGTACATGTTCAAATATCAAATGTTTAAGCGACATATCGTTACAGTGAAAATTACCAGAAATACAACTTTGAAATAACCACTTTGACAAAAATCATGGACGTAAGCATAATATTCACGAAAGTAATATAAATACGAAATAATATGCTGCTGGTGAAATACGATGTAATATTATGAAAGCTTTGAGTTGTTCACAAAGTCCTTGTTGGTATTCATGCGTCATCAGTACTAAATACAGTATTGTAGACACACGACATCGTCGACTTGGCACATAACATACTCACCGAAAACCAATAACACATTGTCATATTATTTGAGCTTTATTTCATAAAAGTAAACTTAAAACATTCTGCAAATGTCCACTTTAATGACAAAGGTCATATTAACTCATTGACAATCATACCACGTTTCTCTTCTCCCATGTCATGTATCACCCCGAAAACGTTGTCATGAGGAGTAGTATCTGAACAGTTTAATCTGGTCCAGTTCTTCCTCATCGTCGGGGTAGTACACAGAGATCCATATGACATTCTCGGAGTACCGGCCCCTGTCACACTCCTGTGGTATTCTAGGTGGCATCTGAACTCCCACAGCCTGTATATGTCCTTTGTCAGTATGAAGTGTCTTTAGATGTTTTCCTTCGCCACTTATGAGCTCCAAACTCCGACTATCGCAGTCTACGATCACTAAGTTTCCATAACCATCGAAAGCCAGATCTGATGGCTGGAAGGAACCGTGAATACCGGATACGGATCCTCGGCCTCTGTATCTGAAAATTGTTTTGAGTGAGCTGCTCATGACAAGAACGTTAGGTTTGCCCATTCCACCATACTTTTCGATGTCCATGTCAATGGCGGCGATGTTACCCGTGACAGGACATGCAGACATTCGCCAGGGCCATATGATCCCCGTGTCCTGCCACAAATTGTTCTTCACCACAGCACCTTTGTGGTTGTATAAAGTGATTTTCCGTTTTGTTCCTATCACTAACTTGTCCTGACCTGTATAACAGATTGACGTCGGTCTGTGGTTGATTTTGAAAACCGACTTCGGACACCGAAGGTCCATCACAGTCTTCTTCTGCGTACACAGTAGGAACGGTGACTGGTGTTTGTCGTCTGCCAGGCTGATGTCATCCACAAGCCAACGGCACGTGACGCTCTGCAGCACGCAGCCAATATTGTCAATCAGCGTTATTTCACTAGAAAACATGTCGCACGTCCATGCCTGGCCGCGTTCGTTTGGACAGATGGAGTGGACATCACACGGACATGGAAACGAGGACAAGATGATGGGTTCGTCCAAAAGTGTGTAGGAAGGTGGGTCAGGTTTGGGTATGACGTCATAGGTGACCCATACACTACCATATTTAAACGTTTTCTCTGACACGGCGTCCTGTGAAGCATTTACTTTCGAACTCACCGCAGTCCCAACACGACTGTTTACACCATCATTGCAGGTCACTTTGGAATTTGTGTCATTAATGCTGATTTTGAATTCAGAAATGTCGTCCAAGATTTCATCCTTTTCCTCGTCCTCTTTCCCACTAACCTTTGAACCTTTAATTACCGCACAACCCATGTTGTCACACTGTCATGGAAACCACGCCAAACTTCTCTTCCAAAATAAGACCATGTCTCTCTTTCAGAATAAGGCTTATACCATAACCCAAGTTCAGAAATCCATGTCCACTCAGTGGAATTCCATACGTTCAAATGCTGTATAATCAAACATATTGTTCCATTTTGACGGTTTCCTATACAAGTCTAAAGTGATCCCTTCTTTGTTGCTTTTATCTCTGTTTTGTCCCGTGATAATCTTGTGGTATTTAGTTTGTAAGCGTCCGTATCTGATGTCCATTAGCAAAACGAGTACGTCGTAAGGTAAAATATCCCCACCCGTATTCTGTATCTAGTAAACACAAATCAGATTGTCTTGGACGCTATAAAAGATAGAACAATTTGTAATTAACAATGACATTTATATATAAAATATATAACGTTAATCATTAATGTGTATTAACAATCACATACAGATAAGCGTATACAACACGTACCACGTGCATTGTTAGAACGGCAGCTCGTGAATGGCCTGGGCGGGTTTATTGACAGACATTGGCCCCAAATACGATGGATCCTTAAACACTAATGTTTAATTACTGGTGCGGATAAATACTTCGTGATAAGTCTGTCCGGGTGGTATAGAAGTCAGGTACGGTAACACGGGTACATTATATGGTTGATATAGTCGTAATTAGACATATAATACAGGTATATATACGTAGGATTATTAATTAATAAGGGCACTTGTTTGGTAATGTCAGTGTCTAGTATTAGATGGACAGGTGCAATGGAGATGTTAAAGGTTCGAGACAGGTCTGACACCTCTTTAACTTGACACAACTTAGAAATATATTTACTAGCTTATTATCACTTGTCTTACCAAGAAAAAATACGAGGGGGTTATATGAAATTATCATAATAGCCAAGAGTCAGGTTTTGATACGGTTTGGATGTGTATCTTAGTCGCAATGGAAAGGTCCTAATTGTAATCAGGTAACAGGTTATGACTAATTTTTAATTCCTGCACGGTATCTAATTCATCAGATATAATGAAGCTATTTAGTTAGTTTTCTTTTATTTTTAGATCATTTTGTACGTTTTTCAAGGAAAGGGATTTTTTTGTAATTATTACCAACCGTCAAAAGTCATTATTTCGATATTTCTTGTACTTAATTGATATATTTTACTCATATTATCTTTAACAAGCCATTTGTTATCATTAATTCTGAATTCAATTGTATTTTGGTTGGAAAAGAAAATATATAACATTGGAATTCAGAGACCGTGAGATGGTTCAGATTGATGCTAACCTTTAAACTAGTGTTTATATAACTATCACCAATTATTCTAGAAGTATAAATACTAAGCTTAAACATTAACGTCTTTGAAAATATATGACCTAAGAAATATGTAATTGATGTATATTCAAAATGTAAACAATGTATTTTACCTTGTACATTAGAAAAAATAAAAGATATGAAAGAGAGAAAATACTATGTACTTAACAAATATTTCAAACAAAAATGAGGGAATGCATTCTCATTTTGGATGTTATAGGAATAATGAGCTTGGAATTGGAGAGTCTGGGGAAGTGTTAACTGTCAGTGTTAATCAAGTTATCTTCTGTAACAGTAGGCTGGGGGAGGGGGGAGGAGGGACGTTGGTCAGTACCTGGCAAATGTCTATCGTGGGATTCGAACTCGCAACCCAGAGGTGGAGAGTGTTAATATGTCGAAACATCTTCACCACTCGGCCACCGAGGTCCCAGGCTGTGCAACGAAAGATTGAAGTGAGAAAAAAAAAACCATTTCTTTGCAATTGCTGCTTTAGCACACTGGATGACGCACTTTCCTATAACACTTAATAACCAATACAATCATTATAAAAAGTTATTAATTGTTGGTACAATATATCAGTAACAGTTAACAAAAGCTTATTGAATGTCAATCATTAGGCTATCAATTGTACTAGCGTAGCACATAAAATATCACAAAAAGGACTCAAAATATTAGAGTAAATATAACGGACTTAAACTAAACTTTAACATTATGACTCAGCCTAAAGATTGAAATCGTAGTTCCAAATATCAGTGTCAACATTATAGCATTAAGTAAACAGTTACATATCAATACAAATCAAGAAAACAACATAGCTGAAATACTTACGACATTTGCTGTATGGGAAAGCCTTGTATGGAGTTCGGCCAAGTGTTCGCGGGAAGTGTCAACTGTAATGTCAACAATACAGTAACATGACGGATCTTTCTACAGACATAACAAACTTTGAGCTAAAATAGTATTACTAATGATAATTGTGTTGATTGGTTTGACGTCACATTAAGAGCAAATGTACACGTTTTAGTTAAGTAAGTATCAGACGATGTAGTAAGTAAATGTTTTATGTTTACAAAAGAATAGTTTCTTTAACGTTTTAACATTGTAACACATTCATTACAAAACATTAATGCACTGTCGAATAGCACACTTATCGCTTATCAACAAGGCTTGTTCTATATAGTATTACCGTGTCCTGCAGGTAGGGCGTTAGAATTGTACCTGCTGCCCCTATTGCATGATCGTAAAAGGCGACTAAATTTAGGATCTTATCTTTTCTTTTCTTCCTAACTGACTTTATCTTTCCTAATGCCTCCCTTGGCACCGTCTCACTTTTGGCCTTGAGTTGAGCGTTCGCCCCTGTGATGAAGGCTCTGGGTTCTGTCCCCTGGCCGAGACACACCAAAGTCTATAAAAGTGGTAGTTTCTGCTCCTGCTTAGCGTTCAGCACACAGGGAGTGGGGCGACTGGCTCGCCCGTTGTCAGTATAATGTGACCGGGTGGAGTGTGTTGCTTGGTGTCTTCGGCGGCATGCTTCAGTGATATAGCACTATAAAAAGGGCAACAGTTCCACTATACAAGAAGACACAACATAAATATACCGCAGTCTCTCAAAACACGCACCTCGCACAACATACACGCAGCACACCGCATGCATGGGAGGCCGTCCTTACATGACCATAGCTGTTAATAGGACGTTAATTAATCAAACAAACAAACAAACAAACCGTGTCCTAAATTGGTATTGTAACTATATGAATACCCATTCAGTAACTAGTATGCCAAATACTAAAAGCAGTATGTAACGTTAAATGGAAATATATCTTGGCCTAGATTTCTTGGTGGAAATATACTTTACATAAAAAAACAAAGGTGCTCTTAATACACGTTTCCGTATTTCCGCTATATTTCCCCCTCCATTGTCACGACTTCCTGACATTTTTGTCTTCTTTTGTTACCCTGATATTACATATGAACCTAAACATGTGTATTATTAAAGGTCACATTTACCAATATTATAAGTGTCTTAGTTGAGAAATAATTTGTGATTCAAACTTAAAATAATTAAAAGATATTTATTTATAAGATTTTTCTTCTTCTATTTTCTTTACCAGTAGAAACCCGTTGAAAAGGCCAACTTTTCATTAAGGGTAATAACAAGATATGTAGTTTATCAAATCAAAATAAAACCCACCTTTGACTCCAGAATTCCATACTAGTAAAATTATGATGAAAGTGTATGTTAAAGACATTTCGCAAAAATGTTTGTTGGGCAGACGCTCATCATTTTTAACATTAGAATGTGTTTAAGTCAAATTTATTTGTACTTATTTACCTGTTGGATTATAAGAAAGAAACAGCTCACAAAATATTTAATGATTAATTCAGAATAGGTTCCACTGAATTGTATTGCCTAAGTTGAAATAGTATTTCATATATCAATTTTATATTTTGGTTAAAGGTTGAAGAGAGAAAAAATACAATTCTGTCATGAAATGTAAGTATTTCATCATCTATTTTTCATGAAGTGGAATCTTTTGTGGCAATATATTTGAATATTATTGCAGATAATAAACATCAGATCCTAATCAAATTGATTTTTTAAAAATGACATTAATGTGATTTTGTACATTTTTTAAATATCATCAATAGGTTTTGTACCATCATTGATGGCATTAGTATTCTTTTGAATCCTATCATGTAGTACAATGTGAATATTTAGTTATGAAGTTCATATCAAATATGAAGGCTTTTACGTTGAACTCATTGTATCTTTCCTATTTTATAAATAAAAACTACTTTTAACTTAAAAAAAAGAAATAATAATGCGTTATAAAATTATTCAATAAACTTGAAATTGTATGCTGTAGTCTTATGTTGTGCTGTGATAATACCATATTCGTCTTCTTCTAAGTAGGTCAGCGGGTGATTGTATCATCATGTCACATTGAAATGCTAAATATCAGAGTTGTTACTACCTGTCTTTTCTAAAGTCGAAATAACAATAAATCTATCAATTATATAAGTAGCTTTCACTCAATAACACATCAGGTCAACAAGTGCGAGAAATGCGGGAGATTAAAAATATAAATCTGAGAAATGTTTAGCAATTTCAGCAGAAAGATTAAAACATTTTATTTCTATTCAAATTCCATGCCGCAGTCCTGGAATTTCGCTTAGCGTGGCTTAAAGTTAAGAAACACGTAATATATGACATACGTAGACATTTCCCAGTTAAAAACGTAAAGCTTGGGTACCTAATATAGAAAACTTGCTGTCCTTTCGGTTCCCACCGATAATTTAAAACATAAAATTACTCATTTTTCTGGACGACAGTAAATTGTTGATTTGCACAAAAGTTTTATTTTATTTTATAGTTTGATTTAATGACTGGATTATATTTTACAACCGTTTGATTTTACCGCACCGAGCTTTGGCCATCAAACTCCGATAAAGTGCGCGAGTAATCTCCCCTGACTAAGTAGAGTTTATGGTGGGAGGGCCATTTAAGTGCCACTATTGAGCGTTTTTATTCCTGTTTTAAACATGTAGGCGTGTGTACCAAGTATCCACTGGACTGCTCTAGGATTTTCGTCCACCATCCCCGGGGTCCACACCACAGCAGGGGGTCCATGGTCATTGTCCATAACCTTTGGGGTCAACCAACTATTAAAAATTCCATTTTTTTTAGTGTAGGTCCTCTTTCTCGGCATGGTGCTTCTCTTATTGATTTATTTTAAATGACGTTTTTAGTTTGCGATTTTACTTTTTCTCAATATGATGTTCTGTAATTAAATTGTTTATATTTCAATTACGACTTATAAAACGTATGGTCCTGTTTTCTCAAAAATGTATGGTGAGTTTTGAAAATGAATATTTACATTAATGGTTGTTTAGAAAAGACATTAGTGTAAATAAAAGTTGATGTAACATGAGCCATAACTGCCCTACAAAGCTGAAGCTGTTCTTCAAGGACCTCTTACCAATGTTAGTACCAAACCAACCAGTGAGTTGGACTGTGTAAAAAAAAACAAAAAAAAAACAACAACAACCCTTAATCATTACTTTGGAGCTAGCTACGAGTTTTATCCGAGGTTAACAAAATAATTACATGCCATTGACCAAATAAATATGAAGATTGGGACTGTTTCCCTATTACCATTGACTAAATAGAATATCAAACAGGTCTATGTACATGTATGTTTGAATTGTCCAGTTATTGTATAATCGATCAACCGAGGGTCTCCAGCGATACTTCATAAAGGAACTTTGCCAACTTCGCACGTTTTCGTTTTCTTCATTATTGATTGATTTTATAAACATTTTTCTACTTATCCACGTACTGACTAGCATGATATGCAAAAGAAACTTTCTCTGCTAAAAGGATTTTTTTCTATGACAATCTTTTACTTGTAAATATATATCTTTAGACATAACATAGTTGAAAATGCAGTAAAGATCGTGGTGGTATGCTTGGTTTTGAACTAAAGAATAAAAGAGGGCTAGATGACACAAAGGATGTAATTTTCACTGTTTCCGCCATACACACTACAAACTAAAGCATTATCTGCCAAAAAGATATTATAAGTATGCAAAAACAAATAAGTTACACACAGTCACCGGAGAGTTTCGTGAAAAACTGTGAAAATCTCAATCCTCATTGTGTATTAAAGTTACAATAAAATGGTTTGAATCCAACAGTTCTTTTCGCTCAGAATAGTATCATATCTTAATTTTTTGTTTTTACTAATTTCACAATTTTCAGTCAAATAATATAATTCTCAGTGACTACATTGAAGGTGTAAAATAAAAAAAGTTGATAGATTATGATCGACTTCACACTTAAAATGTTTAATATTTTATCGAAGTGAAAACCTTCAAGTAACTTTTGTAACTTAAGAAAAATACTTAATCGTCTGCTCCTCTTTTTGATAGTGTAAAAATATCATTTTTCGGCGGTGGAGCATCTTTAAATAATATCAACTATCCTGTACATATTTTAATATTTATCTGTTACTCTTGTGCATTTTATTTTAGGTCGTCATGTATGTTTGTATCTGTACTTAATTTCATCTATTGACTGTAACTTTGTAAGGAATTGGCTTCATGAGTTGTCATAACTTGTGCCAAATCCTTTTTCCCCTTTTGGTAAATAAAATATGGTTAAAGTCCAAAGTACTTAATTTTGCATCACTTGGTATTTTTTCTGATTGATTGATTTTCACATCTTGATTATCGAAGATACAAACAAGATGGGATTTGGCACGAGTTAATATAATTTTTTCAGCGTCTTCTCATATAAATTCTTCGAACTAAACATTTTCATTTTACATGTATGTCTCATTGAATTTACCTCGAAATTGTTCTAGACCATAATTATAAAATACTTGTTCCTATGACGTGTCTGTGAAAACGAGTGCTGTTTCATAGTTACCAGATGTTATAATATAATTACAGTTTTGGTAATTTTCCTATTTCTTATTTATCTAATACAATGATTTACATTTTCCGAGCTACATTGAACATACTAGTATACATACTAATACATTAGAGTTATATGTGCCATAACTTTCATATTCACGAATCAAGAAAATTGCCAACATTTTGAGAATTGCAGTACTTACACTGTATAGGTTTTAGTTAAGTATAAATTCTATACTGCCAAACATCATTAGATTTACATCTGCCATGCAGTGAAATGCGTACATAGCTTGTGGTCTTCAATTTTATTTCATATTTTTACAGTGTTGTTTGTAAATTTAAAGTTATTTCTGTTTAATCATTTTTTCCATTTAAATGTTAATAAGGCATACAAAACAAGAATTTGACAATGCATAAATTTTGATTTGTAACTAAAGTTTACAAGGCATCATACATGTTTGTTTGTCTATTTGAATGATTTTCAGCAATTATTTCAGCAAAGTGGATGGTTTCAGTATATTATTGAAGAAAAATAACATTGCAAACTACTTTTACGTCCTTTAGTTTACGCTCAAAATCCTTCAGAAATATTTAATACTGGTCAACAATTTGTTAAAGGAAGAAAGAACACTTTGATCTTTATCGTATATGTGTAATTTTGTTGATTTATTTGTGTAAATAAAATATTTATTATTCTGGTATATATAGCCATGTAGATCATAGTAATGGATAAGTCTTATAAAATTATTCATTATTGTTTATATGTACATGTACCTATAATCCTTCATCCCTGGAGATCCACCTTGATACAGCTAGCAACTAACAATATATTTGTACTATGGGCAGCCTAATGAGACTTATCCAAAGTCAAATTTTGAATTGTCTCTCTGTTAATATGTTAATATGATTATCATTCTTCTTCTTTTCTTGTGTTATTTTAAAATCATCAAATATTTAAGTAAGGTAACTCCTAAGAAACTAATTATGGGTAAACACTAGTAATTACAAATATAGTTGTAACTCCACAAATCAAATATATGTGTATTTTGTGAGATTGGTTCTTGATGCCCATCAGTGGATGGCTAATTGTGTTAAACACATGTGGACTTTATAGCCTGTATCTGTTGTGGCGAATAGGACCAATATCACAAAATATACATACTATCAAGTATAGTTAGAATTATGTGATAATATTTGGTTATTATATAAAAACAAAATGAAAATTAACTGTTAATTTATAGAGTTACAATAAATATGATAAAAAATTATGTAATTCCTCATCTAGGAGTTACCTCCCCTTATTTTCATAAACCTCATCATGTATATATGTTTTATATAATTATTTGTTTGTACCACCAATATCAGGAGAAGACTATGATAAGCTACGCCTGATGTCTAATCCAATTGACACTAACATCTTTTTGTCAATAAAATATTTGGAAATTGAAATATGTGTATTTTTTTTAATATGTGTGAATTTCATTATACTTTTGCCATTCTTCATAGTTTGCTTTGCTGTTTCCTTTTTGAATACACAAGCGAATTTAACAGTTTAACTGTAAAGGCACCCCAAGTTTGATGTTCCCCCCAAAGTATCATGACTTTTCTCATGGGTACCCACGACTGAACATCAAAGTTTACGATAAACTCCATACACCCAGGTAATATAAGAAATGGACTATAGTCTTTAATGCTCATTTTCTGTTTGAGCTCAAATCAATAGGGTCGTGGCGAATGGGTTTGCATCCGTTTTAAACACGATCGGAACATAAAAACCCAAATTTCCGGAAACTTGAAAAATATATAACACTACAATAGCCTAATTCTTTAGAAACTGTGGTAAAATATCCACCGCGCAAACCGGGATTTCGTGAAATTGATTGGTTTTTGTAAAAGGGATATTTTAAATGCATCGCTGTGTGAGAGAAACACTTTCAATTTGAGTGGTTTTATGTGTTTATATTTACGCAGATCCAAACAAAGGGTTGTAATAAAATCTGAGGATCTGTGCCACCCCACCATTTAACATACCTCGGCAGTCTGGACCTTTAAACCATCAAATCAACAGATATCACTACCATCACTGCTGGCTCATCATGTATCTGAAGACCGACAGAGTGTGGTGAAGAATTAATCAGTATACCAAGTAATGTTAAACATTGAAAAATTAACATAATGATTGGTACAGCATATAAGCGCAACGGTTCTTTTCTGTGTGGTTAGAAATTAAGTAGAATACCAAGTAATATCAAGCATTAACAAATTAAGATAACGACTGGCATATTTCATAAATGCAATGACTTTTACCGATATGTAAAAATGAAATAAAAATAGAAATTGAAACACAACTGAAAGAATAGAAAAATAAGGTATAGAAATAATTTAGTGAGTTCTGTTTTATCTCTCTGAAACAAAATGATACTTTCTCTTAAAGGCCCATTACCTTTTCGGAGCAAAATATAAAGGTTTCTTAAAAAACATTAATAACATCAGAAAATGCATACCGATGACCTAAAATAAGGTTACGACACCAAACATATGCAAGATTTCCTGAGTAATATATGAAAACATTGGAGAGTCAATTCGCTGTTTTGCCGTCTGGCGCAATGATAATCAACTACAGCGCGGTACTTAGGATGACGGCGGGAAACATAATACGACCCGCTTTATGAAAATAAACATTTTATTTATTCTAATCAAATCGTTCAGAAGGTGATGATAAATGTAGTATTAACGGTAAGCTAATAACTTTTGCAACTCTACAAAATTATCGATCTTGTTTTACATTCCCATTTTAAAAATAAAAAGCCGTATGGGAAAGGTAGTGGGCCTTTAAAGGGCATCAAAACAAGTTTTCAGATTATCAAAAAATAATATGGGTTAATGACAATGGACAATGGATGATTTTTTTAATTTCAGTTTATTTTATGATGTCTTCTTTGATAGGATCAGTGATAGATTTTCATCTGTTGTATTTTGGGTCATTGACATCTGTCATCCTGATCCTATATTTTCTTTTTATTACCATTCATATTGGTTATCTTCGACTGCTGATATTTCTTAACAGGCTGGTGGATTTTCAGGTTCAAAACTTTTAAAAATATCGATTCATTTCCGTAATCGAATTCTAAAATGGTACACTTACTATATTTTGATATGGCAGATATTGTATCATAACACGATTCATTTTGCTATGCTTTAATTTATTTGGACAGCTACTAAGACTTAAAACAACAATAAATACACTGAAACTCAGTTAATTCCAACTCGAATGGATCACAACAAAAACGAGTTAATCGAGTGTCCGAATCAAGTTATCAAGTATCCAAGCAACATGTTCTATGTACTAGTTACGAGTTGTAAAGTGCTGTAAACAAGAAGATGTCAAAGGTCAATGCAAACTTATACTTACAACAGACTATTGAATAAAATCTTTTCAATAACGATACTTTGAATGCCACTGTTGGAATTATTTGAGGATACCGTCATTTCATATATTTTTACGGAATAATCCTAGAATTATATCTTAAAGTGTGATTTGGATGTTCAAATGATTAAACACAACGGAATGATCAATGGTAATTCCAAAGTTAAAGGTCTGCACGAGGAACAGAACCAGCTAATTCTTTCTTCATCGACAACATGTATATGTGATACGAATGTGGACCAAATAAGGGTATGAAGTCCTAGTCTGTATCTAGAGCAATAAGTTATCAGTATGTTGGCTAAATCATGATTAACCAAAAATCATTTTGAAAGCTTTACAAATGTTGCTTTTTATCGTCATTTCGAAAACATCCACGCAAGGAAATATCCATACAAGAAATAGGTGAAGGTGCACGTGAAGACTGTGTGTGACAAATATGTGGTAGTCATTATTGGATTGACACAAGATATTCTTGTCACAGTTTCTGTAACAAATGATATGATGTGAATCAAACTGCAAAATTATTCTTATTCTTGTATGTTATCTAAAAGCCAATTAAGCATTGAACGTCTTTCAGTTCGCATTCATAGCCAAAATTAATGCCAACCGGACAGAGACAAGCGCGCTTCATGTTGGATTTTCCTCTGTCCAGTTGACGTCTTAATAAGCGATTGAAGTTCATTGTCCATATGACTGCCAACTGCTAAGGTTACATAGTGTAACTGAAAATGTAAATATATTCGACAGCACCACAAATGTATTTAATAGCATAACTTTCGTTGTCATTTATAACTTGTCTCACATTGTTTTTCAATGATAAGAATATATGGAAATCCAACCACAAAATTTTAAAACCATCACTAGCATTGGTATTGTTTGAAGGTTTTACACTTTGAAGGCTTTAAAGAACAATACAACACACACATCTTACACATGTATCCGACTCTAGGATGATAAAGGCTAGATATAATAGACAATCAATTAAGACAACAAAAGCAAATATTTTAAAGATAGTTTTCAGATTAATCATAGAATAATGAAATTTTGAAATGGTATATGTTTCTTATGTATCGATCTCTCAGTTTGATAATATAACTGAAGTTCTTTTTGAAACATGAGTAAAGGAAGTGCATTTATCGATTTTGTTTGAGAGTATACTCTGCGTTTATAACTAAATGAATATTTGTTATTTCATGGTTGGGGTTACCTAGTATATCATCTATAATTGTTACAGTTTTTTTTCAGTTTTGTTTTCTGTTCAGACAGTAAATATGTTTACAATGTTGTATATCCTGAAAAGGTGAAAATTGGATTCTATATTTCTACAAAAAGAACAATAAGATGAATCGAGCACTATTTTGGATCAAAATATTTGTTGGTTTCGAACACTTTCGACAATCGTCTAATTTTAGTATTGGAATCATTTCTCATCCCAAATCATATTTATGTTTTTTCCAATTATCGGTTGTTCATGATGTATTTTGAATTTCTTTTTTATTGTTTTACAAATGAATCATAAATTGACAATATACTTTGATTTTTGTTTTTGTTTTTGTTCTTACCTTAAATATGATTTGGGCAATGCGGAACACAAAACGAGATCGTTGAATTCTTTGAAAAGTCCATTGTAAAATACCGTTTCATTTTGTAAATGGACGCGTAAAAGAGAATTTCTCACAAAACACCTCATAGTTCAAAGTTGATTACTGATGTTCATTACACTTGTCAATTACAAATGTAATACCCTTTTCGGACCATTTATTATAGTTGACAAAATATTTTTTTCTTGTTAAACAATAATGGTTGATGAAATAACATAATAAAATTGTTTGTTTACTTATACCATTAATGCCAATAGAGGACAAGGCGTTTATACTTCCGGACTACATGGTCTATGTGTTACTATAGTAACTAACAGTACTACTAGTATTTTCTTCTTTGGATTACGATTATTCTTGGTTTATTATTTGTTTGGTCAGCGAGGGCAGCAAACAACTAAGAGTGAATTTTACTGAAAAGTGCAAAAAAAAAAAAAAAAAAAAGGAGAAAAGCAGACGAAATAAAAGAGTTATTTATTCTCACGACCACCACCCGTCTTGTTTGTCTGTACATGTTAGTGTCTCTGCTTTCGGAGACATTGACTGTTTCACGGGTATCATACTAATCGCCGGATTAAGCCAGACGGAGATCCGTTTCTCTAGGCCGTTCACACCACGGCACAGTGAATAACATATTTATGTCTCTTTTTAGAGCACTTATTTTACGACGGGTAAATGTGGATCGGACATGCGCAGTCGGACTTTTACAGGTGTAATGGAATTCAGTTGCGTCAAGTCGGTGCGCGTTTTTATATTCTTGCCTTATACGTGATTCAGAAAACATAAAATGGCCATTTCATTCAAATAAACATAACTTTTTTCTATTATATGTAATCTCATCTATACACCGAGTTGTCCGCTAAGTGTCTGCTGGCCGCCGGCTCTGGTCTGCGTGGATTAAATCGTATTTAACGTAAGACTATTGAGGACGGTGTGGGAAGTGGAGCTACATCATTTGATATATAATTGTATAAAAAGACATTTCCCTCGGTATTTAAATTTTTAAGCAGTGATTCAGGATACTTAAACTGCGTTTTATTGACCGGTAGGTAAAAATAGGTAATGCTACTTAGCCGGCAGAGGTTAATACTCTCGGTAGGGGAAAAGACACTACTGGAAGATTTTGGGGGATAGCCATTTTTTTCGTCAAAAAATACCTATTAATTATTTCGTCTCTTAAAGACTTTAAAACACGGTAATGACACTTTCTTCTATTAAGTCACATATCAGATAGAAAAAAAAATCATTACACCGATTAATAATTCAATATTTTCTCCAGTTACCATCGTTGAATCCCTTAACTTTAAATATATCTTATTAAGGATTTTTTTTCGATAAGTATGTTGCTTTTCAATGGAGTTTGTGGAAGTTTGTAAATTCCTTATAATTAAGGAAGTTCGTGTTCTTTAACATATGATGTTTTTCAATGGAGGTTGTATAAGTTAAGCAATTCTTTAAAAGTGAGGAAGTTGATGACACTGGACCATCTTCATTGAACGAATGTTAATGAATCTTATGACTACAAGAGTGCTGTTAGAATGTGCGCATTACAAAGGAGTACTTTTAGTTCTTTTAATTTTTTTATTTATATATAAACAATAATAGCTCCTATCTAATCCAATCATTGCTAAACTGTCAATAATTCCAGAACGTATTGGTACCTCAAATTATGTGACCTTTTCCGTTAGGACCTCATTTTATATCTTAAGTCATTAAGTACAGTTAGGATGTGCCTCTCATAATTCTGTTGTTTAATTAAAATAGTTATTCCTTCCATCACTAAAAGATTTTCTATTCACAATGTAAACGGATTTAGGGTTCTTAATCAATTATTAGCAATTCCGCATAAAAAAAACTCGAAAAAACATAGATGGAAACTTGGAAAACGATTTCTAGTTTTAATAAAACAGCTTAACGGTAAAATACACATTTGGCAAATCTTTCTTAAATGACATTTCCCATATATAACCTTGTTTCATTACTAAATTAATTAATTCATTTCAACAAGATTTGGTGGGTTGATGTAACTAGTTAAACATATTTGCAATATATATATAAAAAAATCAATTAACATACAAAATGATGATAATTTCTTTTTTCCTATTTTTTTTGCTCAAATTTCAATTCACATGTACTATTTATAATTACACAATTGCTATGCTTGTCATTCAGTATCATTATCCTCCAATGATAACATGAGATCACGAGTCTTTCCTGGAATGGACACTAATGTGTACAGTAGATGACCAAGGTAAGAGTTAGAAACTGATATGAACTCTTAACCTTTCGACGTGTAAATTACCTTTTTCGCACTGAAATTTAATTGAGTATTGTTAAAAAAAACTAGATTGGCAGCATTTACAGGGATGTTATGATTATTTTAGTTGATCAGATTATTGTTGTTGTTAATATCTATGATAGCCAGACACCTCTCCCCATCCAGCTGTGGGTATTTTGGATGTCTGTCTCATCCAGCAATTAATACATACACTAGTACATGTAGTGCAAGTTTATATTTATTTCCAACACTATGTGTATTTATATCTTAATCTGATAGGTGATGAACATTTATTGAATGATATCCTAATTCTTGTAAAACATTGGCAGGCATATCCCTACGACTAAGCCAAGTCATTGCTAGTATACAAAAGGAGTTGTGTGGTTAATTTCTAAAATAGAGAAACGAAATTGATTGGCGTCATGGATTGGCTTCTCGACATTGTTCTAACCATCAGTATTAAAATACAACTCTTCGTCAAGCTTTCAGAATGATAAAAAATAGCTTTGAAACATAAATGGGGCGTTGATGCTAAAAAGAATTACTAAATATTCATGTTTATTCCAACGAGAAAGAAGTGTTTGCGTGTAAAGCAGGTACGTTTTTGTGATATTCAAGTGAACCTTTCTCGAGAGCGATTGTAAGCTTTAGATCAAGTCAATGATGGACAAGTAATTCAAAGGGAAGTCTTAAACATAAAACTGAATTAATTATCCTTTTCCTAAAGGTGTCCCAAACGCCAACAAATAGACATATTGACTGGGTTTGTGAATACAACAAGAAGCGCCATAAGACACGGAAGGTTTAAGCGATTTTTAAGCCTGATAAATTGGAGAGCTTTATGAGGTGAACATCTCGGAGAGTACGAGGACGCACCTGTACGGGAGAACAGAGTCAACACTTTATAGCAGTTTTGTCCGTGTGATGGTTCCAGCCATTCAGTGGCTGCCGTGGACCGTAAAAACTGTAAAGTTAGGACGGGGAGGGTCGCTCGCGATAAACTCATCACCATATTGGGGGGCTCCGGAGGGGCATACATGTGTCAAAAAATGAAGTTATATGAGTTCTATCTATAAGCTTTACAACTCAAAACTATCCTATGCATTCTTAAAGCATAGCGAAAGATGTCGAAATGAAAATTAAATAAAGTTGTCTAGCTTCATTGGCAACCCAATTTTGTATTTTTAATTTTTATTCACCCTTTTGAATTTTATCAACATTTTATTAATTAGTTTCACATTAAAACGACGTACTTTATGTTAAATTAGGACTTTTAGTTTGGCCAGGCCCCTTCGGTCCCCTCTGGTGGTGGATCTGGGGAGGAGATGACAGTCATTAATGAAGAGAACGTCAGAGTTGTGATAGGGATTAAAACTCGGTACACCAAATGAATATCTCAGTCGACAACTGGGTGAACGGGAGCATTAAACAGTGGCTAAACCCAGGTAAATATCCGCATTGAGTTGAGGATAAACCAATATGGCGGCATGCAAACTACGGCGGAGTTACGTCTAGATGGCCAATGACTACGGTTTTGCATTGAAAACTCATGAAAACTGTTTCACGAGAAAGTTTGAAGTGAAACACGACCATGTGGTGTAGCATGAACTCCAAGGAGAATATGACTTGTTTATCATTCACGGCTCCAAGTCTTCAATTTGCCAATGCAACTGAACAGGTTCACCAGTGTACTTGGGAAACGATTTGAATTCAACTACATATGGACTTAACTTGCCTCATTTGACGTGAAGTGATATTTTAAGACAAAGGTGTTATACATCAAAAAATCTACCAGTATCAGAATGACTAGCGTAATGTCGATGGCATTCCTATCGGATGTTGGGGAGACAAGAGCATCAACCAACTCACGACTTCACGATTCTGAGACAACAAACTTACTTAGTTTTGTTGACATGGCATCTAGTAATATAAAATTAGCTCTAGATAAACCATCTCGGTCCAAACGGAAAGTTAATCACAGAAAATATCTACAAAAACAGTTAAAGCGGTGTGGGAATTCTTCTACAGCTTATTCAGACGGTAGACATGTAGACTTACAGGGACAATTGTGTAATGGGGGCCAATCTAAAAGCTCCAGGAAGGAAACCACTCAAATAGGACTTCAAATCAAATCCCTTCAGGCTTTATTTGACCCGAAAACTTTACACGAAAAATGTTGTACTGATAAAAAATCTAAACCAACCTCAACAAAGGTTCCATTACGTAAACGTAACTTACCTCCGTCATTTTTCATTGAGCCTGCGTCTAGTCTGGAAGGGTTGGACTCCGAACAGGTGTTGCAGCCCCAAGGAAATACACCAGCAGACCTTCAGTTGTGCTCAGATGTGACAAATCACGAACTTCCGACAGATACGCTGGATTCAATCCTCGGACAGACCGAGTTACAGGAACTTCTCGCCGGACCCTGGACTGACAGTATCCGGGACAATTTCGCCATGCCTCGCTGTGATCAGAGTCTCGATACCTGCAGTCCTCGGTCATTCTCGGACAGTTCTGACGGAATGTCCAGTAGTGCGTCCATATCGCCGGGAATTCCCGACCAGAATACCGACTGGATTGCTACATTTTTATCTCAACAATCCGAAACATTCCAAACCCAGCAACCAGTGTTTGCGGACGGATTTGCATCTACTGTCCAAAGTCCGTCTATCCCTCTCGGTGACCAGAGGTTAGGTGATATAACGGACAGTCAGTCCCTGGAGGACAAACTGTTTATGGACCAGGCGTTCCAGCAGGGTCAGACTTTCCCCAGTATTACTGGTACACCTTGTGATACGACCCCACTGCCAACATTTCCACAGGCGTTCTGTAATGGTGCATCGTTACAGAACTTCCAGAACGTTTATCCATGGACAGACCCGCAGCCATGTTACACGTACTTATGACCAAATATCTTGTCATATCGGTATTTATGTGATATCTAGTTATTTTAGATAATTAACACATTGTTTCATTACTATTTAATTTAACACAATTCCATTAATATTATGAGAAGTTTTATTAATAGACACTGAATGCCTGATACGGGGGTGAAAAATAATAAATAAGAAGAACAGAATCGATTTCAAACCTAAATCAAAATATTTCTTAGGGGTTTTGATAAATTTGGGATATTATATAATTGTCTAACCAAAAGATAAAAGCATTCGAGCATACATTACATGTCATCAGAATACGATTGCTGTTATTGTTGTTTAAGTATATATATATATATACCAAGAAAAAAGTACGTGTCCATGTAGATTTGAATATGTAAAAAAACAAAAGTCAACGGCTTTCCTCTTCCTTCACCATTTCATGATGGCTCTTCAGGAATATATATATGACTGGATAGTTGCTAGTAAAACTTACCTGATATCTTACAATGTCTTATATACGAAACCATTAAAACATCACTAACATAACCACCAGTTTTATAACCATTCCTGGAAAATATCTAACTTAGCATGTCCAATAGGAAAGCATTACAGAAGTTAAGGAAATTCCCCTTACTTGTGATGTTTACTTATTTTCTCTAATGTTTTCCTATGAAGAATTATAAACTGGGTCGTGATCACCCAGGATACACACAGCAGTAAGGAAGGTGTGTGTATTTTATTGTGTTTATTGTACATAACTAATTGATTTTTTATATCACTATTACTAAATACCTATACTGTATATATTTTATATAAGAGTATACATGCAACGCGATAAATAAACTATATTATGTATAGCACGTTACGTAAATTTGAAATTTGTTGTTATATACATGTATACTGCGATCAAAATTATAATTATTATTAAAATAAAGAGTTTTTGAATGTTTTGAAACTTTCTGGTTATATTTTCCATAATAATTTTGCGGGGACAATTCTAAAGACGTCTTCGCGTTCTTTTCATGACAGATTGTGTTCTCTATTCTAATTATAGGTCAGACGTTTCAGTATTTGTTTTAAATACCCTGTAGTGTCATCGTTGTGATATTGCGGATGTCACCAATGAAACAGATGTCGCTTACACCCCCGAAACGTCTAATCTATTTTAATTGTTCATTGTCATGCGAGTCCGTATGTATTCATATGATTAAAGTTGACCTTATTTAATGAGTTTTTTAGTTGATATTATAACGAATATTAGGATGAATAGGGTTAAGTTTTTATATGCGAGATCTTAATGATTATTTTGTAAACAAAACACATAAATAAAAGTTGAAAATGCTTTATATGTTTCTGTAACATCCCCACAGTCAATATAAATCTACTTCTCATCCTTGTATTAGTAGCAAACCTCGGAAAGCAATTACTACAATTGGAACATGCATTTGATTAACGAATTTAGTGAGACAATATCATTATGTATGGTGAACGTAATTAGTCTTTGTTGAAATCTTTCGGCGTCGGTTTCTTTGTAAGACGATAAGCGACTGCAGTTATGTTTTTATTATTCTATTTCCCATTAAAAGAGTGGTATCGCACGACGTTCTAAATAGAATGACAATAGTAAAAAAAATGCTTCATTGGGATTTAGTGAATAGTTTTAACTTAGATATAACAATTCCTCAGTTTATTTCATAAATGTATTTATTTTAAAAAGAGTCTTTATTGAAAAAAAACATTGAAAGAACGAATACGTTTAGATTTGAATGATCTTAAGGTTTTGATAATTCCAATGTATACAGTGTTCACGATGTTCGTGTTGTGACTTTTCATTAACATACCCAGAAAGTAATTTTAAATAACTCCATATGTGATCTTCAATTACTTGTATAACATGTGTAATAATGTGCATGTTGGTAATAAATATCATATAAGATAGTAGACTAATCAGGATTTGACCAAGACTTGTAAGATGTGTATTTGACCAAGCCGTGGCTACTTCTATAATGAACAGGAAGAAAGAAAACAGCTATCAACTCTATACAAAGCCACAACTCAATATCAAAGACGATTAAATAAGGTCAAATATATAGGTACATGTAGGTAAGACTTGTACCGAAAATCATGAAAAAGGCAAAGTGTCCGAAATAATGACTGATCCCTGCTTCGCTATTATAGTACCAGTGTCCCCATCATACATATCCATGCCAGATTTAGCTAGATTTGGGTCAGGTCGCCATCTCTAATGATATTGAGATGTGGCAAATGTACTGTCAGGTGATTTCTCTTTTACATAAACATGATAAAAAAAGAGGAAAATTATCAAAATAATCTTTATTAATAACAATGTCTAAAAATCAATGTTGAAGTTGAATTAATGTTTGATATGACAGTGAACACTGTTTTGGTTTCTATAACACAACCTCTAGCACCTGTCAAACAACAATTATGTATAAAGCAACAACCTTCATCTAAATCACTTTAATATAATTATATAAATAGTATACCTGTCAAGCATACAATCTCCCATACCCAACATTCCGCTTGCAACATGTTCCATTTCAGACACATCTTTTATATATATAACAATCATTCATGTATTATTCGAAGTAGAATATCATGACAATGAATGTATGAACATTAATTTATATGCTATTCGAAGTAGTAGGACGATATATTCTCCAGAATTCTCATCATGTTATCTTTCTCCTTCAGGTAAAAATGACCTCCAGGTAACATTTTGATGGACAGTTTTCCTGTGGTCACTTCGCCCCAGGCTGAAAACGAAAGTACATAAATCAATGTGATATATGAACATAACAGTAGACAATGACACAATCGACATAAGATCATAATGAATGTGATAATACTGCTTTAGCCGTTCAGTTTAGCCATGTGATGTAACAACAATCTACACATCTTCACGCGTCGTAAATCTAATGGATTATAAACAATAATGAGATGGTTTGGTTTTAGCTTTCATTTCGTTTAATGTCATATCGACAACTCATGTGTTCCTAAGCACTATATTTTTTATAAATTATGAATTATGCAATGATAGTTGTTATATAGCCAGTTAATACGTTATACGTTTTGTCTGGTGTTTCGATGACTTGTACGATGTATACACTATCATCGTTTTGATGACTTGTACGATGTATAAACTATCATCGTTTTGATGACTTGTACGATGTATAAACTATCATCGTTTTGATGACTTGTACGATGTATACACTATCATCGTTTCGATGACTTGTACGATGTTTACACCATCACATGATGTTTCAATGACTTGTTCGATGTATACACTACCATCGTTTCGATGACTTGTACGATGTATACACTATCATCGTTTCGATGACTTGTACGATGTATACACCATCACATGATGTTTCGATGACTTGTACGATGTATACACCATCACATGATGTTTCAATGACTTGTTCGATGTATACACTACCATCGTTTCGATGACTTGTACGATGTATACACTATCATCGTTTCGATGACTTGTACGATGTATACACTATCATCGTTTCGATGACTTGTACGATGTATACACTATCATCGTTTCGATGACTTGTACGATGTATACACCATCACATGATGTTTCAATGACTTGTTCGATGTATACACTACCATCGTTTCGATGACTTGTACGATGTATACACTATCATCGTTTCGATGACTTGTACGATGTATACACCATCACATGATGTTTCAATGACTTGTTCGATGTATACACTACCATCGTTTCGATGACTTGTACGATGTATACACTATCATCGTTTCGATGACTTGTACGATGTATACACTATCATCGTTTCGATGACTTGTACGATGTACATGTATACACCATCACTTGATGTTTCGATGACTTGTGCGAGGTATACACTATCATCGTTTCGATGATACACCATCACATGATGTTTCGATGACTTGTACGAGGTATACACTATCACATTGATCAGACACAGATGTAAAAGTGTACGAGTTGTCTTCGAAATGAAAGTGATAATGTACACATATTACTGGCCATCAAAACGTCACACTGAAGCATCTACTGGTTATGTAACATTGAACTATTCTTATCAGTTAAGGTGATTTAGGGGCACACGTGTATGATTTATATATTTTAGAAGACTGCGGTATTATCTTGTTGTTTCTCCATACAACATGGTATGAACTTCTGCCATTTTCACAGTACTATGTCACTAAAGGATACCGCCAAAAACACAGATCCGTCCTACTTCCACATTCTAGGCACTAAGCAGCAGCAGAAGAAACTACATTTTCTATTGAATTTCATTGAATAAAAATTTTATTATTGCTATGGAAGTCATCGGACAAGAACTCTGATAGAAGAGAAAATATCCTAAATCTGACCGCTTTTACCGCAAGACAATACAAGAGGTTGCAGTCATATTAATGAGTTTATGTCCAACAAGAACATCAGACGGGAAGGTATTGCTTTGTATATATATATATATATATATAGTGCAATGAACAGGGTCTATGACGATGACAGACAGACTTATACGTATATTTTCTCCTTTCAGAGATCACAATACCATATTCACTTAACATTTACATTAAAATAAATAATTATTCATTCAAACTTCATAACTGAATATACAATCAGCGATGGTATTATCCACAGGCTTCCAAATAAAACATCGCATTGTTTTATTTTTGCAAGATGATAGAATTTGACATACTTTGTTACTTCAAAGAACTGGAGAGAGGGATACAAAAAGGAAAACAAATATTGAAGACAATAGTTCGCAAAGAAGTCATGAGAGATGATGAATCAAAGCAGTTGCAGAAAGCAAGCAAGGTCAAAGGAACTGAAAGAATCTTTCAGAGAGAAAGGAAACTGGTAAAATTGTGAAAGATTTAACCACATCATGATTTTTTGACCTAGCATTCTGCTTGGGTGCATACTATGATATCAGAGAAACTAAATTTAGAGTGTATAATAGCTAGATAGATTCAATACGCCAGCGTCCCTCAGTGGGACCCAATATTTCATATAGGAAACAAGAGACATTTTAGAAATGGTGTGAATGGATCCAAACATGATATTGTACCAATGTATTGGTTGATACCCTAGTGGTGGAGTGATGGACAGAATATACAGTAGGAGTCTGTTATCCGGTTTGGCAAGTATGTCAAGATGGAAAAAAGTTCAGCTGCAACTCTTCTATTTAAGTTTAATACCACAGGACTTGGGACGACTGGTTAACCCATTGTCAGTAAAATGTAACCAGGTGGGATGTGATGTCCAGTATCTCTGGCAGTATGTGTCAGTGATATAGCACTATACAATGGACAAGAGAACCCATTATTGCAAAGAAACACACCATAGATATACTGCAGCTTCCCCAAAATACACATGCAACTCACTGCATGTATGAGGGGGGGGGGGTCTTCCTGAAGTTACCATAGCTATTAATAGAATACATAAAGCTCAATCAACAATTCAATGTATGCAAAATCACTGAGGATCAAGATTGGAAGAGTAGTGAGCTGTTGGCATTGTTAAGTGATAAGGGATGGTATGGATCAGTCTTTAGTGTGGAAGTTATTCATTAACTTGGCATAGTGGCTAATTCAGACTCCAAGGAGTCATTTGCAAGAAGAGCTGGAAATTCAGATATCGAACATTTTGAAGTAAATCAAGCTGCAAAGACAACATTGATTCAACTCTGTGACCAAGGAAACCATCAAACAGATTACTTTTGGCCATCAATACTGACCCACTTGTGGAAGAACTTTATAGTTACAGGACAAAATATATGAATCAAGGTATAAGTATTGACTGAGGCTTCACATCAAAATACTGAACCATATAGTCAATACGCCAAAGGGAATTTGGGGAGCATTTAGTATATAATATGGCAGTATATTGGTAGGCTATACATAAAAGCCTACTATTAGTTTAAAGATTGCTTCGCTTCATATATGTCTTACATTAGTGTATTGTTTTAGTGTGGATACATACCTTTGAGATTATGTTTGATGTCAAACTCCCCATCTGTTATGTCAATAGGGCAGGTCAGAGGTGGCGGTTGTTCAAGGTCATAGCTTTAAAATAAAGGAGAGGTTGTTCATATCAGTAAAACAATAGAGGGTTCATTTTATCAGAGGTTTTTCAAGGTCATAGCTGTAAAATAAACATTTCATCAGAGGTTTTTCAAAGTCATATCTGTAAAAAAATGGGGGTTCATTTCATCAGAGGTTGTTCAAGGTCATAGCTGTTAAAATAAAGGGGAGTTCATTTCATCAGATGTTGTTAAAGGTCATAGCTGTAAAATAAAGGATATTTCATTTTATCAAAGGATTGAAGCGAATGATTGTAAGATATTTTGATTAGAGTTATTCCCCTTGATTTCTGGAAGTTTATAATGATTCTTTTATTAATTAATGACTAATCAATGTGCAGGTCTGGAATATTGTAAATAATTTCTAATTTTACAGTTACATGTAGGAAAGATATATTAGCAAATGAAAAGTTGATTACAGTTGAAATAAATAAGTACTTAATTATTGAAATTCTGTATACCAGAAATAATTTACTGATTCTAAGTCATAAAAAGTTCAGCTTGATTGTCCAAGAGGCGAATCGATGTAAGAGGCGAATCTCTGCTTCGGCAAGGTTCTGTCAGTGACCAAGCTGAATAAGTTTGGGCCCAGCTGAGTAAGTTTGGGTTCCACTGTTGCTACCACTATGGGGTATACGTTACAGGGTACTGCAGTACAGGGTGACGGGGTGTCAGTTTGATACCAGGGCCGTTTTCGATTATACGGTTTGACTGGTTGGACCTAGTTGTTCGTTTATTAAGTAAAGACAGACCTGATGATTTTACATTGTTTTCAGACCAGCCTTGGCAATAATCTCACAGGCCTGTATCAAAAACTGCAGGTCCATCAGGATTTATACTTGAAATAATGACTTTAACCAACGGTCGAACCGGTTGATCCGAATAAACGAAAATGGCCCAGGTGTTCAGTAACACAAGGCGACGTGTTACTTGAACAGCTGACCTACCACATAGCGAAGGAAGCATGCTATGTCAGCTGAGTGACAGAGATCATATAAATACTATCTACAAGCCACATGAACCTTTTCCTTTTATACATAAAACTCTGACATGAAATACAGGAATATTAATTCAGAGAAATGAAGACAAAATATCTATACTTACTCAAACTGGTCCACTATTCCATAGTCTGCCCTCAGTGGAGGTAGAAACAGGGCCATCAGTTCCTCACTTTTGAGGATTTCATCTGGAGTCCCACCTTCAAAACAAAAGTGTATTATATACACATTACACAAAATATGGAAGGCTAGAGCACAAATTTCTTACAAAATTGCTTTCTGAAAAGGGGGATCAATAACATGACTATTATCGCAAACGCCAAAAGCATAGCAGGCATTGGCATGGAGTGGAAAACAATATTACATCAAAACTTACCCAGTTTCTTTAGAAAATCTTTGAATTCCTCATCATTAAGATTCTTTACATAAACTTTATTCTTCTTTCTTTCCTCCGACTTAAAAAATATGGAATAAAATATAAGACATAATTATACATGTACATAATGTATATAGCATATATCAAGTCATATAAAAGGCTTATTTGCTGTGTAGTCTCTAACTCCATCAATGTTACTCACTGAGAGAAATTCATCGAATTTTTTTTTTTTTAATACTGTATAGGCAATTATTCTTGCAGAAATAATCAGTTAAATATCAGGAATTGGATGAATTAGAAATAACCCTTTAACCAAAATTACGAAAATTTGTAAAATATTAAAATGATTCACAGTAATCATAAAGACAGGCTAATGTGAGCAGTGAAAGACCGGAGTTACCAAGGTGTTAGAGATGAACTTACATGGGAAGCGAAGAGTTACCATGGTTACCAAGGTTAGTTGGAGATGAACTTACATGGGGGGCAGAGACTCCAGACACAAACAGTCTTCCAGGTTCAAGGTTGTATTCCTCCTTCAGAGTCCTCGCCACATCAAAACACATCAAAGCTCCTAGACTAAAGAATGAACACTACTATCAGGACAGATTTAATCTTACTGAGCTAGAGAACAAAACAGATTCATTGGTAATTGGATCAAATTAGGAAACTACAATTCCAAATAAGTGGAAATTAGGCCACAGTGACCTACTTATGATGCATCATCCGATCCAAGTATATATAAAGTTCCATTGAGAGGTAGTATTGGAGATAAAGCCAGGATGAGATAAGTACAAGTAATGTAAAGAAAGAAAGATGACGAGAGGATGGACAGATAAATGGAGCCATCAATATGACTTAAAATGACGGAATAAACTATGTCATTATTGCAACAAAGCTGTCACACTATCACTACCTACTCATATAGTACTATCCCACACTTCATTCATTTTTATCTTAAAAGTCAACAAATTTTATACCACTTTCTGGATATGTATCTTTATTTAATGACTGCCATTAATGTTTTAAATTACAACATCACAATCAACATGAATTTTGCTATCTCAAAATTGTATTGCACCAATGATGAATGAAATTGTTGTACATACCTGTGTCCCCAAAATGCAAATGGCCGCTCTCGACACTTTGGTAGAATAGCTTCAATAATTTCCCTCTTTGTGGTTTCTAGGGAGCTGCAGCACGGCTCCTTAAACCGACCCTCTCGTCCGGGGAGTGTAAGACCCGTCACTGAAGTGGATATAAGAAATATTATAAACAACAATACATAAATTATCGATAAACATGTGATACTGTAAACTAACTTTTTTTTGTGGTGACTTAATTTTGCGATTTCATGTTGAACAACTTTTTCGAAGAGATTTAATTTCGCGATATAGGCATATAATATGTTCTACTTTATCTGTATTTTTCACTGAAATGCACAAAATTTAATCACATCCAAGAATAAGTTGGTTTATAGCATTTCTTCGCACCCAAATATTATGTTAATTTCAAGTGCTATAATATTTACGATGTTATGTTGTTTCTTTAGATAACACTTGAGTTTCACTTCTAAGTTTTATGATTTACTGCACTGCTATAAATATTCCAGTCTCACCTTCGATAGATTCTGGCACCATGTTGCCCCAGTTTGCATAGAAATTGGATCCTCCTCCGGCCCATGGAAAACAGAACAGCTGATATGAGGCTGTTGGTCGACGGAATCTGCAGTTTAATACTTTGTCTGCCATTTTTTATTTAGATCTGAAATTAAAATGGCCTCATCATGACATACGGTACAAATAAGTTGAAACAGCTAACCATGAATAGACCGATATATATCCTAATTTTTTTTTTTTTTTTTTTTAATTGCACAATATATATAAGGCATGAAAATAAAAAAAAATAAAAACCTAATAATATAGGCAGGTTTACCGGAATATATATATCTAACATGGTGTCACCATTGATCATAGGTACTCAGGATTCGTCAAACTTATGATACACGTTCATGTATAAATCATGTGAGGCATAAAGTTAAGAATGTCACATGATAAATGATCTTATTTTATAAGTAGTTATTGTAAATGCTAACAATAAATATCAATTATCTCCAGGATATGTTAATTCAATTTATGTATATTTACCATATAGGTCGAGTTATTATAATTTTCAACTTTAATATATACATTATATTTATGTTTTAAATGAATAAAAATAATATGTTCATTATGAAGAAAGCATTATCATTGCCTCATGCATATATGTGTTTGCATATGGTGTAGTACTATGTATATGTATTAAATTGTTATGTAGATATGTTTTTAGTTTACACATATTTTATTGACATAAAATGACAAAAGGATAAGTCATTAGGTTTTTCCAACTTATATGTGACTTCTCCTGAAATATAGAAAATATAAACATACATAAATGAATAGTCACATGATTACATGGAACAAAATAGTATGAATTCACATAAAACACCAAGAACATTAAACTAGTAAGAGAGAGGGAGAAAGATAGAGATTATTCCCATTCATTTGGTTAAGAAATTGATTTGTACTCTTAGTATTCGTGTGATACCATTATAATATGTAAAACAAGTGATGAAAAATGGAAAAAAAAATTCTTGACAACTTGTAATGATATAGGAAATAAGTAAGAGAGCGAAAGAGAGAGAGAGAGAGAGGGGGGGGGGGGGGGGGAGGGGGGGGGGAGAGAGAAAGTGTGACAGAGAGAGAGAGAGAGAGAAAGAGAGAGAGTGGATCAATTGAATCTTCGATCAATCGAATCTACCCGTTCTTACCAGGAATTGTTGTACAGCTTTTGCAATTTTCATGTTATTGATGACTGAAATGTTAAGACCACCTTTGCATAGAATATCAACATTAATGGGGCCTTGGTACCATGATAACTCAGTGTTGAGAATTGCTCGATGATTGGCATACAGAGGGCAAACAAAAAAGAAGTGATAGCTATCCTCACAGCGATGTCCACACTGACAATATGCAGAATCTGTGAGATTTGCGCCAAAAAGGTCATAATTTAGGGAATTTGCTCAGTTTCTTAGACAACAAATGAGGATATTTAGTTTTCTTGGTCCATATGTTGCAAAAGGAAAATTAAAGTTTGTATTTGTTTTCATGGATTTCATTATATTGAGTTTAAAAGAATTTATGGAAGGAGAATTTCTAATGTTATGGTCTAAAACATTCCAAAAATGTATAGTAGAAGGAAAAAATGAACTTTGAGATAATTGTAAACGATAGTAGCGTTATCTTAATTGATATGCATTTCGTAAGCTATAAGGTGT
Organism: Argopecten irradians; assembly: GCF_041381155.1. Lineage (NCBI taxonomy): Eukaryota > Metazoa > Mollusca > Bivalvia > Pectinida > Pectinidae > Argopecten > Argopecten irradians. The sequence continues at coordinate 22,464,314 of NC_091140.1, forward strand.
TAAATTACCAATATCATCAGGCAATATATCTATGAGGAAACTTGGTGCCATACCATGGACTATTGAATATAATATCGAAAGTTTACGAGCTTACGTCTCTTAGAAAGTGGCAGCCAACCGGTTTCACAGTATAAAAACTCAGTTTTAGTAACAATTGGAAGCCCTGTAACAATCCTTGCCGCTTCTATATAGATATATATATGTTGACCTAGTGCCTCACTAAATATGATTTTATAACAAGGTTCAAGGGAAACTGTGTCACTCATTATATAAGCATGCATTTTTACCGTATCAATTACTCAGACATCGAGGGAAAGATATCATTCTATATTCTACTTTCATTTTATATACATGAATAACACATCTATAAAACAGTTACAATGTAAAAGAGATACAAAATTAAGTAAAGTTCAATTTTCTGTATGAAATGTACACCTTCAACATATTGCTTTCTTTGTGGTATGGTAAAAATATGGGGAAAAGTGCTCCTTGTAAAATATTCATATTAAGTTACCAAAATAATTATTTGTCAGTAAATAAACAAACCGAAAATAGAACTTTTTACAATAAACACTGAACAAAAAATACATACCAAGGAATAGGTTAATCGGTCCAGTGGTTTTCCGCGTCAGTAGACCTACTGAGACAATGCTTGAGAACCCCTGTTGTATGCGAGACAGATTTGACAGGTTCATGTCAAGTGACAGACTTGATTAATGGCATGCATTACAAGAAGTACCACGTTGCCGACTGCCAAATACACACAGAGTGTTCTCCCTTGAATATCTATTTTCGGTTTGCATTTGACGTAATCGGAAATTCCCCAACAGTGGTCTGTTCGGAACTCTCAAATTTTTGTTCGAGACAGGTGTACAAACACGTGAACATCGAACGAAGTCACGTGTGTCCGGTCCTGGTGGAGCGGACACTCTACAACATTATCTCCAACTTTTTCTTTTTGGTGTTGACATCAAATATGTAGCCATGTGGAGGTGGCTCAGTGGTATTCCCAGAGGTAAGCATTCTTTTGTATTAATTGGCATAATCAAGAACGATAATATGGGTTAATTATGGCTATTTAATTGAATATTTTCATGTCGGGGATGTTGGTCACGCTTCAGTAAAAACAAAAACAAAACTCCAAGGTGACCCATATTTCCCTAAAACTTCCTCATCCCCAAAACTAAAAACTTCTTTAATTGAATTTTTTTTAACGTCGTTTGATATTCAATGCATCTAAATGAGACCACAGGGATAGAAGAAAACAAAGGATCCTAGGCTGTGTACTCTAGCTAGTTATTGTCTAATGTGAAAAGTAGACCATGTCATTAAAAAGTGTTGTGATAAAGTGACTATTTGATATAAGTGTAGATTGATTTGCAATGTATGTCAGCCTTTTAATCAAATTTATAGTTCTTCTTGTAATCAATATGTTTTCATGAGAATTTTCACTGATATTATCATGGTTCACCAAGGGTTAGATTGTGTGTCTATTGCAAATACCTGGCAAAGCTCCAATGTTTTTTTGTAATGTACTATATACTTGGTATTTAATAGATTATAGATTAGCTCTGGCTTATATACACATGTATTGATAATCAAATAGTGAATAAATAGGACATCTACCTTGACAGTACTCCAACAATGATGCATAGCATGGCGAGGCACTGTTGAAAACAATATCAGTATATTATGTGAAAAAATGAAAAAAGAAAGGAAAAGCCAAAGCTGTTGAAAACAATACATTGTTGGTTATATATATATATATAAAGCAAAAACATAGAAAACAAAGCCAACAACCTTACAATTATTGGAAGTACCCTGACAGAATAAAAAGCAAACATAAAACATTAGTCTAAACATAATGCAGTAGTGTTACAGGTTCTGATTCTAGCAGGTCAAGATTGAGAGAACCTTTCATGCTAGCTATACTGTAGAGAACGTTAATTTTTTCTTAGAGGTTACCGGTATATTTGAAAATAAGGTAAAAAATTCAAAACAATAAAAAATCTTGTTGAAGTTATTTATTAAGAATGGTATTAGCAATCAGTTTAGTAGTTCAATACAATTGACATTAGAGTTCAAAAAATATTACATTTTGTTTTAACTAACTCAGTCTAACTGTAGTTTTGACCTTAGCCTTTGTTTTTCAGCCATCCGTCAACACATCCATGGTCCCAGAGCCTCAGCTTCTGGTGTTTGTAAAGAAGATGAATTAGATGAAGCAAAGAAATGTGCAGAGAGCTATCACCAGCACTTCAAAGCACAGTATAGGTATGCTGATGTACTATTAAAAGAAATACATATACTTTTACATAGGCTACTAGTCCGCTAAACCTGCCTATATTATTAGGCTTTTTAAATTTTTTTTTCAACCCTGTGTAGTTGAAAGATAAACAAAATTCTACCGTGTATATGCTACATGTATATGCAACGTGAATATCGCGAAAGTGATGCGGTACCAGAAATAGTCGTGTTCAGTTTGAATATTTGACAACATGTCGTGTATGTCGACCATAATTTCACTATAAAAACTCTAACTGGCTAGCATTTTGTTTATCTTTCAACTACACATGGTTTTTAAAAAAATAAAACCGGAAGCGAAGTTGATTGGCTGCCGTTTGCTCTACTAAATGTGTATACGGTGGCCATTACAAATGTGTGAAATAGAAGGGTCTCGGAAGTATTTCATCGTACAGAGTTGTTTAATTTCATATATGGGATGTAACATGGGGGCAGTGGAGTACATAAGATCCCAATATATAGGTATGTGTACGTTTTCCCAGCATTGCATGGACGATAGAAGTATGCCGCTGACGTAGCGTACCGCAAGCTGACTATATATTAGGCAAAAAAAAAAAAAAAAAATTAAAAAAGCCTAATAATATAGGCAGGTTTAGCGGACTCATAGGCTACTTGAAGAAATCTCCTTCATTTAGATTTTTAAATTTTTTGAATCAGTATGCTTCATCTTTCATCTAATGTTTTTTTATAGAAAAGGACATTCATATCCGAGTGGGTTACACATATGATATTATCACCAATTCTTTTTTTTCCGAAACGTGATAATTAGCAATAATAAGTGATAATGTTACAGTAAAGTCTCTGAAAGCATGCAACCTCAGAATCAAATAGATAGATAGAAGTGTTCTATCATGAGAAAATAAAAACAAAAAAAAACCCACAAAAAATACGTAGAGTAAACTACCTGACTTAAAATGCCTTGAGTTAAAGAAACATTTTGTAACAATTTTACAGACTAGGTTCTGCAGCTGGTTATCAGGAGCGTTCCCATGACGACAACCAATGGGAACAGGGGGCGGGGCCCGACAAAGAGAAAGGCTACCGACACACACCTAACTTCTGGAGTCTTTTCTGTGGACCAGGGTCATGTGAGGCCTGGGGATTGGTAAGTTTATCAAACAAAATTCTGTATAGGCAGTCATAATAGATAATTTAAAAAAATCATAAATGTAGAGATTATAAAGGAAGGGATTTTATATTCATTAATGATTATTGGTAAGTTGTTGAACAATAAAGTGTTGTTTTACTTAAAGGGAGACAATTATTGATTATTCATACTTTCAAATATGGACAGTTCCAAAAGGCTTTAAAAACTAAAGTGGAATTTGACCCAAGTTTAAAGCATATCAATCACAACTGTTTCTTTGATAAATTCGTGCTAAATCAATTATTTATAATGTCGTGTTAAGTGAAGATCTGTATTCAATCAATTATTTATTATAAAGTAGTGTAAAGTGAAGATCTGTATTCAATCAATTATTTATAAAGTAGTGTGAAGTGAAGATCTGTAATCAATCAATTATTTATAACATAATGTAGAGTGAAGATCTGTATTTTTATCAGTTTGTTAAATTTTGTAGGGGACGATTGTGGTTGTTGGCCTACAAATCACCAGATATCACCTGCTAATTGATAAATGGGAGAAGTTTAAAGAGAAAGATGAACGTTCCAAATGCTTGATCTACAAGATCAGAAATGCGCTGCCAGAAACATGCCTGTTGAAGAGATCTATTATAGAAACACATGATTCTCCTCGCTCCGAGGAAAAACAGACCGGTACCACTCCGACGACAGACCCATATCAAAGACCGTGGTCATTATCATTTACAATTCCACAAGATGTCCAGGTATGTAGTGTGATATCTGTTTTGTAAGTTTGTTTTCATTGATATTTTTAAGCATAGTAAAAAGCTTACAGTTTGGTAACTATGCAAGTTTTTAACCAACATTTTTCGATATGACTTTTTTCGCATCTCAAAATTTCATACAAAATAAACACTGATGATTATTGAAATCAATTTGATACTTAACAGCCTTATAATCTTTGTATTGTTCAATTTTAGTGGTATTTCTTATTAACCTCATTATGCATGTTTATATTTTATATTAGCAAAAAAATACCAAAATATCTTAATTATTTTTTTCCTGATAAATACTGTCAGCAATAAGATACAACATCATTCTGTGATTATGTATTCTCCTTACGTAGAGTGATGGTGATACAACTGATGTAAATGCTAAAGAGGAGAAAGAAGAGGGTACCACAAAACCTTCTCTCGATCCTTTGGAAAATGTAATGAAGGAGTTTGAGGCAGTTTGTCGTACATATGCTGCTGTTGGACAAAACATTGCTGGACTTCAAAAGGCCATGAAAGGTCAGCTGACTGAAGCAGCCAATCACTGGGCGGAGGCTAGCAGCTCCGCATACGGCAAGGCAAGCTTCAATCTGGCACTGTGCTATGAAACAGGACGTGGTGTAAAGAAAAACATTAAAAAGGTAAATTTCTTTAAAGATTGAACATCTTCATACATCTAGTGTTTACTTGTATAAAATCAGTATTTAGTTAATATGAATGTTGCACAATTAGAATTGGGGACATTTCTTTCATGGTGTAACTTATACAGTTGTATATACATGAACGTTGTTGATGACTTCAAATTTATGTTCCTGGGTAGTGATTTTACTAAACGCAAACTTTTATCAAAAAAGGAGGTATAGCTAGCATGTGTTTTTACTGATTTCAAACTTTTGCTGAATGTTCTTAGTTGCCTTATAATAAACAATGTAAATCAGTTGTCTAAAAATAAATATATAACATTCAGAGCTGGCTTTGTATGTTGGGAATGTCATGTCAATACTTCAGTATTCATGGAAGTTTTACACCTGAACATTCTGATAACATAATTCTACCTAACCTTGATATGTCCCAGGCTGTTAATCTGTATGAACGAGCAGCAAAAGAGAACCACCCTCAGGCCATGTATAACCTGGCCCTACTGTATCTAGGGGAGGAGGAAGGTCTGGCAGCTCCTACACGTAGTCTTCAACTGATGGAGAAGGCTGCCGAGCTAGGACTGGCTCAGGTAATTCCTTATACACAGGTTAACATATACATGTTATATGTACATGTTACAATGTATAATGTAAACATCATCTATGTGTATGCATAGTATAGGTGTTGTAGAATAATGACTCAAATAACTTGTATTAACAGATTTTCATCATGAGTTCAAAAATCTGATTGACTGGTTTGAAAGAGACATAAAACAAATTGATAGAAGAAATGGAATGATCATAATGTTACAAACTTACTTTCTCCGGTGACATAGTCAAATTGTGAAAGAGTTGTTCAGTTGAAATTTATCTTTCAAAATTTTAATAATCTTTTATACATGTTGCAGGCCCAGACCTACATGGGTGTATACATCATGGAACAAGAGGAACCATCTTTGGAGAAAGCGGTTGCCTATTTTCGAGCTGCAGCTGATCAGGATGTGAGTTATCTCCCTCCTTTATAATTACCCTCTTTAAGATAGGTATCTCCGCTTTAAGTCTGTTGCATGCTAATAGCTACCTATCTGTGATGATGATATCTGGCGTGATAGAAACATGATTTCCTGTCAGTTACTACACACAAATCTCATTAGTTTAAGTCTGAGATGGGTAGCATCGACCTCTTGGTAGCCTCTTTACAAGGTACATATTTGCTGAAATTGAAGATCATGTATCATTTTAGGACATGATAGAAATACTTACTTTATAATTAGAATATGATGGATTACTTTATAATCCTTGACATGGAACATAAAGGTGTATTGGCACAGATGGTGTATTATATTGTTACAATGTCATATCCCACTTTCCCATTTATGAAAGAGGGGCATTTTCAATTTGTTTTCAGACATTTCTAGGCTCAATCAAGATTTTGCAATATTTTGTGGATATATCATCAGTAATATATTGAAGATTTTTTTCAAATTGACTGCATTAAGTTTATCAATTTATAGTGTTATTTGTAATTTTGTAGTAATGTAATTTGAAAAGAGTATATTACATAAAGTACTTACCAATATTTGCCTCCTCATCTATTACAGGACTCAGATGGGGAGTATTTCCTAGCCATGTGTTTTGAGCAGGGACTAGGAGTGGTGGAGAACAAATGTCGTGCTGCAGACCTGTACAGCCAGGCGGCCACCAAAGGCCATGACGGTGCCATGTACAATCTGGCTTACTTCCACGAGCATGGGCTAGGAGGTATGTATTCTGTAGAATAATTGCAATATTTTTTTTGTCATCATGTTCTGGGATCATGAAGCAGTTTTAAAAAAGAATCTTTTTCTAATGCAAAACTCGTGATATTTCCTTTTGTGAATCTTTGTAATGCTACATTTGACTTATAATACTGGTCAAAACTGTATATATCTAAAGCTAAAATCTAATCTGAAAAAGTTATTAATGTAAATGTTAAGTATGATTTGATGGTTACCAGGTTTACCTGAGGACAGGGTGACAGCCTTGACCTTGTACAAGAAAGCTGCTGATGCTGGGAACGAGAGTGCTATCTACTACCTGGAAGGTCCAAGTCAACCTGTCTCTCCCAGCTGGAAAGGTAAGCAATATTTGGCCTTGTATTAAAATAGCACCTCGGACATAAGTATCTATTGTAAAGAATTTGTGTTTATATGTCTACATTTTAGAGATTAGCATCAAGCACATTAAAGGCAGATTGATAGGTAAAACTTCATATCACATCATGCATTATGTATTTATTTTCCAGCAGTATTCATTTCTTTAGTATACTTTTACCTGTCAGAGATGTTACGGGCTGTAATACCACTTTTAAATAAGCTCTTCTAGTTATCACTAGTCATGCTACAAAATGGTAAGAGAATTTTTTAAGCTAATTGCCAATCAGCTACCACAAATTAATGGACTTTATTACACCACATTTTGTGAAATAACAGTGATAGGTGCCTTTTTGAAAAGTCAGAGGTTTACGAAACACAGACCTTGTTCACATAAGATGAACATCACCTGAAACATGGTACATGTAATATAATTATAAGGGAGTAGTAGAGCTGTAACAAGAGATTCTATCCCAACATCTTCAATATACATGTACAGTGGACCCTCGATAATCCGGACACCTTCGTTCCCAGCCTAAACCGTCCGGATTACGAGTTTTCTGGACTGCCGAATTCCGTGTTCTTCGTCAATTAAATTGTCACGTACGAGTTACTCCCCTTGACATTGTAATCGATGATAGGCTTTTATGTAATGTACGTGTATGTAACTAAGTGGATACTTACCGATGCTTATATCTTACCTTACAGAACAATACATGTATGACTTTGTTGCTGAACCACAACTAGAGATAAAAGTCCCGAGGACAGCTCCTGCCAAGTCACCAGTGGTCAAGATACAGCCTGTCGAACCAATACCAACTTCTTTTTCTTCTCCTTCTCTCACCGACTATGTACGCAAACACATGGACGATCTGGATGTCAAAAAAGACTTACAGTTTGATGTGACCTCACTTTCAGTCCTGCAGCCTCAGTTTGTGAATTCCAAGAAACCATCAGTCAAGAAGAACAAAGGGATGTTCTACAATATAGGAACCAGGGAAACTGGGAGATTGCCGTTGTGGGCAGATTTTGACGATGTGTGGGAGGAAAATGTTGTGAAGGACAAAGCCCATTTTTCTGCAATGTTGCAAAGAAATAACACTGTGCCTGATGTCAGGTCAATTACATGCTCTTAATGTTAAGGGGACATAACTCATCTAATTTCATGTCAAAATCATCAACAGAATTTTATGTGTATGTCATAAAAGGTACCCATGTACTGGTATTTCATTTTGTACATGTACTTAGTGATTTTCATAAATCACAGGGGACTTAACTCTGTTTCCATACAAAGTGGAACCTAAATTGAGCAGTATTTAAAAAGTTTTTACGTGGCTCTTATCTACAGAAATTTTGGGACTTCATAAACTACAATAATTGCACAAGTGCTATATTTGGTCAATATTATTTCATTCCGTCCAAAAAGCTTACCGATACCCTGGTAGAAAATTTATTAACTTCAAATCTTTTTGCTGCTTCATCACTAAATAGACATTCCCATTGAAGAGAGACATCTGATTAAATCATCGGAAAGGAAATCATTTATGAATTGTAGTACTAGATTTGATACAAATGGCAATAAGCTCAATAACCTGTAGTATGCTATACCCGGTAATGTTCATAATTTGGTGAATTTTATTTTTGTATGTTATAGAGAAATCCAAGGAGTATATATATTATGATCTTATATAAATATATGTAGTTGTATTGCTATTATAACCAGATTTATAGAATTGGTACAGAAATAGTCTTCTTGATTTGAGATTTTTCAAAAACTGAAGTACAAAAATGTAAAATTTAAGATAGAAATAATCAATCTGTTGAAATCACTTATATATTATATGTCTTAGTAGACCTTTCATATTGAAAATCTCAACTGAAAGGACATACAATGTACATAGAGTAGAACTTATAGACACTAAAAAACAAACTTGTGTCACCAATTCATTTTCTCTACATTCTCAATATCATCCATATCCACAGATGACTCATCCTCGGTATCCTTGACGATCTATACACCATACCAGGTATATCAATAAATGATATTGACACCGAAGCTGGATTATCGAGGATGTAGCACTGTCAATGTTAATGTTTACATAGATCATGCATAGATTTTTTACAAAAATTTTGCTACCTTTAATTTTTGTACAAAGTTTCAGATTATTCTTTAGAATTTTTTTTTTTTTTTTTAAATCCATATAATCTTGTCAAACTGTACAGTGTGTAATTTACTACAAACAAGGAGTTATCATGGTATCTTTGTGGAGTGAGGTTATGTTAACGTTGTACAGTTTACAATGTCCCAGTATAGTGCATATTGTCTCGGACTGAGCTCAGAGTGATTGTAAATACAACTTGATATTAAATAGTTCCATCAGCAGAAATACAACTAAGGTGCCATATTAATAGTAATAGATGTGTAATGTACAGCAGAAATAAGTGATTGACACATCAAGGTTGGGGAATTCCTATTTCTTTGTCATTTTGATTTCAAGGAAATTTATAATAGCTCGCTGTGCAATATTTCTTGGAACAATTCACAAAATTTCAAAGTGAAGTCTATATACTTAACACAAAATAGAATTAATTTAATAGAAACTTTCAGGCATAAAACATGTACTGACAGGAAATATGTTTTGTTAACTAGTTGAGTGTGAAAGGGTGCGAGTAGAAAGTATGTAAGAAATTTAAAAAGGGTAAAAATATTATGATAGAAACAAAGGGCTGGAATTAAATTTCTCGTTATACTTTCTCTGTCCTAATTCTGATGTGATTTATGGTTTAACCTTGAACTCAAAACACAGATATTAAGTGTGAAGGGCTGGGTTTGATATTTTTTTTTGCTGTTTTTTTCTTCTTCACCAGTTTGTTATGCTTCATTTAATCTTTTATTATGTATGCTAATTTCATGTTTGAGAATGTGAAATAAAAAATTAAACTTTTGGATAAATGTCTTATTTTATGTTCAACAATCACATTGCAAGTTACCTGTAAATCACAAGATAAGTTTGTAGATGGACTTGAATTGTAAGTTCGGCTCCTCAGAAAAAATGAACACCTTTACCAACACAGGGGCCAAAGTGGCTGAGTGTGTAGGATGTCTCAACATACTACAAAAAGTCCTTCATCTCTGGGGAGGGAGTTTGAATATATATAGGATGTGATGCAGTTGGCAGGTATGGCTGATGGTTGGTGTTTTTTCTCTGGATACTCTGACTTTCCTCCACCATTTAAACATCATGGCACATCCTAAAATGACCCTGGCTGTTAATAGGATAATTAAACCAAACCAATTGACCCACACAGCCTCAACATATTCATCTCTTTCTCAATCAAAAACAGATAAAGATTTAGACAATATACATGTAATTATATTTTAATATCACAATTAATTTAATATCTACACGATAAGTTTGAATTATAAAAAATTTACAAGAAATAACTACTATTTCATATAGTATCAACAACAATAAGCACTCAGTGTATGAAGTGTTCTGTCTAGAGTTTATAGAATCCCAACATTAGTGTTTAGTCTGCTCAGAATACTATGTAGTCATGGCATTAGTTACTATTTTAGATGTACCGATACCATGTTGAAGTAAGGTTACCACTGTGAATGGAACTGTCCTAGTCATGATTTGTTGTTAGCCATACACAGTGATCAACTGATGTTTATATAGTTCCCATCATAATAGATTGAATATGCTGTTATAGAAGCATTTCCCCGACAAAGTCTCACAACATCTGTCCTCTGAGACCCACACTTTTTCTCTGAAAAGTGTTAAGGGAGGCAATATACAAAATTCATCAGAACAGATCAGCAATGCCTTCCTCAAAGAACCGTTTGTATATCGCCATGAACTTGGCCACAAAGGCCTCTAGGTGATAAATAGCCTTCTGTCCTGTCTGTAGACGATGTTCATAATATGCTGCAGATTGCACCACCTCTAATTTCAGTTCTCCATCACAATTCTTCACAAGTTCCTGTAGCAGACCCTAGTAAAGCATAGCAGTAGTCTGTTAGACCATGATCATTATACAAACTGAAATGTGAAATGTAAAGTGAGCTAGCTTGTTGTCATCTGTTCTATTTATAGATTGAGTGGTGACAGTAATACATTGCTATGGTTACTGTTTGTTTATACTTTAGCCACTGGTTTATAGCCTACACGACTATGCCTATTACTAGGGGTTCATATCATGTTCATTGGTTTTCTCACTGTAACTTTAGATTACAATTAATATTGGCCACTTAGTAGACTACAAATTAACCTTATTTCTAAATAGCTATTTCTAAGAATAGTCTTTAATATACTGAACGATAATATAATCTGTATATTTCAATCTGTCCACTGAACTGAGAGAAAGCAAATTCAATGATGACTTACTCTCATGATGACATCAGCTGGTATACAGTGGGTGATCAACTCGTACAGACGCGCTCTAACCTCCAACAGTCTGTAAAAGGGGTAATGAAAGGTAGTATTTAGTATAATTGAAGTATAAACATTCAATTCCTTAAAAACTCAGCAAGGTAAAAACTTTGGTAGAATGATTTTTGTTTAATTGATCAGTTGGCCCTAATGGAAGAGTAAATCTAACCGGCATATTTTATAAGGCCAAACAAAATTAATTATTAGATTCTCAGGCCCCGCCGCATCGACATTTACCCCCCGCACCAACGTTTTTTATGCGCCATAACTTAAAAATTAAAATCGAGACCGCCATATCGAACGCACCCCAAATTTCCATTCGAACTCGCCCAAAATTTCCATTCGAAAACACACCCGGAAATTGGCTCCAATTTTAGTATGCACCTTTCATTTCCGGTAAAAATGGCTGCCGATGTCAGCATTTGCTCAAAACGGAATGTTTCCTCCCAGGATTATGTATTTTCGATTGAGATATTTAAAAGCTGTTCTTAAAGACTGAGTAAGAATTTACATTTTCTACATGTGTTTTCATTGATTTTCATGTCCTTCAAGTGAGAAAAAAATAAAATGTTATCTGCCGCATTTGTTTTCAGAGAAATAAAAAATAAAAAATATTCCCGCCGCCCACACTGACTTTTTATTAAAAAAGTGGCCTGAGAAACTAACAATTAATTTTTTTTGGCCTAAAGCTAAGACTTATATCATATCTACCCAGACCTAACAGTGGAGGCATTGCAAATTAAGATTTCTCATGTGCGAGGAAACTTTTTTTATTTCTAGTACATTTTCTTAGTCTTTGACTTTCTGACCTGAAAATCAACCTCCAATAGGCACATTTCAAGCCAAATAAACAATAACATATTTTTAACTAAACACTTACAGTGTGTGACCATGTTCAATGAACATATTTTCAATGCTGATTAAAATCATGAGATAACTAACCGTTTTGGCGACTGCTGTTGTACAATGAGGTTTGCTGTCTCTTTGAGATATAATTCCCAGTCAGGTTCTGTCACTTCTTGGTCTGGGCGGAACGGATACCTGTAAGGACATTGTATTAGGTAAGGCACAGACTAAAAGTATTAGTCACACGCTAACTTTCATAATTCCTTCTAAACTGGCTGTAATGTACTCTATACTTGAATTAATTTAAATGCATATCAGGTACATAACAATGTTCATTGCACACCTCAAACTTATCAATTACTTGTCTCCCCATGGCTGACTTTTGAACGGAATTAAGAACTTTGAAGTGTTAGAACTAAGCTCCCTATAAAGTTATAATTATATAACATTAAACACTGTGACTTACTGTTGTACTCTGCAAGCCTCACACATCAGCAGGGCACGACGCAAGTTTCTGTTGCTTTTCTTAGCTATCTTGGTAGCTAATTCCAATGGTAAGGTCAGTCCTTCTTTCTTACACACACTCTGAAGGATCTGACTTACCTGAAATTCAAACAAATGATTTATATGTGATATAGACAAAGGCAGTGATATATATTGATAGCATTTCACTTCGAGCTGCTTCGGTCACTCCATAACTCTCTATATGTATATTAATTAGCTAGCTGCATGGGAATAGCATACTTTTTTGCGACTACTCTTCAAGATGGATCTATTCTTACACACTAACATACTGGTAATACTGTAGTTTTGGTTTACTGTAATTCTTTGTTGACTTGTTGTTCAAGACTAAGACAGTGGTTTTTTTTGTGTGTACACCTGCTCTAGAGAGAAAGCTGCTACTCGGACCAATACAAAGTACAGATCCCCTGCTGTTTCATACCTGTATTTACCTGTTCTATAGAGGGAGATGCCACCCGGACACCCAGACACCTACTGCGAATGGCCGGGATAACCTTAGAAGTCGAGTTACAGCAGAGAATCAAGCGACAGGTAGCCATATACTTCTCCATGGTTCGTCGCAGAGCATGCTGAGCATCAACACTGAGGCGATCCACTTCTGTCAGTATAACCACTGAAGTAGAAACAAAGAGTTTAGAAATGTTAGGTAATAATGGTAACAAAGGAAGTAATAAGTAACTTCTAAAATCTTAGGTCAACTAATAAGTAGTATGCATGATCTGATTTCAAACATTTATGTTGTGTTTACATAAAATGAAATGAAATATATATATTTTGCTAATTTGACTAGTTTGAAGAGACAATATTCATAACATATTTTTTTCTGTTTCTGAAAGATGTATATTTCTTACTTTCCATGCGTAATCTTTTAAATTCCTGAAGCATATATTGTATATGAGCTATCTAGCCCTCTAGCAGCTGGTTATTTATAGTGGTAGTTGACAAGGTACAACTTGCTACATTTCTCCTTTCTGCTCCTTTTTCTATCACTTCAGAAGACTTAACAACTCGCAACCCAGGTTCAGATAGAATTTTCTCCTACATCATTCAATATTAGACCAAACCAAACGTGGTCATCAAATGGAACTGGAGTGGAAAACACAAAGCCAAGCTTGAAATCAAACCTGAGACCTTCAAAACAACAGACAGATACATGTTTTCCTGTATTGTCAATTTTACTGAAAGCTTGTAACTATCAGACATATTCCACAACACAAAGATCAGATTGATACCTTTAAAGCTTTTCTGTGATGATGATTCGAGCTGATTTGTCTGTGCGACGGTCTTTATAAGTTCCTGTATCACCACTCTGTCATTGTTTCCTACATCACTGTAAAACAACAAAGTATGTCAACATTATACAAAAGATATTACCTGATTCTCATTTATATTGGTAGGGTCTTTTTGTACAAGAACCAGCTGTGATACACATATATAATATTGCAAAATTACATGCAGTACATTAATAGTTGATGTTTGATTTCCAAACAAAGGTAGGGATATCGATTTAACAATAAATACAAGTAAAAATCCTTGACTACGTGGCTATCTTTATATTAAGCAATGCAAAACCTTTTCATTACCAAAGAATTTGTTACGTAAAGATAAGGAATTCATCATTGTTATCATCTGTTAGAATAAGCAAAGAATTTGGTAATGAGACTATCATTATCTTATTTAGCTAATGTTTAATATTTTCAAATTTTTTAGAACTTTATGAATTCTGAATTTGTTGTACAAATTGATGGTTTAATTGTATATTGTAATATGTATATTCTATAAATTACTGACCTTGGGTTGACCTCTATGTGGTAATTACTGGAGATAGTGGAGATGTCCAACTTTTTATTAGATGGTGTTGTAAAGTTGTGCTGCTCTATGCGTAACTTTTCTACACCTGACCCATACAGCTCTCGCAGCAGACACATGATCCTCGTCTTCTTTCCTGCCCCTGATGGTCCATATACAATCAGATGGGGGAAGTCACCACTGTTTACCTGTTAATTAGATTTATTAATTGTGCATTTTCGTGTTTCATAATATATATGAACTGGTAATGGATCATTGGTAACGAGATAGCTCAAGAGGTAGAGCTACAGCATCTGTCTAATCTTCAGAGGCCCCAGGTTTTCTCATCTCGATCCTCTCACGAAATTGGCAAGATTGCTAGCCTGTTTCAAGCTACGTATATATACTACAACGAATATACGTATCTGGCCTACTATACCTTTGGCCGGGTACGAATTGGTCCCTATGTGTCGTAGTGGAGCACTGCCTCCGTAAATCACTCGGGCACAGTTTTCTATACTTTTTCGCAGGTTTCCAATTATTTTATGCGTATAAATTCATTTTTATATTATTTTTGTCCAAAACAAACATAACTACCATTCTTAATATCTACCGCACTGCTCACAAGACGTCAAATTCACAATTTGTGGACTTGCCGTATAAATTCCCACTAGAAAAATCTTCATATGTATTATGTAAAAAACTAATACCTCAATGAGAATTTGATATTTAATGTGGTTCAGTTTTATTGCCTAGTAGGTAAGCGATATCAAACAAGTACGATAAAATGCAAACAAACGTTTTATAATGGTTTGCATAATCATTACTTTGCTCCATTAGCAGTACTAGTATTAGGCACCAATTGTAGCTCTAAAGACGACACCATTTGAGGCATTTTCTGTCTAAAAGTCTTTTGAGCTACAATATTGCAGCTACGTATATACATGCACTTTCATACTTAAACATGCAAGATCTTCTGTATAATGATTTAATGAATCATTAGTATTTACAATTATCAAACAGACAGATCTGTAACAGGAAAGGAAAAGGGTAGCGGCCAGACCAGGGTTCGAACCACAAAACTCTTAACACTATAGCCGATCATGGCCAATGCTCCAATTATATAATGATTGAACAACTGATTGACCTGCAGCAAGCATGGTCATCAAAATTTTCGACCTTGTTGTATTGAGATATGAGCAACTTTGGTGGTTTATTCTCAGGGATATGAATAAACTATTGTTTTATTAGTTTGAGCAGTTTATAATTATTTTGCCTACTCAAATTGGTTTTACTTTATCTATAATCGTACGTTAAAACACATTGGGATTTTTTATTTTCTCATGATCATCATATCACTTTCTGATTGAACATCACCTACTAACATCCAGGTATGTGTCAAAGTCATTTTTTGATCGGAATCATTTTGACAAGACATAATCGATGCATGGTCTAGCTAGCTGTCCTGATTTGGTTTTCCACACCTTTATAGGGGATCTTGCAGGACAGGAAAAGTCAGTCAGAAGGCGATATCTTTTCCGCTACAATTGTAGCTTCATTAGGTTATCACTTGATAATTCATCGATGCTGAACACTGTGCAATCTTTAGTAAAGTAATGTAACTGATAATATACGGGGCGAGACGACGGGGCGAGACGACTAGATATTTCTGTTCAATCCACAGAGAATTTTTCATCTATAGTCTACTTACCAGCTTTTTCAAATGGGCTGCTTGCTCCTTGTGAAAGTCTAATTTATTAAGTGAATTAGGACGGTGTTTATCAACCCACAAACTCATCGTGTCGTTATGGCGGGCAGCACGATATTTGCTTTGATTGCAATTTCGCGGGAAGATCGGAGTCAATTGGACGTTTGAAGTAAGGAAGGTCATGGACTTAAAGTATTCAAACGTTGATGTGATTCATAAAATATGAAGTCCTTCCTTTAGTTGGTTGAGCCTTTTTAGATAGATTTAGTTTAAGGGTGCATTTTGGTACAAAAATCCTCCTTCTGACAAACGTTTGTTTTGTCTCGATAAACTTAATTCAAGCTATTGATTCTATTTTTTGTACTAGGCGAAATTAAGGATGAATTTTATTTGTTATTACATTGATTTTTTTTCTGTAAATTAGATATTTCAGTATCTTACAGACGCATAACTTAACTTGTTACATTTATTTTGAGGACCCGCAATGCAAAAATTTGATTGTTTTGCACCGCCAAAACCTTTTGTCCCTATACATTTTTTTGTAAATATCGCCAATTTGTCCCGATAAACATATTATTTTTGTATCGCTAAATAAGCGATGAGTGTGTATGTATGTGTTTTGTCTGTAATCTTTAAAAATCGGGTTGTTCTATTATTTTTTTTTGTTCTTCATTGTAAAATCGTTCCTATTTCTGTCCCGCATCGACCTGAGCAGCCCCGCTCTTTTTCATTATGATGTCAATCTTGAAAAAAAACTATGTATTTTGATATTTCGAAGAGGTCGACAGAGTAAACTATGTTAGGTACGTGCGTATATATATACATGTACTTAAGAAGAATATACTGAAAATTGGAACATGCAGTCAGTTAAATAACGAATCACGCAGAAGTGTCTCAAGGATCTGTTTACAGTGTAGGTTTATTTATTTATACTATAAATGTAAATGAAATAACTGATAATATATATTAAGCAAAAAAAAAAAAAAAAAAAAAAAAGGTTTAGCGGACTAGATCTACTGTGGGATATGATGATTGAGTAAATGAAGATGATGAATTATTTGTGTGCTGATATCTAATGTAACTTTATACTGAAAACTTTTGAAAAAAAAAAGGCATTTAGGGGCGGATATCCAAACATAAACAAAAATGCGCATATTTGCATGTACGAAGACACACAGTAACAATACAATAAAGAGAAATTCAAGAATCACGTGGACACTTACTAAGTTTATTTGATTACCACGTGCGTCGCCGAAACGCGCGGGAGCTATCACCATGGTGATTGGATAAATCTGACGGAAGTTGAACGGGTTTGTTTCCTAGCAAAACAAGCATGCGATGATTGGGATGCAGAAGCATAGGCTTGCAATCAGATGCTTAATTCATTAATTCAACTGACTTTCAGGTAGGAGCAAACTTGTTAATAGTTTCTGCCGTTCTCCGAGTCTAATGTAAAAAAAAAAAAAAAAAAAAACCGCGCAGTCAAATGACATGGAGATACTGATAGCTGAGGAGGATACTACGTGAGGTTTGGGTATGATAATTGAGGATGTGACAGGAGGTTTGGGTATGATAATTGAGGATGTGACAGTAGGTTTGGGTGTGATGTTTGAGGGTATGACAGTAGGTTTGGGTGTGATGTTTGAGGATGTGACAGGAAATTTGGGTGTGATGTTTGAGGATGTGACAGGAAATTTGGGTGTGATGTTTGAGGATGTGACAGGAGGTTTGGGTGTGATGTTTGAGGATGTGACAGGATGTTTGGGTGTGATGTTTGAGGATGTGACAGGATGTGGTGTGATGTTTGAAGATGTGATAGGAGGTTTGATGTGATGTTTGAGGATGTGACGGGGTTTGGGTGTGATGTTTGAGGATGTGACAGGAGGTTTGGGTGTGATGTTTGAGGATGTGACAGGAGGTTTGGATGTGATGTTTGAGGATGTGATAGGAGGTTTTGATGTGATGTTTGAGGATGTGACTGGAGGTTTGGGTGTGATGTTTGAGGATGTGACTGGATGTTTGGATGTGATGTTTGAGGATGTGACTGGAGTTTTGGGTATAATAATAGAGGATGTGACATGAGGTTTGGGTGTGATGTTTGAGGATGTGACTGGAGGTTTGGGTGTGATGTTTGAGAATGTGACAGGAGGTTTGGGGTGTGATGTTTGAGGATGTGACAGGAGGTTTGGGTGTGATGTTTGAGGATGTGACAGGAGGTTTGGGTGTGATGTTTGAGAATGTGACAGGAGGTTTGGGTGTGATGTTTGAGGATGTGACAGGAGGTTTGGGTGTGATGTTTGAGGATGTGACAGGAGGTTTGGGTGTGATGTTTGAGGATGTGACAGGAGGTTTGGGTGTGATGTTTGAGGATGTGACAGGAGGTTTGGGTGTGATGTTTGAGGATGTGACAGGAGGTTTGGGTGTGATGTTTGAGAATGTGACAGGATGTTTGGGTGTGATGTTTTAGAATGTGACAGGAGGTTTGGGTTGGGTTAGAGGATGTGACAGGAGGTTTTGTTGATGTTTGAGGATGTGACAGGAGGTTTTGATGTGATGTTTGAGGATGTGACAGGAGGTTTTGGTGTGATGTTTGAGAATGTGACAGGAGGTTTGGTGTGATTTGTGAGGATGTGACAGGAGGTTTGGTGTAATGTTTAGAGGATGTGACAGGAGGTTTGGATGTGATGTTTGAGAATGTGACAGGATGTTTGGGTGTGATGTTTAAGAATGTGACAAGAGGTTTGGGTGTGGTGTCAGAGGATGTGACAGGAGGTTTGGGTGTGATGTTTGAGAATGTGACAGGAGGTTTGGGTGTAATGTTTGAGAATGTGACAGGAGGTTTGGGTGTAATGTTTAAGAATGTGACAGGAGGTTTGGGTGTAATGTTTAAGAATGTGACAGGAGGTTTGGGTGTGATGTTTGAGGATGTGACAGGAGGTTTGGGTGTGATGTTTGAGAATGTGACAGGAGGTTTGGGTGTAATGTTTAAGAATGTGACAGGAGGTTTGGGTGTGATGTTTGAGGATGTGACAGGAGGTTTGGGTGTAATGTTTGAGAATGTGACAGGAGGTTTGGGTGTAATGTTTGAGGATGTGACAGGAGGTTTGGGTGTGATGTTTGAGAGGATGTGACAGGAGGTTTGGGTGTAATGTTTGAGAATGTGACAGGAGGTTTGGGTGTAATGTTTGAGGATGTGACAGGAGGTTTGGGTGTGATGTTTGAGGATGTGACAGGAGGTTTGGGTGTGATGTTTGAGGATGTGACAGGAGGTTTGGGTGTGATGTTTGAGGATGTGACAGGAGGTTTGGGTGTGATGTTTGAGGATGTGACAGGAGGTTTGGGTGTGATGTTTGAGGATGTGACAGGAGGTTTGGGTGTGATGTTTGAGAATGTGACAGGAGGTTTGGGTGTGATGTTTGAGGATGTGACAGGAGGTTTGGGTGTGATGTTTGAGGATGTGACAGGAGGTTTGGGTGTGATGTTTGAGAGATGTGACAGGAGGTTTGGGTGTGATGTTTGAGGATGTGACAGGAGGTTTGGGTGTGATGTTTGAGGATGTGACAGGAGGTTTGGTGTGTATTTTAGAATGTGACAGGAGGTTTGGGTGTGATGTTTGAGGATGTGACAGGAGGTTTGGGTGTGATGTTTGAGGAGTGACAGGAGGTTTGGGTGTGATGTTTGAGGATGTGACAGGAGGTTTTGATGTGATGTTTGAGGATGTGACAGGAGGTTTTGATGTGATGTTTGAGGATGTGACAGGAGGTTTGGGTGTGATGTTTGAGGATGTGACAGGAGGTTTGAGTGTGATGTTTTAGAATGTGACAGGAGGTTTTGATGTGATGTTTGAGATGTGACAGGAGGTTTTGGTGTGATGTTTGAGGATGTGACAGGAGGTTTGGGTGTGATGTTTGAGGATGTGACAGGAGGTTTGTGTGATGTTTGAGATGTGACAGGAGGTTTTGATGTGATGTTTGAGGATGTGACAGGAGGTTTGGGTGTGATGTTTGAGGATGTGACAGGAGGTTTTGGTGTGATGTTTGAGGATGTGACAGGAGGTTTTGGTGTGATGTTTGAGGATGTGACAGGAGGTTTGGGTGTGATGTTTGAGGATGTGACAGGAGGTTTGGGTGTGATGTTTGAGATGTGACAGGAGGTTTGGGTGTGATGTTTGAGGATGTGACAGGAGGTTTGGGTGTGATGTTTGAGAATGTGACAGGAGGTTTTGATGTGATGTTTGAGGATGTGACAGGAGGTTTTGGGTGTGATGTTTGAGGATGTGACAGGAGGTTTGGGTGTGATGTTTGAGGATGTGACAGGAGGTTTGGGTGTGATGTTTGAGGATGTGACAGGAGGTTTGGGTGTGATGTTTGAGGATGTGACAGGAGGTTTGGGTGTGATGTTTGAGGATGTGACAGAGGTTTGGGTGTGATGTTTGAGGATGTGACAGGAGGTTTGGGTGTGATGTTTGAGGATGTGACAGGAGGTTTGGGTGTGATGTTTGAGGATGTGACAGGAGGTTTGGGTGTGATGTTTGAGGATGTGACAGGAGGTTTGGGTGTGATGTTTGAGGATGTGACAGGAGGTTTGGGTGTGATGTTTGAGGATGTGACAGGAGGTTTGGGTGTGATGTTTGAGGATGTGACAGGAGGTTTTGGTGTGATGTTTGAGATGTGAAATGAGCTTTTGGTGTGATGTTTGAGGATGTGACAGGAGGTTTGGGTGTGATGTTTGAGAATGTGACAGGAGGTTTGGGTGTGATGTTTGAGGATGTGACAGGAGGTTTGGGTGTGATGTTTGAGGATGTGACAGGAGGTTTGGATGTGATGTTTGAGAATGTGACAGGAGGTTTGGGTGTGATGTTTGAGGATGTGACAGGAGGTTTTGGTGTGATGTTTGAGGATGTGACAGGAGGTTTGGGTGTGATGTTTGAGAATGTGACAGGAGGTTTGGGTGTGATGTTTGAGGATGTGACAGGAGGTTTTGGTGTGATGTTTGAGGATGTGACAGGAGGTTTTGGTGTGATGTTTGAGGATGTGACAGGAGGTTTGGGTGTGATGTTTGAGGATGTGACAGGAGGTTTGGGTGTGATGTTTGAGGATGTGACAGGAGGTTTTGATGTGTGATGTTTGAGGATGTGACAGGAGGTTTGGGTGTGATGTTTGAGGATGTGACAGGAGGTTTGGGTGTGATGTTTGAGGATGTGACAGGAGGTTTGGGTGTGATGTTTGAGGATGTGACAGGAGGTTTGGGTGTGATGTTTGAGGATGTGACAGGAGGTTTGGGATGTGATGTTTGAGGATGTGACAGGAGGTTTGGGTGTGATGTTTGAGGATGTGACAGGAGGTTTTGGTGTGATGTTTGAGGATGTGACAGGAGGTTTGGGTGTGATGTTTGAGAATGTGACAGGAGGTTTGGGTGTGATGTTTGAGGATGTGACAGGAGGTTTGGGTGTGATGTTTGAGGATGTGACAGGAGGTTTGGGTGTGATGTTTGAGGATGTGACAGGAGGTTTTGATGTGATGTTTGAGGATGTGACAGGAGGTTTGGGTGTGATGTGTTTGAGAATGTGACAGGAGGTTTGGGTGTGATGTTTGAGGATGTGACAGGAGGTTTGGGTGTGATGTTTGAGGATGTGACAGGAGGTTTGGGTGTGATGTTTGAGGATGTGACAGGAGGTTTGGGTGTGATGTTTGAGGATGTGACAGGAGGTTTGGGTGTGATGTTTGAGGATGTGACAGGAGGTTTGGGTGTGATGTTTGAGGATGTGACAGGAGGTTTGGGTGTGATGTTTGAGGATGTGACAGGAGGTTTGGATGTGATGTTTGAGGATGTGACAGGAGGTTTGGGTGTGATGTTTGAGGATGTGACAGGAGGTTTTGATGTGTGATGTTTGAGGATATGAAAGGAGGTTTTGGTGTGATGTTTGAGAATGTGACAGGAGGTTTGGGTGTGATGTTTGAGAATGTGACAGGAGGTTTGGGTGTGATGTTTGAGGATGTGACAGGATGTTTGGGTGTGATGTTTGAGGATGTGACAGGAGGTTTGGGTGTGATATTTGAGGATGTGACAGGAGGTTTGGATGTGATGTTAGAGGATCTGTTAGGAGGTTTTGATGTGATGTTTGAGGAAGTGACATGTTTGGGTATGAATATTAGGATGCTAATGGCGAAAAAGTATACAATTATAGCTGAAAGATTTTATATATTAAGTTACTGAAGACAATGAATGTTTATTTTGGGATATCAGCCAAGGCAGTGTCGAATTAAGCCAGTATATATCCTATCCAAACCTCTGATCTTTTACAGGAAGGAGTACCAACGCTCCACAGGGACACATGTTGTGAAGTCGGCTACAGTAAACATCGTGACCATCTCCTCCAGGTAGCTGCCGTACCATACTGTAGGATTGTCAGATAAATCCCATGTGGTAAAGAATTCAAAAGGTCACAGGGAATTTACTCCTGTTCTGTAGTTACCATGGCAATAGCATCAACTCTCAAAGTGGCTACGGTGGAAAGCCAGTGTTAGAATAAAGAATGGGCAGTAATGCAACAGGAATACAAATTATAGATAAAATGGAATTTCAAATACCATCGAAGATCAAGCTTAGAACATCAGAAACAGAAGATAATCTGATAATCATGATTTAGTATTGTTTTCTTTACATACCAATAAGTATATTTTATCGTTTATGTTTGCCCTGCAGGTAGGGTGTTAGAATTGTACCTATTGCCCTTATTGCATGATTGTAAAAGGTGACTAAATTTAGGATATGATCTTTTCTCTTCCTCCTAACTAACTTTGTTCTTCCAAACATTGCCCTTGACATTGCGCTTGACATCGCCTCACTTTTGGCCTTCTGCCTGGCTCTTAATAGGATGTTAATTTAATCGAATAAACAATTATCCTTGATGTGTTTCACTTGTCACATCATATTCATTTCCCATAGCGTCGGTCCTCTAATGCTTGTTAACACATATGATGTTCTATTCACAAAATTCTGATATTTTAAAATGCGTAAAATTAACATTTAATTGTAAAATGTAACATAAAAATGAAATGATTAAAAATATTTGATTGAATTAAAATATTAGAAATCAAATAAATACAATAAATGAATATCAGGTAACAATTTTTTGTATTTAAATTGAATTGTTTGAAAATTATTCAAATCTATATAAAATTTTCACATGTAAATTGTAGACGTGAAGGAATTTTGAGGCTATGAAATTTAAACACTGAAAATAGTAAAAAAAAAGTTGTTCATGTTGTTATAAAAAGTTTAAAATGGCGCATAAAAATACACTGCCTGTAAATGCATTCTAAATATCTATTTTCACTCTAATTCATTCATCAGTGACGTCCCTTATATATAAGTAGGAAAACTGTCAACGTGGACATTTACGCAAAGGGCTCTAGATTGCAAAATATTCCTGCACTCTTAATTTTTTGTGAATTTATGAACTGTGTATATATAGCTAAAAGTCTAAAGGCTTTATCTAACACAAAAGTAACACCACTTCAAATGATTCATGCTTTCAAAT
Organism: Argopecten irradians; assembly: GCF_041381155.1. Lineage (NCBI taxonomy): Eukaryota > Metazoa > Mollusca > Bivalvia > Pectinida > Pectinidae > Argopecten > Argopecten irradians. Next base: position 22,488,087 of record NC_091140.1, read on the forward strand.
CACGAAATTATATAAATATCCATTTTTACACTACAGTATAGCGCTTAAAGGGTTAATTCTTCATGATCTAGAATTATCTTGCTCCTACACTTGTATTTTGTTACTGTACTGACATCTACTGTGTCCATTTAACGTTTGCATCTAAAATAACATTTCACAACATAGCAATATAAACAACTGAATAATAAATAATTTATCAAAGATTTACACAGATATAACAATACTCTGATAAGATAGATGGTCATAATCTGTTTAGGAGGTGATCATTGTGATGTGTGTGAAATATAAATACTAAACTGTTATTATTTATTGTAGGATTTCATTTATTGTCAAAATAAATGTGATCTGGATAACAGTTAAATAATTAATCGTGACATGGTAATGAATGTAAATGAGTACAGTATCAGCTATACACCTTGATTGTGTATAAATACCATTGTAATGGCTAAGATACACACTGTCTGGTGACACTTCGGGTCTTGGAAAACATCATTTACTTGTTGATCTTTGATATAATGGAATTTATTCATTACAGGAGTTGTGTGCCAAACGTTGGATTTATGAGTGTGCGACAGAAACGAAGACAAGTCCCAGTAGAGAGATGGGCATGCCTGTAGTTAATGGAAGCCTCTCAGAATCTGTCAGACAAACGGATCTACCAGTAAATTGTGTTTGGATAACTGTACAACTATATATTGGCACGTCTCCCAGCTATTGACCAACTTGACCCATGCTGGACGAAGGAAGCCCTATAAGCAGTGTTGAAGAACAACTATGTGCCGCCATCAAACAGACAAATGATACCTGTTTAAGGGTATCCGTTGATTCTGTGAGGTGTTGTTACAATTTTCTGTAGCTGGAGAGAGAACCGCTATGGTATACAGTCTGTATATTATACACTTGTGACTTGTGTACTAAAGAACACAACTTCTTATGATAGTTTTCTCGGATTTAAAACTTTCGTCAGGGTGACACGTTATGATGTGTAAGTACTGTTTATGATTATTTTTTGTTTGTTTGTTGTTTGATTTTTATTATTTCAAATTGTTTTGACTTTCTTCACAGAAAATATATAGTTAAAGGCTTTTTTCCAGTAACGTTTTTGAGTTGATAATAGCCTCATTCACGGAGGAAATTCTTTCAAATGCAAGCCAAAAAATCCCCAAAAGTGCAGTGTACTCCTGAAAATTCCCTTAAAAAAAGTCCTGTTTATGTTAAAGTATTTCTCCTACTGTAGAAACTATTTTGAAAGGTCATTTGAACATATGTTTTAGAGGCTATAAGGTCCTCATAGCCTTGGTTTGTATCTTTTGTGTTTCAAGTTCTTAACTTGATTGGAGACAATGATTTCTGTTTTATTAGTTCTTAATGCTTGAAGGTAATATCATTTTCTTCCGTGATAGAAACAATTCGAAAAGGCTGTTGAAAACATTTTATTCACAATAAAATAGTTGGAAATACAGTTATATTCTGTTAATTAAGATAATAAATCTGTACATGAATATCATTGTGTGATAAATTAAAAATAAAATAATCTGTCAAAAGCGGCCCTTATCTTATCCAGATCCCTGTGTATTAGGCGTGATTGTATGACATTGAAGCCTGCATAATCCAGAAACCTGGTTATACTGCCAAATAAAACATGACATCGGTTTAGACAAGTTATACTGTATTTCAATCATGTGCTGTTATAACATTTTATGCATTCTGGAAAAAAAAAAAAAAAAAAGACCCGATGCATCTGATTGAAGTTTGTATTATGTTTATAAAAAATTCAGAAACCAGATTCCTACTTTTCAGGGAAAGATATTTGTTAAATGAACTGGTGTTCATTTTCAATAGTCAAATTATTTATTATCGTACGAGTCTTACTCATAACTTTAAGGGTGTAACCTCTTGTCAATGCTTTTTAAGATACAAATTAAAAAACCAACAATATAACAGGGATTAATATTGATTTATATGAAAACAGTTTTTAACATTAGTTATCAGTCAAGTAAATTAGTGGTTATTGAGGATTTGGCACGTTTTCAAAATATCAATAAAAAGGATACAGAAATGGGGAATAGCTAACACATGTATAATTTAGAGTAGATGTTGAAGAGCTCCGCTGGGGAAATGTACACTGACCCCAGTTTATGTTTTCAGTACTGTGTTACGGTGTCCAGTAAAACACAAAGGGTGGTGGCCAGGCTGTACACTCTTTAACGAGAAGAATGACCTTTCCTACACTGTATAGGCCATTAGGAAAATAATGATAAATGCTGTTGATAGGACAGTGTAAGCTGAAAATATATGATTGTATAAATGTTGTGATGAAATGTGTAATTGTAGATATTGTAATTAATAAGAATTATGTAATTTTCAAAATATATTGTCTGGAATTTTTACCTGGACTTTACCTTACCGTCAATTTATAGCAACTTGGTCAAAGACAAACGAGAGGAAAAACGTCTTGAAATAGCTTCTAAATGTGCCGTTGTCAATCTACTAAATACTGTACAAAGGCTTTGTATGCTTTAAGGCAGTATACTCTTGGGGTCAATCTCAAGCTCTGTATGTTTTTCCCTTAAGATTACTTCACAGAAGGAATTCTGTTTTCAATACACCAGCAGGAACTCTAGTAAGGGTTTTCTCTGACGAAGGTTTTCTGCATCTCTGACACAACAGTAATGACACGGAGTCCTAAAAAAATGATAGGAGTCCAAAGGACTTGTTGTGAAAGATACTTAGAATGAAAAATACAATGCAAATTAAATGATCAAGAAGAAAAATGATATGGCTTGAGCTGAAAAATAAAAATGAAGTTAGATATGGAAGTAAAGTATGTGTATGGTAGATCTTGTATTCATGTAAAGAAGGTTTTTGTCATTTTGGAAACCATGTTTGAAATACTTTTTTACCTTAATCCAATCACTGTACAGCTAGTGGGTCATATAATAGCAAACAACAACTTATTGATAAAAAATTGAAGTCAATAAAGACAATTAAGAAGTCGTCAAGCAACTGCAAAATCTATCATTTTACTTATGACATCTAAACCAAGAACAAAAAATCATTATTTTCAAAGACGTACAATATACATGGTTACATTACTAGAGGTTCATACTTTGTAGCTATTTGATCTGACACTGGGATTCTACACTCTAATTCATATATCCATTCGTCTTTCAGTGTAATGACTCTTTTAATGTGTTTAAATCCTTAGGATACTCAACTGAAGGGTTGGTAAATTGAATATACCAACAGGAGCTCCGGGTTATGTCCCCTTGGATGCCTCACCCAAGGGTTACTACGTTGAGTACACCAACATGAGCTCTGGGTTGTGTCCCCTTGGATTGCCTCATAGAAGGGTTGGTACCTTGAATACACCAACAGGAGTTCTGTCCCCTTAGATTGCCTCACAGAAGGATTGGCATCTTGAATACACCAACAGGAGCCATGGGTTATGTCCCCTTGGAATGTCTCACAGAAGGGTTGGTACCTTGAATACACCAAAAGGAGACCTGGGTTATGTCCCCTTAGATTTCCTCATAGAAGGGTTGGTACCTTGAATACACGAAGAGGAGACCTGGTTATGTCCCCTTGGATTGCCTCACAGAAGGGTTGGTACCTTGAATGCACCAACAGGAGACCTGGATTGTGTCCCCTTGGATTGCCTCACAGAAGGGTTGGTACCCTGAATACACGAAAAGGACACCTGGGTTATGTCCCTTTAGATTTCCTTATAGAAGGGTTGGTACCTTGAATAAACGAAGAGGAGACCTGGTTATATCCCCTTGGATTGCCTCACAGAAGGGTTGGTACCTTGAATGCACCAACAGGAGACCTGGATTGTGTCCCCTTGGATTGCCTCACAGAAGGGTTGGTACCTTGAATACACAAACAGGAGCCATCGGGTATGTCCCCTTGGATTGTCTCACAGAAGGTTTGGTACACTGAATACACAAACAGGAGATGTGGGTTATGTCCCCTTAGATTTCCTCACAGAAGGGTTGGTACCTTGAATAAATGAAGAGGAGACCTGGTTATATCCCCTTGGATTGCCTCACAGAAGGGTTGGTACCTTGAATACACAAACAGGAGCCATCAGGTATGTCCCCTTGGATTGTCTCACAGAAGGTTTGGTACACTGAATACACAAACAGGAGATGTGGGTTATGTCCCCTTAGATTTCCTCACAGAAGGGTTGGTACCTTGAATAAATGAAGAGGAGACCTGGTTATATCCCCTTGGATTGCCTCACAGAAGGGTTGGTACCTTGAATACACAAACAGGAGCCATCAGGTATGTCCCCTTGGATTGTCTCACAGAAGGTTTGGTACACTGAATACACAAACAGGAGATGTGGGTTATGTCCCCTTAGATTTCCTCACAGAAGGGTTGGTACCTTGAATACACCAACAGGAGCCCTGGTTATGTCCCCTTAGATTGCTTCACAGAAGGGTTGGTAACTTGAATACACCAACAGGAGACCTGGATTGTGTCCCCTTGGATTGCCTCACAGAAGGGTTGGTACCCTGAATACACGAAAAGGACACCTGGGTTATGTCCCTTTAGATTTCCTTATAGAAGGGTTGGTACCTTGAATAAACGAAGAGGAGACCTGGTTATATCTCCTTGGATTGCCTCACAGAAGGGTTGGTACCTTGAATGCACCAACAGGAGTTCTGAGTTCTGTCCCCTTGGATTGCCTCACAGAAGGGTTGGTACCCTGAATACACGAAAAGGACACCTGGGTTATGTCCCCTTAGATTTCCTCATAGAAGGGTTGGTACCTTGAATACACGAAGAGGAGACCTGGTTATGTCCCCTTGGATTGCCTCACAGAAGGGTTGGTACCTTGAATGCACCAACAGGAGACCTGGATTGTGTCCCCTTGGATTGCCTCACAGAAGGGTTGGTAACTTGAATACACCAACAGGAGACCTGGATTGTGTCCCCTTGGATTGCCTCACAGAAGGGTTGGTACCCTGAATACACGAAAAGGACACCTGGGTTATGTCCCTTTAGATTTCCTTATAGAAGGGTTGGTACCTTGAATAAACGAAGAGGAGACCTGGTTATATCCCCTTGGATTGCCTCACAGAAGGGTTGGTACCTTGAATGCACCAACAGGAGACCTGGATTGTGTCCCCTTGGATTGCCTCACAGAAGGGTTGGTACCTTGAATACACAAACAGGAGCCATCAGGTATGTCCCCTTGGATTGTCTCACAGAAGGTTTGGTACACTGAATACACAAACAGGAGATGTGGGTTATGTCCCCTTAGATTTCCTCACAGAAGGGTTGGTACCTTGAATACACAAACAGGAGCCATCAGGTATGTCCCCTTGGATTGTCTCACAGAAGGTTTGGTACACTGAATACACAAACAGGAGATGTGGGTTATGTCCCCTTAGATTTCCTCACAGAAGGGTTGGTACCTTGAATACACCAACAGGAGCCCTGGTTATGTCCCCTTAGATTGCTTCACAGAAGGGTTGGTAACTTGAATACACCAACAGGAGACCTGGATTGTGTCCCCTTGGATTGCCTCACAGAAGGGTTGGTACCCTGAATACACGAAAAGGACACCTGGGTTATGTCCCTTTAGATTTCCTTATAGAAGGGTTGGTACCTTGAATAAACGAAGAGGAGACCTGGTTATATCTCCTTGGATTGCCTCACAGAAGGGTTGGTACCTTGAATACACAAACAGGAGCCATCGGGTATGTCCCCTTGGATTGTCTCACAGAAGGGTTGGTACCTTGAATACACAAACAGGAGCCATCGGGTATATCCCCTTGGATTGCCTCACAGAAGGGTTGGTACCTTGAATGCACCAACAGGAGCCCTGGTTATGTCCCTTTAGATTTCCTTATAGAAGGGTTGGTACCTTGAATAAACGAAGAGGAGACCTGGTTATATCCCCTTGGATTGCCTCACAGAAGGGTTGGTACCTTGAATGCACCAACAGGAGACCTGGATTGTGTCCCCTTGGATTGCCTCACAGAAGGGTTGGTACCTTGAATACACAAACAGGAGCCATCGGGTATGTCCCCTTGGATTGTCTCACAGAAGGTTTGGTACACTGAATACACAAACAGGAGATGTGGGTTATGTCCCCTTAGATTTCCTCACAGAAGGGTTGGTACCTTGAATACACAAACAGGAGCCATCAGGTATGTCCCCTTGGATTGTCTCACAGAAGGTTTGGTACACTGAATACACAAACAGGAGATGTGGGTTGTGTCCCCTTGGATTACCTCACAGAAGGGTTGGTACCTTGAATACACCAACAGGAGCCCTGGTTATGTCCCCTTAGATTGCTTCACAGAAGGGTTGGTAACTTGAATACACCAACAGGAGACCTGGGTTGTGTCCCCTTGGATTACCTCACAGAAGGGTTAATACCTTGAATACACCAACAGGAGCCCTGGTTATGTCCCCTTAGATTGCCTCACAGAAGGGTTGGTACCTTGAATACACCAACAGGAGCCCTGGTTATGTCCCCTTAGATTGCTTCACAGAAGGGTTGGTAACTTGAATACACCAACAGGAGACCTGGGTTGTGTCCCCTTGGATTACCTCACAGAAGGGTTAATACCTTGAATACACCAACAGGAGCCCTGGTTATGTCCCCTTAGATTGCCTCACAGAAGGGTTGGTAACTTGAATACACCAACAGGAGACCTGGGTTGTGTCCCCTTGGATTGCATCACAGAAGGGTTGGTACACTTAATACACCAACAGGAGCTCTGGGTTGTGTCTCCTTGGATAACCTCACAAAAGGGCTACTACTTTGAATACACCAACAGGAGTCTTGGGTTTTGTCTCCTTAGATTACCTCATAGAAGGGTTGGTACTTTGAATACACTAATAGGACCTCTGGGTTGTGTTCCCTTAGATTACCTCATAGAAGGGTTGGTACCTTGAATACACCAACAGGAGTCCTGGGTTTTGTCCCCTTAGATTACCTCACAGAAGGGTTGGTACTTTGAATTCAGCAGTTTAAATTTTTTTCATCCTTTGAAATTTACTTTAAAAACAATTAAAAGCTAATCCGAAAGATTACCATAATGTGGTCCTGAATGGGATGTTTTTGGATCTTCTAATAAAATCTGATTGAGAATAAGGGTATTACTTAAATCAGATTGGCTCAAATGGATGTCATTTGCATTTATTGGATCTATTTAAAAACAGTACAGCTGAAATCATATAAACCAATATAGTTCTAGTGATGGTATACATACTTAAAATAATGGCCTGACAGAAAATGGCACGACATTAAATTATATCCAGTCAGATAATATTGGTGTGACACAAAGTGACCAATCTATTAAATCTGGCCCAGATCCGCTGGTTCAATCAAGTGTTGGGGCCTACTTTTACACCTCTGTACTCTACAGAAATGATGTACTATAGTGGATTGATATTGGGACAGGTTATAGATGTTATCAAAACTGACTTGTCATTCTTTATGTCCAGGACATCTGAATGTTTGTCAGACGGGCTATGCATAACTGCCAAAAGAATTTTATTGAAATCATAGTTGTCTGAATGTTTGACTTTTATGAGAACTGTTGTATCATAGACCAGTACATCAAAAATCTGGAAATCTGGAAGGAGACTATGGCACAAATTCAGGTGGTAAAAAGTTTCTCCTGCAAATCATGATATCATACTTAATTTCTATCTTAATGTAATTCAATAAATCTTATGTTGGCTGAAACGACCAATCAGTAATTTAATTACTTTTCAGCCATAGCTCTGATGTTTGATTTAATTGTCAAAGTCTTTATTACTGAAAAATTAAGAAATTTTATTTAATTATAACATTAACTAATTTGAAATATGATTATTTTTCTACCATCAAAGAAATGAGGATTGAATTATTGCCAGAAAAAAAAGACATTAAAAGATAGGTTACTGTGAAGGTCATTTGATGGTTTAAATTTCAGAGATTAAAATGTTTATTGCTGTACAAGAAATATTTTCGCTGATATTTTTTTTTTTTTTTTTTTTGGTTTTAGTCTTGATGAGAGTGTAATTTGGGGTTATTTTTCCTGTGGCCAGTCTGTACTTGAACATTTTTCCTATCACAGTGTCATGTTTTCACAGAATTTCCATTAATCTAATGTAAAGGTGTAACTACAGCGAAGCTAGTTCCGGAATTTCAAGTAATGACACCTTATCAAGGTGTAATAGATATTTGGGTTGTCTCCCCTCCTACATCTCGCTATACCTTGAGGTTCAGCTAGAGACAGCATCAGGTGATGGCCTGCTGAATCTAGATAATCACCCAGAAATGAGACAGACTTTTTTTATCCTTTATGCCATGAATCATTTTCCAGACTTCAATAGCAACTGGAAGACAAAAGGATGCTCTGATCAATTGTGTAGATTAATTGAGTATTTTTTGGTCTAAATGCACTTGTACAGCCATATTATAGTATACGCCATCAGTTCAATAAATTCAGGAGTGGTCTCATTTATTTATTCCATTAATAAATTGGATGACCAGGTGGTATATATGATACGACTCGTTGCCTGTCACCATGAGGGGAGGGGCTCAATTCCCTGATTTGATGGTTTCAATTCCTTGACAGGATATTGACTTTTGTGTACCTAATTCAGAAATGGTATGCATGGACACATTTTAGTCTATTAGTAATCAAGGTCATCTGGACCTTTAGTCATTTTAGAAGTGCTATGGGTAACTGGTTTTTAGGTCACTTGAGACGAAGTTGGGGTCGTCCCTCACCCGTCGTCCCTGGTATGTCCGTAAACAGTTTACACTTTTCACTTCTTCTCCAAAACTGCTTAAGCAATTTCTATGAAATTTTGCACAAACCTTCTAAGGCATAAGGCCAATCAAAATTGTGAATAATATGGCCCCTACCCCCAAGGGGGCTGTAGGAGGGGCCAAAAGGGGTAAAATTGAGTAAAATTTCAAATATATTCTTTTCCACTCACAGATGTGGTGGAATCAAATACTCTTCATAGATAGATAGGTCTTAAGGTCCTTTACAAAAATTGTGAATTATATGACCCTGGGGAGGGGGTCAAGTTTACTATAGTTTATATAGGGAAAACACATTTATGAGCATATTTTGCTCAATTTTCATAGGATATGAGTAAAACTTGGTTAGAATTATTAGCCTGATATAGCATTTTAATATCATATCCATATTGGTCCTGGCCGATCCCCTGGGGACAGAGGGGCAGGGTCAAATAGGTCAAATAGGCTAAAACTTCAGAAATCTTCTTAAATTCCGCAAATGATAGAATCAAATATTCCTTATAGATGGAATTTCGAAAGGTCTTCAAGTGTTTTATAAAAATTGTGAATTATATGACGCTTCGGTCTCACGTTTCCCCCTGGGGAAGGGGTCAAGTTTACTTTAGTTTATATTTGAAAAAAACATTTTTCAACATTATTTGCTCAATTTTCATAGGAAATAAGTCAAACTTGATTAGAATTATTAGCCTGAGATATAGCATTTTAACATCTATATCAGTCCTCACTGACCCACTGGGAAACCAGAGGGGCAGGGCCACTGACCCACTGGGAAACCAGAGGGGCAGGGCCAAACAGTGTCAATATGACTTAAAATTTCAAAAAATCTTCTTCTGAGTTCACAGGTTTGATGGAAGCATATACTCTTCATAGATTAAAAAGTCAAATTTATCAAATCACTGACCGAAATTCAAGGGCCAGTATATTAAAGTTTATATGTCTTTGTATCATTCTAAAAGAACTCAGGTGACCGTTAAGGCCCATGGGCCTCTTGTTTGTGGTCACTATGTTGTGATCGGGGTTTGGGGGACTCAGGGTTGAGAAGGTGCCAGCTGGACTAATTAGATTCAAAATGACTACTCTTGGATTTTAAGTTTAGTAATAAAAAAAGAAAGTTTTGTTGCTATTAACTGATTACAATTTTGTAAAAGCTTTTTGAATCACTGTTGGTCACAACTAGAAAATAAAAGTTCTGTAAGGGGTCAAGGTCTTTGTTTCAAATGTCAATGTCAAATTTTGTATCGGCTCTGATGAACATTATCACATACCGTATTTTCCGGAGTATAAGCCGCTACTTTTTTCCCTGAAAATCGGGAGTGCGGCATATACACCAGTGCGACTTATCTGTGGACGAAAACCAAAATCTGACGATGTTTTGGCATTATTACGTCGTGATTCACATGTGAAAATCGTAAGTTTTACTCGCCAGTTTTGTAAAGTTATACATCGAACAAATCACTGTAAAAGTGTTTAAAAGATAAAATATGCAATGAAAATATATTAACGATGAAAATGATTACATATCAGATGCATATTCATTCGTAAAATTGTTTAATTCAAGGAAAATCCGCCGACTGAAACGTGTTTGTTTACTAGCGCAACACAATAGCGGTTTAGTAAAGTTATACATCGAAAATATCACTGTAGAAGTGTTTTAAACGATATAATATGTGATGAAAATATAATAAAGATAAAAATAATAACGTACCAGATACATGTTCAATCGTAAAATTGTTTAATTCATGGAAAATCGGTTGACTGAAGCGTGGTTGTTTACAGTCACAACACAATGGCGGACTGATTTCGCTATCGATTTGCTGCAGGATCGTTACCAAGAAAATAATAACTAAAACGTCAAAAACCATCAAATATCAAACAATAAGTTAAATATATTATTTAAATATTATTTGAGTGAAAGAAATGTCCGCAGACAGGGAATAAACAATCTTCTGAATGACTGCTAAATATAACTTGCACACGTGTTACACACGGTCAACATGTGTATTTCTCAGAATCCTGTCGCTGTGACTTCAATGAAATAATCGGCAGTCAAGTTTATAGTGTGAATTACATGTAATATAGAACATTATAGCGATGTTAAAAAGCACCAAACAGTCGTATAAAACATCATTTAATCGATCTCTGCAGCGGCAAACACCACGAAATCATATCCGGAAGTTTACAAAAATAAGGCTTCGGTGAATTGCATCATGGGATGGCAAGTTGAGAGAGAACACTCTAAACGAAGTCAATTTTAGGTTAATGATAGTCTTGATAATAAAGTAATCCTATACACATCAATATAATTAATACGCGAAGTATATCAAAATAGATATAAAAGAAAATCGTATGCATATTGAGGAAAGTATTTTAACCGGCATATTGAAATATGAGAGAGAGTAAGCGTGAATTCGTACGGCCGCCATGTTTGTTTACACACAAGAAGTCTTACGTAATGGCAGAGTAAACAACGAACAGAAACATGACCAAATCAATTTTGCTAAAGATATTTATATCATTGTGAGTTTTATTTGTTATACATTTACAGAACAAGTTTACAGACAGTTTTCGTGATTCTAATTGATCGATAAGCATTACCGTGCTTCATTAGAGATCGATCGTATACACAGAGGGTTGCGTGGGTGCATGGGCCTAACTTTTGGTTGCGGCTTATGTAACGGTGCGTCTTATGTGTGTACAAAACCTGAAAAAATCGTAAAAAAGGCCTCTGCGGCTTGTACACAGGTGCGACTTATTGTCCGGAAAATACGGTAACATGAATAAAAAATTATATTTACATGTAATTTGATGTCAATAATTAGCAAAACAAATCAACGACATTATCAGAATAAGTTTGAGCATCCCCCTTGGTTTGGATCCTCCCACATGATCCAGCACAGTACAATTCTATCGGCAACACCAATCATACAAATGCTTACATTTAATAATTGAATCATACATATATTAACGCTATACAGAGATATTAATGATGATGCTAATATTGAATATTTGTATTTGTTAAGTCATGTTAAAAGCCAGGGTCATTTTGTGGTTTTCAAAGTTATAAATGTGCAGGAAATTGGAGAACCTTGAGAAAAACCGTTGAATGGTCAGTATCAGGCAACTGCATCACATGGGATACAAACATGTGGAGAGAGTAAATAGTATGTAAGAACTCCTGAACTTAACTCAGCCCCTTAAACTAAATCTACAATAAAATGTAGATGTTGTAGGTTATGTTAAATCAGGATTACACAGATACATTTTTGTATTAGAATAAAAGTTATTTTAGTCAAGATACAAATGTTACATTTCAAGTGTTTAAGATAGTTGTCAAATTTCTGTTACAAATTTGGTTAAGGTGGTTTGCAGGAATTGCTATTGACCGATCAGATGCTGGTATTAATATGATGAAAGTTATTTTGGTAACAAACAACATTGGAACCAAACTAGAAAATCAATTGTTTTTAAAAATGAGTTTGACAAATTAAAATATTTTATGCATTCAATTTTTCCTTAAATTAATAAAAATATGTGCTCACAAATAGGTTTTTTCATGCATGTGTCTAAACTGAAGGCCAAAATGAGGTTATATTCCTGTAGAGAACTTCGATGTATTTATAAGTGACATTTGACCCATTTTTTGTGTCAGATATATCATGTCTGTTGGAATTTTCTGACGGAAAAGCTATAATGTATATATATTATTAGATGATGGTAGCTCAAGTTATGAGTGCTGTCAATCAGGATTTTAAATGATTACACATGACATATGATTCATAGCTGTATGTATCACTCGCATGCATTTAAAAGATACTAAATTAATTTGTTTAATGTCATATGGACAATCTAAATTACTGCATACTTCTAACCTCTCACAAAGGAAAAGTGTGGCCAATAAGTGTCTTACTACCACAGTTGACTCCACAATAACCCCTTTTTACTGCATACTGCTAACCTCTCACAAAGGAAAAGTGTGGCCAATAAGTGTCTTACTACCACAGTTGACTCCACAATAACCCCCTTTTACTGCATACTTCTAACCTCTCACAAAGGAAAAGTGTGGCCAATAAATGTCTTACTACCACAGTTGACTCCACAATAACCCCCTTTTACTGCATACTTCTAACCTCTCACAAAGGAAAAGTGTGGCCAATAAATGTCTTACTACCACAGTTGACTCCACAATAACCCCCTTTTACTGCATACTTCTAACCTCTCACAAAGGAAAAGTGTGGCCAATAAATGTCTTACTACTACAGTTGACTCCACAATAACCCCCTTTTACTGCATACTTCTAACCTCTCACAAAGGAAAAGTGTGGCCAATAAATGTCTTACTACTACAGTTGACTCCACAATAACCCCCTTTTACTGCATACTTCTAACCTCTCACAAAGGAAAAGTGTGGCCAATAAATGTCTTAACTACTACAGTTGACTCCACAATAACCTCCTTTTACTGCATACTTCCAACCTCTCACAAAGGAAAAGTGTGGCCAATAAATGTATTACTACCACAGTTGACTCCACAATAACCCCATTTTACTGCATACTTCTAACCTCTCACAAAGGAAAAGTGTGGCCAATAAATGTCTTACTACTACAGTTGACTCCACAATAACCCCCTTTTACTGCATACTTCTAACCTCTCACAAAGGAAAAGTGTGGCCAATAAATGTCTTACTACCACAGTTGACTCCACGATAACCCCCTTTTACTGCATACTTCTAACCTCTCACAAAGGAAAAGTGTGGCCAATAAATGTCTTACTACTACAGTTGACTCCACAATAACCCCCTTTTACTGCATACTTCTAACCTCTCACAAAGAAAAGTGTGGCCAATAAAGTTGACTCCACAATAACCCCCTTACTTCTACCACAGTTGTCTTACTACCACAGTTGACTCCACAATAACCCCATTTTACTGCATACTTCTAACCTCTTACAAAGGAAAAGTGTGGCCAATAAATGTCTTACTACCACAGTTGACTCCACAATAACCCCCTTTTTACTGCATACTTCTAACCTCTCACAAAGGAAAAGTGTGGCCAATAAATGTCTTACTAACACAGTTGACTCCACAATAACCCCCTTTCTGCATTCAAAGAACGTGTTGTCAATAAAATCTCTTACTCTGATTTACTTCTAAACCTCTCACAAAAAGAAAACTGTGGCCAAGTAAAATTACTTACTGCTACTTCAACATGTTCTCAAAGAAAAAATGTCGCAAATAAAATAACTTACAGCATACTTCCAAACCTCCATCACAAAGAAAAGTGTTGGCAATAGAATTATTACTGCATAATTCCCAACCAATATCATAAGAAAGTGGTGGCAATATAAATCTCTTACTGCATACTTTCAACCTTTCTCAGAAAGAAAAGTGTGGCCAAATAAATATCTTACTGCATACTTTTCTAACCTCTCAGACAAAGGAAAAGTGTAGGCCCATAAATTCGTCTTACTGATACTTTCCAAACTGATCTAAAAAGATAACTTCGTCGGGTCAATAACCCCATCTCTTACTGTATACTATCCATACCTCTCTAAAAAGGAAAACTGTGGTCCAATAAATGTCTTAGTGCATACTTCCTAACCTCTCTCAACAAGTTGACCATCCACAATAACCCCCTTTTTACTGCATTTACTTCTAACCTCTCAACTAAGAAAGAAAAGTGTGGTGGCCCAACTAAATGTCCTTAGTGCATAAAAACACACGTATGACTCAACAATAACCCCCTTTCATAGCCAATAAGCGAATATTATACATAACCATGAAAGGGGCTGGACATAATGTGCAGTCAACCTTGAGTAACCAATGCTAGAAGAGAGAGGTGAGATAATCATAACTATGTTCTAATGAAGCAGTATGAAATTAATAACCAACTAACAAATGCTGACAAAAAAAATCTAATAATCCGATGCAATCAGAAAATCACATTTAACCAGTATCGTAAAATGTACATCCAAAAAGTTTCATTAATTATTATTTCAATTAATTGTTATATGAATAGCAAGCTTCCATACCTCTGTAAAGGAAAAGTGTGGCCCAATAAATAAATGTCTTACTACTACACAACCTAAAAAAAAAAAGTGTGGCCAATAAATCTCTTACTGCATACTCCAAACTCTCTAAAAAAGAAAAGTGTGGCAATAAAATAAATCTCTTACTGCTCACAACTTCCAACCTCTCTCAAAAAAAAGTGTGGCCAATAAATCTTTTACTGCATACTTCCAACTCTCTCAAAAAAAAAAAGTGTGGCCAATAAATAAATGTCATACTTACTAATCTCTCTAAAAAAAAGTGTGGCCAATAAACTCTTTGCATAACCTCTCTCAAAAAAAAAGTGTGGCCAATAAATCTCTTACTGCATACTTCCAACCTCTCTCAAAAGAAAAGTGTGGCCAATAAATCTCTTACTGCATACTTCCAACCTCTCTAAAAAAGAAAAGTGTGGCCAATAAATCTCTTACTGCATACCAACCTCTCTCAAAAGAAAAGTGTGGCCAATAAATCTCTTGCATACCACAGTTGATCCACAATAACCCCCCTTTCATGGCCAGTCAGGATTATTGACCATGAATGGGCTTGAATCCCCTATGCATTGCCTAATCACGCGATTATTCACATGACCATGAAAGGGGATGCGGGACATGTGTGCAGTCAAAACCAATTGGTAACAAATGTAGTATAGAGAGGGGTGTTTATCTTACTTAAACCTTGTTCTATTGGATAAAATTAAATCAATTAAACGTATTATTAACCGATACTGACAAGATTTTCTTAAAAAAATGTCAATAATGCAATAAGAAAATTACATTTATTTAAATGCTTCATCACAAAGCTTCCATTATGTATTTCAATTAACTTCACGTATGATATGAGAGCGACTCTGTATTGTAAGGAAGTTTTAAATCTAAAGGTGCACTTTATATCAATATGCATTTTATCTTGACAATTAAAAAACCTCTGATGGGAAATTAATTTTACATAAAATGTACTTACTATTTTAGTTTCCGACAATTTCTTTGTTTTTCTTGCAATCGCTGAACAGAGCTTGATAATAATCCAATTGTTTCATACTGTACATATCCCCTAAAAATATTTTGATGCAGCATTTCGCAGAATCAAAGTTTTTATCTCTACATATGGCAAATCTCCTTATGCTCTTTTTGATGGATAATGACAAACTGATGTATTAACATTGAGCAAAGAACCTCTAATACTGAAAAGTACTCACAAGCATAATAGGTACAGGTAAATCAAAACAGAGAACAATAAGAGGGTTGGGGTGTAGGGATGAAAAAGGTAGGTGCATGAATTCTCGTCATCTCTCACGGGACATTATTACCCCCCTCGCTTTGCTCGGGAGTAATAAATCCCTTATTACTCGAAAGCCATGCAATAACCTTTACTAGTTGCCTATTAAAGTGTCAGCAATAAAGGAGTATGTGAAAAGATCTCAAAACAGTCTTTAAATGTATGGGTTATTGTATGGTACCAAGACACCCAAGTGATTGGGCAGGAGCCAGAGTGCCTCACTTGTTCACAATGAAAAATAAAGACGATGAAAAACAAAATCGCAATTTTAGGGTTTTATTACATCATATCCTCATTTGTGATGTTTGTACAGATCGGGACGCGATGATTCCTGAAAGTAAATCATAAATGTTAATTGTGTTTTAGTTGAGGTCCCAGTAGATCGACCTGTCAGATAGACTCACCTATATAGGTGTAGTAATGTCTAACCTAGTAAAACAATAAACAGGACCTCCAATCACTTCTCTTCTCTCTTTGTTCTCTTACTGTGTCTAAACAAACTATCTAACTGATGCAGTGGAAATTAAAAACATAGTCATTAGGTGAAGAGGTCACAGTTTCCTCATGTCTATTACTTATTACTTGCCTAGACATGGTAACTTGTTGAGTTCTCCAGTTAGTTTCCGTGGTAATTCCATAGTAAGTTTTATCTATCTGCCAGCATTAGAACACTACAGATTAACTTCTCCGGCACCTGTTCTGATATGATCATTTGTAAAGGTATGTTTGCATGTTTTTAACTTTTTTTGTTGTTGAAACAATCATATTGTATACCCTCGTATTGAAATATGTACAAATGGCATGTTTTTCGTCTGTTGCAAAGAAGATTTTTATAAAGGATCTAAGGGCCGGTGAGCTTATGTCATGGCGCGGCGTCCGTCGTCCGTCCGTCCGTCCGTCTGTCGTCCGTCTCCGTCAACATTTCCTTTTAAATCGCTACAAGTCATAGAGTTCTGGATGGATTATAACCAAATTTGGCCAGAAATATCCTTGGGGGAAGGGGAACAGAACTTCTATAAATTTTGGTTCTGACCCCCAGGGGGCAGGAGGGGCGGGGCCCAATAGGGGTAATAGAGGTAAATCCTATAAATCGCTACTTGTCCTAGAGTTCTGCATGGATTGTAACCAAATTTGGCCAGAAACATCCTTGGGGAAAGGGGAACCGAACTTGTATAAATTTTGGCTCTGACCCCCTTGGGGCAGGAGGAGCGGGGCCCAATAGGGGTAATAGAGGTAAATCCTATAAATCGCTACTTGTCCTAGAGTTCTGCATGGATTGTAACCAAATTTGGCTAGAAACATCCTTGGGGGAAGGGGAACAGAACTTGTATAAATTTTGGCTCTGACCCCCAGGGGGCAGGAGGGGCGGGGCCCAATAGGGGTAATAGAGGTAAATCGTATAAATCGCTACTTGTCCTAGAGTTCTGCATGGATTGTAACCAAATTTGGCCACAAACATCCTTGAGGGAAGGGGAACAGAACTTGTATAAATTTTGGCTCTGACCCCCTGGGGGCAGGAGGGGCAGGGCCCAATAGGGGTAATAGAGGTAAATCCTATAAATCTCTACTTGTCCTAGAGTTCTGCATGGATAGTAACCAAATTTGGCCAGAAACATCCTTGGGGGAAGGGGAACAGAACTTGTATAAATTTTGGCTCTGACCCCCAGGGGGCAGGAGGGGCGGGGCCCAATAGGGGTAATAGAGGTAAATCCTATAAATCGCTACTTGTCCTAGAGTTCTGCATGGATTGTAACCAAATTTGGCCAGAAACATCCTTGGGGGAAGGGGAACAGAACTTGTATAAATTTTGGCTCTGACCCCCTGGGGGCAGGAGGGGCGGGGCCCAATAGGGGTAATAGAGGTAAATCCTATAAATTGCTACTTGTCCTAGAGTTCAGCATGGATTGTAACCAAATTTGGCCACAAACATCCTTGGGGGAAGGGGAACAGAACTTGTATAAATTTTGGCTCTGACCCCCTGGGGGCAGGAGGGGCGGGGCCCAATAGGGGTAATAGAGGTAAATCCTATAAATCGCTACTTGTCCTAGAGTTCTGCATGGATTGTAACCAAATTTGGCCAGAAACATCCTTTGGGGAAGGGGAACAGAACTTGTATAAATTTTGGCTCTGACCCCCAGGGGGCAGGAGGGGCGGGGCCTAATAGGGGTAATAGAGGTAAATCGTATAAATCGCTACTTGTCCTAGAGTTCTGCATGGATTGTAACCAAATTTGGCCAGAAACATCCTTGGGGGAAGGGGAACAGAACTTGTATAAATTTTAGCTCTGACTCCCTGGGGGCAGGAGGGGCGGGGCCCAATAGGGGTAATAGAGGTAAATCGTATAAATTGCTACTTGTCCTAGAGTTCTGCATGGATTGTAACCAAATTTGGCCAGAAAACATCCTTGGGGGAAGGGGAACAGAACTTGTATAAATTTTAGCTCTGACCCCCTGGGGGCAGGAGGGGCGGGGCCCAATAGGGGTAATAGAGGTAAATCGTATATAAATCGCTACTTGTCCTAGAGTTCTGCATGGATTTTAACCAAATTTGGCCACAAACATCCTTGAGGGAAGGGGAACAGAACTTGTATAAATTTTGGCTCTGACCCCCAGGGGCAGGAGGGGCGGGGCCCAATAGGGGAAATAGAGGTAAATCGTATAAATCGCTACTTGTCCTAGAGTTCTACATGGATTGTAACAAAATTTGGCCACAAACATCCTTGGGAGAAGGGGAAAAGTACTTGTATAAATTTTGGCTCTGACCCCCTGGGGGCAGGAGGGATGGGGCCCAATTGGGGAAATAGAGGTAAATCCTATAAATTGCTACTTGTCCTAGAGTTCTGCATGGATTGTAACCAACTTTGGCCAGAAACATCCTTGGGGTTAACAGAATTCGTATAAATTTTGGCTTTGACCCCCCTGGAGGAGAAAGAGTGGGTCCCAATAGGGGAATAAGAGGTAAATATCCAAATTTCTTCAGTAAAGAAACAATGAACTTATATTCAGAACATTTCTTGGCATTACAAACCAGGGATGTACAGCATATTGTATACCCTCGTATTGAAATATGTACAAATGGCATGTTTTTCGTCTGTTGCAAAGAAAATTTTTATAAAGGATCTATTGAGGTTGTTTAATATATAAAAATAAATTGTTTAATTTTTCATATGATCTGCACTGTTTGTCTGATCATTGTGTTTTTGTTTGTTTGAGTTTTACGGCCCATCGACAACTAAGGTCATTTAGGGCCATGATCATAGTGTAAAAGAGCTCTTGAAGTTAAAGTATCAGTGAAAATGAAATAAGAAGTAAGGACTTACCAGTATAGACAAATATTATGCAAACGCAAATTTCACTGGAGAAATGAAACTTAGAAATGATGACTTGTGTACTAAAATATAATGGAATAATCCAGTTATGCTTGTTGTATTTGTACCAATGCTGTGCAGCATGTACATGTCTAGAATTGATCAGGTAGCACTGTGTTTGATTTTAACTTTTAACACTTGATTGGTTATAATAAATTGAAAATTTGATTGGGTGTCGGTGTAATAAATAGGAATTCTGATTGGGTGAAACAGATAGAAATTCTGATTGGCTAAAATAAATAGAAATTCTGATTGTGTGTAATAAATAGAAATTCTGATTGGGTGTAACAGATAGAAATTCTGATTGGCTAAATAGAAATTCTGTTTAGGAATTGTGATTGGCTACAATAAAAAGAACTTCTGATTGGCTACAATAAATAAAAATTCTGATTGGCTGTAATGAAACTAGTATCAAATTGCTATACAGCAGGAACAGGATATGGCTTTGTTAGTATGGACAGTTAATTAGCCCTGAAATGGTTACTGCTAATGGATCTAATAGGTGAAAATCTGTCCACTTCCTTAATGATAGATACAAAGTGTCAATAAAAGAAGTTTCGATTGCCCTGACATACTTACCCTATTAGAAACCTCTGCTGTGCTAACTGGTCGGCTTTATTGGTATATATAGATTCAATGTTTACTTTCTAAAAAAGCAACTATCTGATTAGTTAATAAGTAGATACCGGTATGCCTTATTGGCTATTCAAGATATTTGATTGACTAATCAATAAACAGAATTATTTCAAATTTTTTAAACGAAACATCTGATCGGTGGATTAGTAAACACATGTCTGATTGGCTAATATAAGTATAACAATTTGATTGACGAATAATGAATTGAATAGAAGTTTTAATGATTGCTTTGTTAAAAAGGAAACATCTGATTGGTTGATGAGTAAACATGTTTTGGCTATAGAGTTCAAATGAGTCTTCAGGGATGAATGAGTTATAGTTGTGATTGAATAACAGATAGAAATACTCAAGTGGTTAATCGTTAAATTATTATATTTTATGACGGAGAGAAATATTTTTATTATTTAATTTTTGTAATGAATAGAAATGTCCAATTATTATATACCATGTCCTATTGATGATGGGACATTTCTAAAACAATTACCAAATAAATATGAAAATTGAATGAAAAGTAATAAGGTGCCTGGAGTGTAATGGTTTTTGATCATCCAGATGTTATGGGCGAAGTAAAATCCTTCATAAGGAAGTTCTTTATATTTGTGATCTTAAACAGGTCAAATGAAACACTTCATTAGAGTCCATGCTTCATACACAGCCGTCCACCTAATCTGACGATGTATCGGTCAAACAACCTAATGTTATGGTCATTTGTGGCTGTTCCCTAGTCAAGTTTGATGGATGATGGTCAGTTATGGCAGCTGAGCCTAATCTCAGAAAGCAGGGTAGATGAAATTGGCTATATATTGGGAGAATACTGCTCTAGATCATCTCAACTCTTGAAAGGTCAAAGCACATAAGATCTGGATCATTGGAGTGCTTGTTTAGAGTAGAATGTGGTACGATATTGCAGATGTCTGGCGTTACGATTGAATTAGTTTACTTTGTCAATACAATCAGTACGGATCCTTTACCATTTCGGGATCCGAGTCCTTGAGTTTCCAAAGTGTGGTAGTGTCGCAATCGGCTTAAGCTAGATTTTTTGGCCATGAGGCATGTAAATGTCACAAATAATATATGCTGACGTTAATGTATCGTATATTGACATCCATTTGATTAGAGTTCAGTTTTAGGGAATCTTTCATGATCAAATCTGAGAACTAGTAAATGTCACCAGCAGTATTACATGTATTGAATTAAAATAAAATGTCAATGACCGATTGCGAGCTGTCACCCAATGATTTGCTGCTTGTCGGCCATCTTATATACATGGTTGCTGGTGATTGGTAGTCCGTCTTCCTAAGATGAAATTCTAAAACACCTCAGAACTGACATATCGTGTGCATGAAGATGCAATTTGAACTCCTCCGATATAAATGTCTCACATTGACCTCGGATGTGACAGTCTGTGACACAATCTTTTTTCGTTGCTAGTCATTTGGACTAGTAAACCTCTAAATTTAACTTGTTCGACTATTTAATCACTAGTCCAAATTAAATATACAGCCATTTTGCTTCAGCACTTCAAATTCAGTCATGGTAAGTTTACATTTTTTTAACCAAATTGCAGTCTGGATGCTTTTATGAACACAAATTCTCACAAAATGATGCACCCGGACTGAAATAAAAATATCAAAATAAAAATAAATAAAGAATGCAATTGACCACCGCTCTTGTAAATGTAGTATTTAATAATATTAATCGAATGGGGAGCCACAAGTCCAATCGGACTAGTTCATTACAATCGTCACTAGTCCAGCTATAAAATTACTAGTCATGGGCATCGGACTAGTGCTTAAAGTCGCAGACTGATGCAAGAGCATCAATTTTGAAACTAAGGGACTACTTTCATAACCACATGTTTACCTGCAGGGTTATTATCCCTTGAAAAGATCAGTTAATCTATGCTGTATGTTGTTTATCTCGAAGGAGAAAAGGTTACATTCGATTTCTTACAATAAGGCTATATAGTAGTACAACATTTTAGTAACTGTTTATTTTCTTATGCTGACTTAGAGTGTAATGTAAGGTTTAACAGCAAAAATTTTTGTTTTAGGTCACCTGACTCTCAGGTGACCTATTCTAATCGCCTTTTGTTAGTCGTCGTGCGTCGTACGTTGTCCATCGTGCGTCGTCCGTCGTATGTCCGTAAACAATTTACATTTTTGACTTCTTCTCCAAAACTGCTGAAGCAATTTCAATTAAATTTTGCACAAACCTTCTATGGCATAAGGCCAATCAAAATTGTGAATTATATGGTCCCCACCCCCCAGGGAGCTATGGAAGGGGCCAAAAGGGGTAAAATTGATTATTTTTCATAGGAAATTAGTCAAACTGGGTTAGAATTATTAGTCTGAAATAGCATTTTAACATCATGTCCATATTGGTCATGGCCGACCCCCAGGGGCCAGATAATCTTTATAGATTGGAAGGTCTTAAGGCCCTTTACAAAAATTTGTGAATTTCATGACCCTGGGATCTAAGATTTTCCCCTGGGGAGGGGGTCAAATTTACTATAGTTTATATAGGATAAACACATTTAGGAACATTATTTGCTTAGTTTTCATAGGAAATTAGTCAATCTTGGTTAAAATTATTAGCCTGAGATAGCATTTTAACATCATATCCATATTGGTCCTGGCCGACCCCCAGGGGCCAGAGGGTTGGGGCCAAAAGGGGTCAAAATGGATAACATTTCAAAAATCTTTCTTCTGAATTCACAGATTTGATGGAACCAAATACATGTAATATTCATAGATTAAAAAGTCAAATTTATAAAATCACTGACTGACTTCAAGGGCCTGATGGGCAAATATATAGTGTTAATATGCATGTCTTTGTTTCATTCTGTATCTGAACTCAGATGACCGTTAAGGCCCATGGGCCTCTTGTTTTACATATTTTTACACCTATTGCATCCAAGGTCATGTTATACATCAGAGAAGTTCCGATTGCATGAAGAAAGAGAGAACTTTTTTGGTTGTGTCAGGATGGTTTAAACATCACTGGCATTACATGTATTTATATGTGTGAAACTGGACTTGGGGTCAAACACCAGAAACCAAGCAGCTCAATCAGTAGACCATCGGACTGTTGTTAGGAGGTCCTGGGGGTTCAAACCCCGATCTGGTGGTGTAAGGGTGGTGGTGGTGGTGGTGTAAGGGTCTTGTACGTTGGCTGATTTATGCCATTTCGTCTCAAATATCTTAATTCTTGTCTTTTCGCCCCAAAAAGACGAAAATTAACAAATTTAAACTTCGTCTTTTCGCGGCGAAAAGACGAAAAGTCAAACACGAAAAGACAAAAGTGAAGCATGCTATTTAGCACCTTTAATTTTCGTATTTTCGCCTTCAAAAATCTCATCTTTTTGGGCAGAAAAGGCCAAAAAATTAACAAACCTTAATTTCCGTCTTTTCGTCTTTTCGCCCCGAAAAGACAAAAATTAACAAACCTTAAATTTCGTCTTTTTGTTTTTTCGCCCCGAAAAATTACATATTACAGATAGACTTTGTTATCTTTCATATACGACGGAGATTATAATGTAATTTCTAATGTACAATTATGATGAAGACCATGTCATGTATGTAGTCAAAATGTCTTTTCAAATAATACACAGTACATTGTACCTACTGATTGATTGTTATAATTAACTGTATTTGAGCAATTTCTTAGTACAAGTCCTTCCTTTAAACTCAAAGTCTTCACGAGTTGTCTTTCATTAATTATTTTGTTAACAAGTTGATCTGTGGTTCAAACGCTTTCAGATATTATCCGCCGACAACTTTTTTTTTCAAGTTGTGTAGGGGAGGCAAATACGGTAATTGCTATGCTTAGCATCTTAAGTTCATTATGTGCCGAACATATACACGGCAATGTTTTGATAAGCGTCATTGCTAAATAGGGCGATTAGAACACAAAGAATAAGATATTAATGAATTTAAAAAAATGTATCAATCAAGCTAAAAGATTAGCGGAATGACGAATCTGTTAGTGGCACGTGGCACATGCCACGTGTGAGAAATCTACGTTTCTGCTGTAAACATACATGTTGACTTCTGTTTTAAAACTTCTAATCTTAGTTATTGATGAAGACACTTGTAATACTATCAATTTAATAAATCGATTGTTATAATAAACTACTTTGATGCTTCCATATGAACAATTAAGTCACTATTAAGATAAAAAGATTTCAAAATGACTTCCACACCGGACCGGAAGACGAAACGACGAAAATTAAGGTTTGTTAAATTTCGTCTTTACGGGGAGAAAAGACAAAAGATGAAATTTAAGGTTTGCTAAGACGAAAAGACAAGATTTTTGAAGGCGAAAAGACAAAAATTAAAGGTGCTAATTAACGTGCTTTACTTTTGTCTTTTCGTGCATAACTTTTTGTCTTTTCATACTATTATGCAGGTGGTATATTTTATGCGTGACACCGGGTAGTGTTGAGAGGGGTTAGGATTAAGGGAGGGGGTTGGGACAAATATAAGGCAGTGCTACTTAAACCTATCCGATCTTGTCTTAACTTCACATGAAGGTGGTTGGGGGAACTTTATTGTAGACATAACTTTTTTTTTATTATTTTTGTAGCTATAATGCTATATACAGTAAAACATGTTTATAACAAAATATAATTATAACAAACTATGCTTATAACAAAATAACTTTGTTGGTCCTTAGAGGTTCTCTTCTATAACCATGTTTTACTGTACACAACCAACATTTCTCTTAAAAAATTCGTTAAAAAAAGTTAAGCATTTCTGTGGATTACGTTGATATTTTGCTGGATGTGTCTAACAGATTAATCCAGGCTGATGGTGTCCTCATCAATATCATTAGAAGCATTATCAGCAGACATCATCTTGTGAGGTATATATTTCACCATCATGAGGATCTACTCCACCCACCTATAACCACAAACACAGGCCGAGTGTAAAAACATTAACCATACACTAACACAGGCCGAGTGTAAAAACATTTACCATACACTAACACAGGCTGCATACCACATCAGACAAATCAATCTCAACATAGTCCACATAGTGACAGTATCATTGTTATTATGAGAGATTTTTAAAATCAATGGATTTATGGGATTTTACATATGCAGTATAGATGTAATATACCAGGTATGTTCCCATACTGTAAAGATGTGAGATGTGTCCTCTACAGAAGAGATCTGAGGTTTGTCCTCTACAGTAGAGATATTTGATGTGTCCTCTACAGTAGAGATATTTGATGTGTCCTCTACAGTAGAGATATTTTATGTGTCCTCTACAGTAGAGATATTAGATGTGTTCTCTGCAGTAGAGATGTGAGATGTGTCCTCTACAATAGAGATATTAGATGTGTCCTCTACAATAGAGATATTAGATGTGTCCTCTACAATAGAGATATTAGATGTGTCCTCTACAGTAGAGATATTAGATGTGTCCTCTACAGTAGAGATATTAAATGTGTCCTCTACAGTAGACACGTTAGATGTCTTCTCTACAGTAGATATATTAGATGTCTTCTCTACAGTAGATATATTAGATGTGTTCTCTATAGTAGAGATATTAGATGTGTCCTTTACAGAAGAGATGTGAGATGTGTCCTCTACAGTAGAGATATTGGATGTTTTCTCAACAGTAGAGATATTAGATGTGTTCTCTACAGTAGAGGTGTTAGATGTGTCCTCTTCAAGAGAGATTTTAGATGTGTCCTTTACAGAAGAGATGTCAGATGTGTCCTCTACAGTAGAGATATTGGATGTGTTCTCTATAGTAGAGATGTGAGATGTGTCCTCTTCAACAGTAGAGATGTTAGATGTGTCCTCTACAGTAGAGATGTTAGATGTGTCCTCTACAATAGAGATATTAGATGTGTCCTCTACAATAGAGATATTAGATGTGTCCTCTACAGTAGAGATATTAGATGTGTCCTCTACAGTAGAGATATTAGATGTGTCCTCTACAGTAGAGATATTAGATGTGTCTCTACAGAAAGATGATAGATGTGTTCTCTATAGTAGAGATGTTAGATGTGTCCTCTACAGTAGAGATATTAGATGTTCCTCTACAGTAAAATGTTAGTGTCTTCTCTACAGTAGATATATAGATGTGTTCTCTATAAGAGATGTAGATGTGTTCTCTATAGTAGAGATATTAGATGTGTCCTTTACAGAAGAGATGTGAGATGTGTTCCTCTACAGTAGAGATATTGGATGTTTTCTCAACAGTAGAGATATTAGATGTGTTCTCTACAGTAGAGATGTTAGATGTGTCCTCTACAATAGAGATATTAGATGTGTCCTCTACAATAGAGATATTAGATGTGTCCTCTACAATAGAGATATTAGATGTGTCCTCTACAGTAGAGATATTAGATGTGTCCTCTACAGAAGAGATGTGAGATGTGTCTCTACAGTAGAGATATTAGATGTGTCCTCTACAGTAGATATATTAGATGTGTTCTCTACAGTAGAGATATTAGATGTGTTCTCTACAGAAGAGATGTGAGATGTGTTCTCTATAGTAGAGATATTAGATGTGTCCTCTACAGTAGACATGTTAGATGTCTTCTCTACAGTAGAGATATTAGATGTGTTCTCTACAGAAGAGATGTGAAATGTGTTCTCTATAGTAGAGATATTAGATGTGTTCTCTATAGTAGAGATATTAGATGTGTCCTTCACAGAAGAGATATTAGATGTGTCCTTTACAGAAGAGATGACAGATGTTTCCTCTACAGTAGAGATATTGGATGTTTTCTCAACATTAGAGATATTAGATGTGTCCTCTACAGTAACGATATTAGATGTGTCCTCTACAGTAGAGGTGTTAGATGTGTCCTCTACAGTAAAGATATTAGATGTGTCCTCTACAGTAGAGATATTAGATGTGTCCTCTACAATAAAGATATTAGGTGTGTCCTCTACAGTAAAGATATTAGATGTGTCCTCTACAGTAGAGATATTGGATGTTTTCTCAACATTAGAGATATTAGATGTGTCCTCTACAGTAAAGATGATAGATGTGTCCTCTACAGTAGAGATATTAGATATGTCCTCTACAGTAGAGATGTTAGATGTGTCCTCTACAGTAGAGATGCGAGATGTTCCAGCATGTATACAGTAGAGATGTGAGATGTGTCCTTTACAATAGAGATATTAGATGTGTTCTCTACAGTAGAGATATTAAATGTGTCCTCTACAGTAGATATGTTAGATGTGTCCTCTACAGTAGAGATGTGAGATGTGTCCTCTACAGTAGAGATGTTAGATGTGTCCTCTACAGTAGAGGTGTGAGATGTGTCCTCTACAGTAGTGATGTGAGATGTGTCCTCTACAGTAGAAATGGAAGATTTGTCCTCTACAGTAGAGATATTAGATGTGTCTTCTAAAGTAGAAATGGGAGATTTGTGAGATGTGATCTAAAATACCCAGTAGATACATCATTATGCTTGCATGCAGAAGTTAAGATGCGATATGTGGTCCTTTAAACAACACAGAGGTGATATTTTGGTTGTCTTTCTCCATGTGATAGTGATTATGTTTTAAAAATTTTGTTTTGGCTTTGCTACAATTCCAAATAAGATAAAATTAAGGTGTCTCTATTTTGATTTGATAGAGACCGAATTCCGACCATTTTTGGTTTGAGAATGACTTGATCCGACACAAGTCACTTTCGATGTGCAGCACGATTTCTTGCGAAATAGAATGCATTGATTAAGTAATATAGTTTCACAGCACCATTTTATGTGGCATTGATTCTCTTGGTTAAGTCGCCTCATTGTTTTGCCGTGTCGCGTGGCAGCACGGCCACGGCTGCACCGTGAGAGACAATGATGTTTTAGAGGTCAGCTATGCCAACATGGGTGTAAAGCCAGAATTGATCAAATTTCATAATCTGCTTCAGCAGTAAATCACACGAAAAAAAATGTGAAGAAGGAGAAAAGGCTAATAGATTTCTATTTCTCCAATAAAGTCAGGAAAATTGAGGGCTATGGATTGTGATTAGTTCACTATGACTACTAGTACAACACTCTGTTTGGAGCAAGGAGCGACAATGCATCAAACTAAATATGCTATACTCGTAGATGCATTAGAGCAAAAATTGCCAGCGAATGAAGCATATTGTGTAATATTCGTACATGTATACATTGTGTAAAAGGATCTTACATCAGTTTGAATTTATTAAGAGTTTTTATAACAGGTCTAAGAAGTAGAAGAAGGGTAGTTTTATTGGTTGGAGGGGTTCCTCAGGGTCCCTAGGTCTAAGAAGTTTTATATTTGTGGTTTATCTTAGTATCAAATCCATGGAAACTTGTGATATTTATCCCCCGCCCAACGAAGTTATATACAAATGGGTTCCGTCCGTCCGTCAGTCCGTCTGTCCGTCTGTCGTCCGTCCGTCCGAATGGTTTCCGGAGCATAACTCTAAAACCAGTAGAGATATTTCCACGAAACTTCATACACACATTGGTCTACAGATACAGATTTTGAGGCTGATCGGAAAAACAAGATGGCCGCCAGGCAGCCATCTTTGATTTTGGCAGTTGAAGTTTGTTATCGATATTTCTTGAGAACTACTAAAGGGATTTTGTTCAAACTTCACATGGAGGGTTCCCTTGGTCCCTAGTTGTGCAATACATATTTTGAGGCTGATCGGAAAAACAAGATGGCCACCAGGCAGCCATCTTTGATTTTGGCAGTTGAAGTTTGTTATCGATATTTCTTGAGAACTACTGAAGGGATTTTGTTCAAACTTCACATGGAGGGTACCCTTGGTCCCTAGTTGTCCCTTAGAGATTTTGAGGCTAATCGGAAAAACAAGATGGCCGCCAGGCAGCCATCTTTGATTTTGGCAGTTGAAGTTTGTTATCGATATTTCTTGAGAACTACTGAAGGGATTTTGTTCAAACCTCACATGGAGGTTACCCTTGGTCCCTTTTTGTGCCATACATATTTTGAGGCTGATCGGAAAAACAAGATGGCCGCCAAGCGGCCATCTTCGATTTTGATAGTTAAGGTTTGATATCCCTATTTCTCAAAATGTGCTGAAGGGATCTTTCTCAAATTTAATATGTAGGTTCCCCTAGGGCCCTTGTTGTGCATATTGCATTTTTGGACCAATCGATGAACAAGATGGCCGCCAGGCCGCCATCTTGGATTTTGATAGTTAAAGTTTGTTATGGCTATTTCTCAGATAGTACTGAAGGGATCTGTCTCAAATTCCATATGTAGGTTCCCCTAGGGACCTAGTTGTGCATATTGCATTTTGGGACCGATAGGTCAACAAGATGGCCGCCAGGCAGCCATCTTGGATTTTGTCATTCAAAGTTTGTTATCGCTATTTCTCAGAAAGTATGAATTGATCTTTCTCAAATTTCACATGTATGTTCCCCTAGGGCCCTAGTTGTGCATATTGTGATTTGGGACCGATTGATCAACAAGATGGCCGCCAAGGAGTCATCTTGGATTTTGATAGTTGAAGTTTGTTACCGCTATTTCTCAAAAGGTACTGAAGCGATCTGTCTCAAATTTTATATGTAGTGTGTTTGAAAAAGTTTAAAAAGTAGAGAAAAGATCCATCTTTCCTTTGTCAGATATAGATCATTCTTTGGTGGGTGCCAAGATCCCTCTGGGATCTCTTGTTTCTGTAACCATAGAAACATTGCTGAAAATATCATATTTTTGTAGCAGGTTCATTTCCGGAGCATAACTCTAAAACCAGCAGAAATATTTCCACTTCATAGACACATTCATTTTATGGTCTAGTAGTACCTTTTGCTATTTTTAGGTTTTTATTTTTTGCACTTTTTCCTGTTTTTATTTTCATACACAAGTCTCCACAATCTAACTTACTTCAGCTTTGATATCTCCATTGGCGGGGGATCTGAATGACTATGTCCTTGTTTATATCTGAATTAATATTTGGCCCACTATTATCAGATGATGCACTATTCAAATTGCCCATCATTCCTCTGTTTGTAAGCCATTCTTGTTACTGCTATTTCTCAAAAAGTACCCCATACTAAAGGAATCACTTTCAAATTTCATAGATAGACTTACCGTATTTGACCGCAAATAAGACCCCTCCCGCAAATAAGACCCCCCACCTATTTTGACACATTTTCAGACTTAGGGGGGATGTCTGCAAATAAGACCCCCCACCACTTTTTCAGTTTACTGGATGATGGAATTGAGCAATGAAGTAATTAAAAATATCAACAAAAAAGATTTTGTATCGGGACTTATTTTTGTTTGTTTTATCGTCATAAAAAGATCACGTAGTAAACAACTGTTTGTGTGCTTGTTATTTTTGTCATTTAATTCAAGTTAATTCACTGGTGATTTTATTTAACTACCAATAACTTCGAATTGTGGACAGTGCTAATATCTAATTTGAGGTTATTTTCAACAAAATACGCCGATATATGTTTCCATGAACACTTCATATCGGCATGGTCAACAACGTTTTATTGTTCGTACGGCTTGTCATTTTTTACATGAATCGGCAAAGATATTCGTCATTGATGCGAATCGTTTCTGCAGTCGTGGATTCTAACTCAATACAATCATTACCTTAAATATCTACTTAAGGCATTTACAGTTTCAAATATGTTTATTTGTGAACGTAACGTACCTGTAGTTCACGACCAGTTGGAGAAACCATGCTTTACTTTTCGGCCGCCATGTTTTGTTTACGCAGTCAGTATAATATGATTAGCCGCAAAGTTTCGTATTTTACTCTGGATACAAAAATACTTGCTACGATGTTTTAATGCAGTTAATACTTGGATTAAGTTCTGAAATATTATCAAACTATCGTCGTATCAATAACAATACCTATCAAATTCCCAAAACACGACCCGGTGTGAAAATGTGAAAGTATGGCTTCAACCCGGCGCCATTTTCCTACACATGTGTGTACGATGTTACAAACAACTGCATAAGTGCATGTCGGCACGTTGAAGTTAAATCACGATCGTTTGCTTATTTGGCTGAGACAAATGTACGTAAATTCTTCTGTTTATGAAAGAATTTGGTATGTAAACGTTTGCAGCGAATTTTAAGTAGACCTGAGCCTGAACGGCGATCGTCCTTCCGATTGACGGCGATTGATTCACGTGTTTACTAAGACGGAGATGTAGTTGTGATCGTAAACAATAACCGAATTTGAATATCTTAATATAACTATACGAATTCCTATACGGATTATTAAAACTTCTGGATTAAAATGACATTGCTTATGATGCTGTTTCTTCGTTTTGATTCATTGGTGAATGTCCGCGTGACTCATGCAAAATGTGCGTTTCCCTTTCAGACTTGCGTTACAACTGCCCTAGTTTAGTTTATATTTTAATTTGTCATAACATTTGATTTAATTTTACTCATACGTCTTCATAATTATTATAAATATTTGAACATCTTGCTATCACCCATCTGTCATACGACTGTTACAACAATGACAGGACATTAAAAAATCCAAGATGGCGACCTCATTGATCGATGTTATCAGGCGGGTTGTCCGCAAATAAGACCCCCAACCACTTTTGACCTTTATTTCTTCTCTGGGAGGGGGGTCTTATTTGCGGTGAAATACGGTATATTTGACATAAATATGCATATTGCATTTTGGGACGGATTCATCAAAAAAAAAATCCGAAAGGCAGCATTCTTTGATTTTGAAGAAATTACTGACGCGATCTGTCTGAATTTTCATATGTAGATTCCCCTTGGTGCCTGTTGATATTGCTGAATGGATACAAGATGGCTAACGGGCGTATAAAATTGGTCTTTTTTCATCTGTAATTCTTGTTTGCTTTGTATTTGTTTTACTTTTGTTTACCAGTGGAGGTCTTCAAAGGATATGCTAGATTTTGTTTGTACCCGGTATATCACCACAAGCCTTTCACCTTTGGGTTGCGAGTTCAAAACTGGTGTGAGGCTGTTGCCAGGTACTGCCATAGGTTGGTGGTTTTTCTCTGGGTACTCCTATTTTCCTCCACCTCCTAAGCTTGCCACATCCTTAAATTACCCTGGCTATTATTAGGAAGTAAGCAGCTGTTAATTAATCAGGCTTTGTTGATTCCTGATGAAATGTGCCATCATAATTAATTACAAATGAATTTTCAAAAATATAACACTATTGCTTGTCTATAAAACATCAATAGGTAATCCATTATTGATTAATTTTCACTAACCCGGGTGTTAATCTGAACTGTTCACCCTACTATCACAGTTGAAGGTATTGATAACAGCACTTCCGAGTGTAATAATTACTTGTTAATTAACACCTGAATGAACAGGTAGGTGTAGTGGTGGTGATGAAGTTGTCTAACAGGATTATGTCCTAGCTGCTTCAGTAACCTATAGTTGGCCTGGACTTCATTGAGAGATTATGGCTACCTATACAAGAGAGTATGACTTGATGGCAGTGTACAACTTGATGACAGAGTATGAATTTCTGGTTGAGAGTATGACTTGCTGAGAGGGTATAGCTTACTTACAAGTATCACTTAATCATGACAAAATAAAGCTCAATGACAGAATATGGCTCGTTAACAGAGTATGGCTTTATGACAGAGAATGGCTTCATGACAGAGTATGGCTTTATGACAGAGTATGAATTTCTGATTGAGAGTATGACTTGATGGCAGTGTACAACTTGATGACAGAGTATGAATTTCTGATTGAGAGTATGACTTGCTGAGAGGGTATAGCTTACTTACAAGTATCACTTAATCATGACAAAATAAAGCTCAATGACAGAATATGGCTCGTTAACAGAGTATGGCTTTATGACAGAGTATGGCTTCATGACAGAGTATGGCTTTATGACAGAGTATGAATTTCTGATTGAGAGTATGACTTGATGGCAGTGTACAACTTGATGACAGAGTATGAATTTCTGATTGAGAGTATGACTTGATGGCAGTGTACAACTTGATGACAGAGTATGAATTTCTGATTGAGAGTATGACTTGCTGAGAGGGTATAGCTTACTTACAAGTATCACTTAATCATGACAAAATAAAGCTCAATGACAGAATATGGCTCGTTAACAGAGTATGGCTTTATGACAGAGTATGGCTTCATGACAGAGTATGAATTTCTGGTTGAGAGTATGACTTGCTGAGAGGGTATAGCTTACTTACAAGTATCACTTAATCATGACAAAATAAAGCTCAATGACAGAATATGGCTCGTTAACAGAGTATGGCTTTATGACAGAGTATGGCTTCATGACAGAGTATGAATTTCTGGTTGAGAGTATGACTTGCTGAGAGGGTATAGCTTACTTACAAGTATCACTTAATCATGACAAAATAAAGCTCAATGACAGAATATGGCTCGTTAACAGAGTATGGCTTTATGACAGAGTATGGCTTCATGACAGAGTATGAATTTCTGGTTGAGAGTATGACTTGCTGAGAGGGTATAGCTTACTTACAAGTATCACTTAATCATGACAAAATAAAGCTCAATGACAGAATATGGCTCGTTAACAGAGTATGGCTTTATGACAGAGTATGGCTTCATGACAGAGTATGAATTTCTGGTTGAGAGTATGACTTGCTGAGAGGGTATAGCTTACTTACAAGTATCACTTAATCATGACAAAATAAAGCTCAATGAATATGGCTCGTTAACAGAGTATGGCTTTATGACAGAGTATGGCTTTATGACAGAGTATGAATTTCTGATTGAGAAGATGACTTGCTGTGTCGGTTTTGCTTACCGACAGGAGATGACTTACTGACAGAGTATATGGCTTGTTGATTGAGATATGACTTGCTGATACAGCATAACTAATAGTATTGCTGATAGTATGACTTGCTAACTCAGTACACCACATTCGACCCTATAAGCGCCCATGTCCCTATAAGCGCCCCTTCCCCTTTTTGATGCCTCAATTTCAATTGCCCAAGCATAAATAAAGACCAAAACTGCACAAAACAGTATAGATTTGCAGTAATAGTGTCTTATTAGCAACTTTTCATTTGTTCAAGTTTTTAAACGCACTGGGCGCTTATTGGGATTGAATACGGTATATAGTGCTTAGAGTATATAAGTAATGCTGATTGAGAGCATGTCTTACTGTCACAGAGCATGATTTATTGACATAGTTAGTATAAAATATTGCTGACAGATATATTGCTTACTGACAGGGAATGGCATCCAGACAGGTGAGTATGACTTACTGAATAGTATTGCTTGCTGTCATAAGTGTGACTTAATGCTGACAGAGTATGTCTTGTTGACAGAGTATGTCTTGTTGACAAAGTATGTCTTGTTGACAGAGTATGTCTTGTTGACAGAGTATGTCTTGTTGACAGAGTATGTCTTGTTGACAGAGTATGTCTTGTTGACAGAGTATGTCTTGTTGACAGAGTATGTCTTGTTGACAGAGTATGTCTTGTCAGCATATGGTTTACAGACATTGTATGTCTTTAACTGACAGTGTATGTCTTACTGACATTGTATGTCTTGCTGACAGCGTATTGTTTACTGACAGTGTATGACTGGTAGACAGTGTATGTCTTGCTGACAGCGTATGGCTTACTGACAGTGTATGACTGGTAGACAGTGTATGTCTTGCTGACAGCGTATGGCTTACTGACAGTGTATGACTGGTAGACAGTGTATGTCTTGTTGACAGTGTATGGCTTACTGACAGTGTATGACTGGTAGACAGTGAAATGAGTTTATATATTAGTTGGTTGATAGAGTCTGATTGATTAGGACTTGTACACTGCTCCAATCCAAAGTAATCATTAAGTATAGTTAGCTATGGCCTGAACCGCCATGATGAATGGGCTGTCAAATCTTCAATTAGTACCACACACAGATTCTCAATACTCCAATGAAAAATGTACACTTGATTCCAAATAGTCATCCATCAATTCCTATATATACAAGATACAATTTTAGTTTTTCATATCAATTAAATCTAGATGTAGGGTGTTTAGTTCTAAATATACGTGGATACCTTATGGTATCATTTGTATGTGTTGGTGAAGTTGATTTCTTCGTTATCATACCTGACAATATGTCCTCCATCTTTCACCTGTCTCTATAGTAACAGTCTGCCTTAAGTACAACTACTCAAGTTAGCTGCTCAATGCTTTGGACAGAACCTTGGAGTTGTGTGCTGTATAAAACCTCTTAGATTTTGACAATAAATTTTTACAAATATTTCTAAGAAAGTTCTGAAGGGATCTTTTTCAAGTTTCATAATTAGGTTTCATGTAGTATCAGAAAATAACATGTTAGACTAGATTTTGACAACTGATGTTTGTTACTGCTATTTCTGTGGCACTATAGTGATGTTTGTTACTGCTATTTCTGTAGCACAATAGTGATGTTTGTTACTGCTATTTCTGTAGCACTATACTAATGTTTGTTACTGCTATTTCTGTAGCACTATAGTGATGTTTGTTACTGCTATTTCTGTAGCACTATAGTGATGTATGTTACTGCTATTTCTGTGGCACTATAGTGAAGTTTGTTACTGCTATTTCTGTAGCACTATAGTGATGTTTGTTACTGCTATTTCTGTAGCACTATAGTGAAGTTTGTTACTGCTATTTCTGTAGCACTATAGTGATGTTTGTTACTGCTATTTCTGTGGCACTATAGTGATGTTTGCAGCACTATAGTGATGTTTGTTACAGCTATTTCTGTAGCACTATAGGGATGTTTGTTACTGCTATTTCTGTAGCACTATAGTGCAGTTTGTTATTGCTATTTCTGTAGCACTACAGTGATGTTTTTTACTGCTATTTCTGTAGCACTATAGTGATGTTTGTTACTGCTATTTCTGTGGCACTATAGTGATGTTTGTTACTGCTATTTTTGTAGCACTAAAGTGATGTTTGTTATTGCTATTTCTGCAGCACTATAGTGAAGTTTGTTACTGCTATTTCTGTAGCACTATAGTGATGTTTGTTAATGCTATTTCTGTGGCACTATAGTGAAGTTTGTTATTGCTATTTCTGTAGCACTACAGTGATGTTTGTTACTGCTATTTCTGTAGCACTATAGTGATGTTTGTTACTGCTATTTCTGTAGCACTATAGTGATGTTTGTTACTGCTATTTCTGTAGCACTATAGTGATGTTTGTTACTGCTATTTCTGTAGCACTATAGTGAAGTTTGTTACTGCTATTTCTGTAGCACTATAGTGATGTTTGTTACTGCTATTTCTGTGGCACTATAGTGATGTTTGTTACTGCTATTTCTGTAGCACTATAGTGATGTTTGTTACTGCTATTTCTGTAGCACTATAGTGATGTTTGTTACTGCTATTTCTGTGGCACTATAGTGATGTTTGTTACTGCTATTTTTGTAGCACTAAAGTGATGTTTGTTATTGCTATTTCTGCGGCACTATAGTGATGTTTGTTACTGCTATTTCTGTAGCACTATAGTGATGTTTGTTACTGCTATTTCTGTAGCACTATAGTGATGTTTGTTACTGCTATTTCTGTAGCACTATAGTGATGTTTGTTACTGCTATTTCTGTAGCACTATAGTGATGTTTGTTACTGCTATTTCTGTGGCACTATAGTGATGTTTGTTTCTGCTATTTCTTTAGCACTATAGTGAAGTTTGTTATTGCTATTTCTTTAGCACTATAGTGATGTTTGTTACTGCTATTTCTTTAGCACTATAGTGATGTTTGTTACTGCTATATCTGCCTCCGCTGGATATTCGGAATACATTTTGATGTGAAATTCTTTTAGTTGGGCTTTGTAGTTATGTGATAAAAAGTATCTTAAATTTGTGTTCATTTTATGAGATTTTATGAAACTCATCTCAAAGTTTTAAGTTTTGCTTGCCAAGGCTCACAAAAATAAAAACTTCCTAGACTCATTTCATAAAATCTCATATGAAATGAACACTCATGTAAGATCCTTTATATATCAATACTGTATAAGACATCAGAAAGCTGTTGGTTGTTTTGGGGAACTTAACATGGTACTTTATGTATAAAAATACAAAATAAAGTTTTGAAAAATCATATGGCCTCTGCCTATATTGGTATACAAAATGTATTCTCTTTCACTTTTACATATCATGCACACTGGAATTAAGATTTAGTAAAATTCAAAGACAACAGAAATACTGTATTCGACCTAATAGGCACCCAGCTTGCTTAAAAATTTGAAAAAAATTGTGGGGGTACCCAATGAACCATGAATCAATTTGCAAAAGAAATGAATTGAAAAAAACCCTGCATATGATATTCATATTCTAGTCAATAATTGATCAAGATTTAAATTGAAGAAGGTAAAGTTGAGACCTAAACAGGAGACTCTTATAAAGAGGCCGGGGGACTTTTGGGTAGAATATGGTAATTGTTAAGTCACTAAAAACGTGATTGATGTAAATACCCATGACCCTTTTGTATAACCAATCCATTGACATAGATGTGGGATTACCAATCTAAGGTGTTGTCATTATTAGTGTTAACTAGCTGTAGGTTGGTTATTTTATCTGAATATCAAGAGTCTGGGCTGGCAAATTTTGATCTAGTGTATTGGAAACATTTCATACAATGTCAATAGATGTCTGGTGCCAAAGTGAGACAGCCATTTTTTCTGCCAATACGAGTGCTTGATTGGTCTATAGGGCCAAGGCTATAGGGCTAGACTATAATCTGCTGTTTCTAACATTTTTTTTTTCAACTTATTATTCCATGAACTGTAGGAATCAATCAATTGTAGGAATAATTTATTGGAACTGTTCCTTGCTCATATAAATTCAAGAGAACACATTTCATTTTCAGGGTTTTATTGAATAAAGTCAATATGAATTTTCTGTAATCTTAAACAAAAAAATTGATAATTCAGTTTAAAAATTCTTGCTGTTGTAGTGAATCATAAAACAAAGTAATTTCCCTGCATAAGAAAAATTACTTCAGAGAGTGAATTGGTAATTGAAGTACTTAAAGTTTATCAAATATTCTAAAACCAACACGGTTATTTGTTTCAGCTTCATTTTAATGCATTAGCTTTCTGCAGTGTCTGCTAAAGGTGTTTGTGATATTGGAGATTCTGAAGTATTTGAATTTGTTCGGGAGAAACAACATGCCTCCTTTACACGCTTTATAATAGTTGCGACTGTTGTTACAAACAACAGGCTAGAAGTTGGCAGGAGAAAAAGATTGCATGCCTGATATTTCACTTTTCAAAAGAAGCCATTTTTAAAATGATAATAGAAAAAAAAATCATTTTCAATTATTATTGCAAATTCAATCAAGAAAAGAAATCTTTGCTATCTGCGTTTGTAGGTTTCAGAGACTAAGATAAAAATGTTGTTTTGCAGAAATGTATGAAGAATAGCATTAATTGACATTCATAGATAGGGACATATAATCAATGGAACTGAATATGTGGTGAACATGGAATTGACAAGACGGTGCCACTCTGGGGAGGCGAGTAAAGACTATAGTGCTGCCTATCAATAGAGACGATCTTGTTCCTACAGACAAACATGTAGTGGTTAAGGTATATCTTTGATTCTGTCCCTTCACTGACCCTCTCCTCTGAGATTTTGTGCTACTTTTCCTCCAGTTTGGTCAATCTGTATTAATCTGGTCCTGATCACTCCTCAGTACCTCTTTCTGGACATGGTCAGAAAAAGAGATGACCACTCGGACATTACAAAGCAGAATGAATGAATGATACTGATCCAATGGGTCTATGGTAAATATTGAGTCTATTCACACTACTAGATTATTGAATATGAGCTACACAATAAACCTTTGTTAGTAGTAGATGTACTAATGTATCCATGATAGTCTTTTTAATGTTTAGCCCATTGGATCTCTTGTTTATTATAAGAATTTGAGCAATGAAATACAAGCAAATGTGATATCAATAAGACTAGACCTGCTGTACCACAGGAAGGGAAGATAAACAATAATTGACAAAACAGATTTTAAGGAAAATTAAGCATGTTACATACAGGTCTTTGACAATGAAAAAAGTACAAGGCCTTAAACCTTTTGTAAAGAACAAAAAAATAGTTCATTTGCATAACAGTATCAAGTCAAAGATAAGCTATACAGGCCTAATAAACCTTTTGTTTGTACTGAAACTTTGAATTCAAGATATAATCAAACTACACAGGCCCAATAAGCCTTTTGTCTGGACCATAGCATTAAGTAAAGATGAACTTTGCAGGCCCAGTAGACCTTTTGTCTGTACTGTAGCATTAAGTAAAGGTGAGCTTATAGAGCATAGTTATAAACGATAACGATGTATTGATGATTCTCATCTTCTGATAGGATATTGATGCCTATTTTTCGAAATCAATACAAGGACCGAAATTGTACTTGATGACCTTCCCATGACCTAGTAAAGTTGGAATTTCAAATACAAATGAAATGTGTATTAGTTTTTACATTATACCAACTGTATATATATTGTAAGGTTCCTGATAATTTAACTCCATGAATTTTTTGTTCACCTGAGACAAAGTCTCAAGTGACCTAATCTATTCGCCTTTTGTCTGTTGTCGTGCGTCATGTGTCCATAAACAATTCACATTTCCAACTTCTTCTCCAAAACGTATGAAGCGATTTCAATGAAATTTTGCACTAACCTTTTAAGGCATAAGGCCAATCAAAATTGTGAATTATATGACCCCCCACCCCCCTAGGGCCTGTGGGAGGGGCCAAAAGGGGTAAAATTGACTAAAATTTCAAAAATATTCTACTCCACTCACAGATGTGGTAGAATCAAATACTCTTCATAGATAGAAAGGTCTCAATGCCCTCTACAAAAATTGTGAATTATATGACCCAGGGATCTCAGGTTTCCCCCTGGGGAGGGGGTTTAGTTTACTATAGTTTATATAAGGAAAACACATTTTTAAGCTTTATTTGATCATTTATAATAAAAAATTAGTCAAATGTTGTCAGAATTATCCCTATGAGATGACCATTGAATCTTATTTTCAAATTTTTCCATGAATGACCCCCAGGGGCCTTAGGGGCAGGGCCAAAAGGGGTCAAATAGGCTAAAACTTCTAAAATCTTCTTCTGAAATTCTAGAACTGATAGAATCGAATACTCTTCATAAATGGAAAGGACTTAAGGTACAAAAATTGTGAATTATATGACCCTGGGGTCTGAGTCGTGTTTCCCCTGGGGAGGGGGTTAAGTTTACTATAGTTTATATAAGGAAAACACATTTTTGAGCATTGTTTGGTCATTTATAATAGAAAACTAATCCAAATGTTTTCAGAATTATCCCTATAAAATGGCCATTGAGAATCATATTAACAAATATTCCATGACTGATCCACAGGGGCCTTGGGGGCGGGGCCAAAAGAGGTCAAAATTGTTAGAATTTCAAAAATATTCTTCTGAATTCACAGATTATATGAAACCAGATACTCTTCATAGATTGGAAGGTCTTAAGAGCCTTTACAACAATTGTGAATTTCATGGCCCTGGGATCTCAGATTTTCCCCTGGGAGGGGGTCAAATTTACTATAGTTTATATAGGAAAAACACATTTATGAACATGATTTGCTTAGTTTTCATAGGAAATTAGTCAATCTGGGTTAGAATTATTAGCCTGAGATAGCGTTTTAAGGTCATATCCATATTGGTCCTGGGCGACCCCCATGGGCCATAGGGGCAGGGCCAAAAGGGGTTAGATGGATAACATTTCAAAAATCTTTCTTCTGAATTCACAGATTTGATGGAACCAAATACTCTTCATAGATTAAAAAGTATAATTTATAAAATCACTGACTGACTTCAAGGGCCTGATGGGCAAATATATAGTGTTTATATGTCTTTGTTTCATTCTGTATCAGAACTCAGGTGACGTTAAGGCCCATGGGCCTCTTGTTCACAATTACCACAAATTATATATAAAATACTCAGCAATAGTTCTCGAGTGACATGCGTTGTTTTTGTTTATATAACCGATTATGTAGTACACAAAACGACCTTTCTGGATTTCGTCTTTTTCTCAACAACGCCTTTGTTTTGATATATATCGATACATCGTGATATTTTCCTTCTGATATATCGATACTTAACATTTATATCAATAACAGCTGTATGAGCTACAAAGCCCAATATACCTTTTTGTCTGTACTGTATAGCATTAAGTAAGGATGAGCTACACAGGCCCAATAGACCTTTTGTCTGCACTATAGTATGATACCAAGATTAGCTACACAGAACTTATGTCTGTACTATAGCATGATTACACAGGCCCAATAGAACTTCTTTCTGTACTATAGCATGACTACACAGACCCTATAGACCTTTTGTCTATATTATAGTATGACTACACAGGTCCCGTAGACATTTTGTCTGTACTATAACATG
This sequence comes from Argopecten irradians, assembly GCF_041381155.1. Taxonomy (NCBI): domain Eukaryota; kingdom Metazoa; phylum Mollusca; class Bivalvia; order Pectinida; family Pectinidae; genus Argopecten; species Argopecten irradians. The sequence goes on from NC_091140.1 coordinate 22,529,538, forward strand.
ACTACACAGGCCCAATAGACCTTTTTCTGTACTATAGCATGATTACACAGGCCCAATAGACCTTATTCTGTACTATAGCATGGCTACACTGGCCCTATAGACCTTTTGTCTGTGCTATAGCATGACAACACAGGCCTTATAAACCTTTTGTCTGTACTGTAGCATGACTACACAGGCCCTATAGACCTTTTCTGTACTGTACCATGACTACACAAGCCTTATAAACCTTTTGTCTGCACTGTAGCATGACTACACAGGCCTTATAAACCTTTTGTCTGTACTGTAGCATGACTACACAGGCCCTATAGACCTTTTGTCTATATTATAGTATGACTACACAGGTCCCGTAGACATTTTGTCTGTACTATAACATGACTACACAGGCCCAATAGACCTTTTTCTGTACTATAGCATGATTACACAGGCCCAATAGACCTTATTCTGTACTATAGCATGGCTACACTGGCCCTATAGACCTTTTGTCTGTGCTATAGCATGACAACACAGGCCTTATAAACCTTTTGTCTGTACTGTAGCATGACTACACAGGCCCTATAGACCTTTTCTGTACTGTACCATGACTACACAAGCCTTATAAACCTTTTGTCTGCACTGTAGCATGACTACACAGGCCTTATAAACCTTTTGTCTGTACTGTAGCATGACTACACTGGCCCTATAGACCTTTTGTCTGTACTGTAGCATGACTACACTGGCCCTATAGACCTTTTGTCTGCACTGTAGCATGACTACACTGGCCCTATAGACCTTTTGTCTGTACTGTAGCATGACTACACTGGCCCTATAGACCTTTTGTCTGCACTGTAGCATGACTACACTGGCCCTATAGACCTTTTGTCTGTACTGTAGCATGACTACACAGGCCTTATAAACCTTTTGTCTGTACTGTAGCATGACAACACAGGCCCTATAGACCTTTTCAGTACTGTACCATGACTACACAGGCCCTATAGACCTTTTGTCTGTACTGTAGCATTAAGTAAATGATTTTAACAGATTAGTGATTAGTAGATTCCTAAGTGGTCTGTGTCTCTCGTACATCTGTTTGTGATTTCCTCTCTCTTTGAGCTCTAGTCAACAAGTTAAAGCTTCCTCAGGAAATACAATTAAGGCATCTCATTATATAATATTTACTTTACAGTAATGTCTTAAGCTGTAGTGTTACTAAGTAAAAAATATTCAATGTTAATTACAAGTTCAGTCTGCATTATTTTATGTCGAACTTCAAAGTCTTTTATTTGTTCATGTTCATCTTCAGACATTAGACTTTTTTAGACAATAAACCATATCCTCAATTATGTCTTCTCAATTATGACAGCACTACGATTGAATTAGAATGACTAGGATGTGTTGACCTTCAGTTTACTGGTACAGGCGTTCTGGCTCAATTGACTGAATGCCATGTGCACATGCAATAGCACAGTGGTAAAACTTCCAAAACCTGAAAAACTACATTTTGTTCTGCATCACTAGAAAATGGCTCATCAAATCACTTGTAATTCTATTATCTGTCATCATTCATTTGCAGACCTTTTTAAAACGTCAGATAAAAGTTAATAAAATGGCTGATAGGCTGCCTTCTTTCTAAGAATTTTCTTTGGAAATTGAAGGGCTTTTATTAGCCCACCATCATCAGATGGTGGGCTATTCAAATCGCCTTTCGTCCGTGGTCCGTCGTCCGTCCGTCCGTCCTTCCGTCCGTCCGTCCTTCCGTCCGTCCGTCCGTTAACAATTCTTGTTACCGCTATTTCTCACAAAGTACTGAAGGAATCTTTCTCAAATTTCACATGTAGGTTCCCCTAGGGCCCTAGTTGTGCATATTGCATTTTGGGACCAATCGGTCAACAAGATGGCCGACTGGCGGCCATCTTGGATTTTGATAGTTAAAGTTTGTTACCGCTATTTCTCAGAAAGTTGTGAAGGGATCTTTCTCAAATTTCACATGTAGGTTCCCCTAGGGCCCTAGTTGTGCATATTGCATTTTGGGACCAATCTGTCAACAAGATGGCCGACTGGCGGCCATCTTGGATTTTGATAGTTAAAGTTTGTTACCGCTATTTCTCAGAAAGTTGTGAAGGGATCTTTCTCAAATTTCACATGTACGTTCCCCTAGGGCCCTAGTTGTGCATATTGCATTTTGGGACCAATCGGTCAACAAGATGGCCGACTGGCGGCCATCTTGGATTTTGATAGTTAAAGATTGTTACCGCTATTTTTCAGAAAGTTGTGAAGGAATCTTTCTCAAATTTCACATGTAGGTTCCCCTAGGGCCCTAGTTGTGCATATTGCATTTTGGGACCAATCGGTCAACAAGATGGCCAACTGGCGGCCATCTTGGATTTTGATAGTTAAAGTTTGTTACCGCTATTTCTCAGAAAGTTGTGAAGGGATCTTTCTCAAATTTCACATGTAGGTTCCCCTAGGGCCCTAGTTGTGCATATTGCATTTTGGGACCAATCTGTCAACAAGATGGCCGACTGGCGGCCATCTTGGATTTTGATAGTTTAAGTTTGTTACCGCTATTTTTCAGAAAGTTGTGAAGGGATCTTTCTCAAATTTCACATGTACGTTCCCCTAGGGCCCTAGTTGTGCATATTGCATTTTGGGACCAATCAGTCAACAAGATGGCCGACTGGCGGCCATCTTGGATTTTGATAGTTAAAGTTTGTTACCGCTATTTTTCAGAAAGCTGTGAAGGGATCTTTCTCAAATTTCACATGTAGGTTCCCCTAGGGCCTTAGTTGTGCATATTGCATTTTGGGACCATTTGGCAAACAAGATGGCCGACTGGCGGCCATCTTGGATTTTGATAGTTAAAGTTTGTTACCGCTATTTCCCAGAAAGTACTGAAGGGATCTTTCTCAAATTTCACATGTAGGTTCCCCTAGGGCCCTAGTTGTGCATATTGCATTTTGGGACCAATCGGTCAACAAGATGGCCGACTGGCGGCCATCTTGGATTTTGATAGTTAAAGTTTGTTAACGCTATTTCCCAGAAAGTACTGAAGGAATTTTTCTCAAATTTCATATGTAGGTTCCCCTAGGACCCTAGTTGTGCATATTGCATTTTGGGACAGATCGGTCAACAAGATGGCCGAAGGGCGGCCATCTTGGATGTTGATAGTTAAAGTTTGTTACCGCTATTTCTCAGAAAGTAATGAAGGTTTTTTTCTCAAATTTCATGTGCAGGTTCCTGAAGGGGTCTAGTGCATTTTCGGACTTATCGGTCAGCAAGATGATCGACAGGTAGCCATCTTGGATTTTGATAATTGAAGTTTGTTTCTGCTATATATGTCAGAAAGTACTGAAAGGATCTTTCTCAAGTTTAATATATAGTATGTAGTAAAAGTTTGAAAAGCAGGGAAAAGATCCCTCTTTCTGTTGTCAGACATAGATCATTCTTTGGTGGGCGCCAAGATCCCTCTGGGATCTCTTGTTTGTTTTCGCCATGGCATGTCTAAACTGAATTTTCATACTAATTTGAAATTGAATCAGTCAGTCGCAGAATGACAGCTGGGTTATTTAATGACACCCCATGTTTAGTAGGTGGATGAAAGACTGAATACACAGAGAAAAACCATCAACCTGCAGTCAAAACCTGGTAACTACCAGTAATGTATTTTGTACTAGATATCCAGATGTGGTAATATGTCATGACACATTAACCATCCTGCCATCATGGCCTCCTGATCTAATTGGAATCCTGACATTTGAAGTTTATTATCAATTTCTTATATGGAAGGTGCAGTTCCTGATAAAAGAGTTCGTTAAATTCTTATAGGTCTTTGACCCATGGAATGTTCCCAGTGTTATCAAATGAGTAAGTCAAATGAACTAAAGGAAAAGGAGAGAAAAATCAGACTTTCATTTACATTTAGCTTAGGGATTTCATTGGGATATCTGATGTGCTTTTTCTCATATACTTAGGATAAATGTAAATGACTTTCTGTATACAACTTGCGAATCACAGAAAGTAAAGTAACAGGTGTGCTATATCTGCCAATGTTTAAACAATTATGTAGATATATATACACAAGGGTATTGTGGTAATGTTTATCAGATAATTGCATCTATAATATAATTTTAATCATTCGGATTCATGGAGGTGAACTGAATCAGATACCTGGTGCATTTGAAACAAGTGACAGATGCCAGCAGGAAACATTGTGATAATAACTATCATGGGACTTATATCAATACGTATTTATTGAACAGAGTACGCAACCAATAGTACTCTTGTTGTCTGCCCCACCTGCTCAACAAGATGTTGAACTAGTTGTCATGGTGACTGACCTAAATACATTGCCCTGTATGATCTTCTGTGTTTATTTTCGTGTCATATGAGTTATCCCCCTTGAATGGTTTTCACTTTTATCCTGATCCCTATGGTGTTTGTGTATTGTGATCTAGGTCTTTCTGATGTTTGTTCACCAGTGATCTGAATCCTAACAGTGTTTATACATGAGTGATAAAGGGATCAACACATTAAACATATGTACAGAGTTTGAACATTTAGACAGCTCGGACCAAAGGTAAATAAACGATTCCACTGTAGCAATGGCATCCCAACACAGAATCCTCGGGTAACATATCACAACCTCTCTCTATTATTGGTTAGGTGGGACAGATATCTCTGCATGGACTACCACATTAGTTACAAATAAGAGAAATAAGTAAACATCAGTCTATTAATATACTGATTGTATTTGTGTAATCACACATTATTACAAAACAAATGTTACAGAACATGTAAAGAACACATGTGGAAAACGTCCTTGTATGCCGAACCCTGACCCTTGTCTGTGTAGTAAAGAATTTTTTGTCTAGAACTACTCTTACAGTTGCGTTAACATTATAAGATGCATGTTCTTGTCTAAAAATAATTTCATCAACTCCTCAGTGGTTATGTATTGCATTTGTTTAACGTGCGTGAATTTGACTCGGGTAAGGGTACAGCCTACATGTTGTACCTGTTTAATCGTATTGATCAATGATTTGGAATTTCAATAGTATTAATCAAAATACTTAACCATGTTGTGGAATTTGTCACTATTTCTTGTCATATGTTTCATAAGGAATGTAGAACAATACATTTATGCCATATTTTGCTTCTTTGTTATGTAAAAGAATTAACCTGAGTGAATTGTCCCTTTAAGATTAACTTTTGGAAATGCCACCAATCTTTCCAAGTTTACTAAATACAAAATTATAGAGTTTTACCGTTTTGATAAATAGGTAAACTTTACTGAAGCTTTTAACGTGGTTAAGCATATACATATATTTACACTTGCTAGGCTTGGTCACTATACGCTAATACTAGCCGATTTTGTTTACCATAACTGCATGGTAACATTGAACTTTGAACTTGCGTAAGGAAATGTTCTGTGCAACGTAAAAGGACTACTTTTTTTAAAAAGAAACACATGGCTTTGTTTACATTTTGACGCAACATTACGTGTATATTGTTGTTTTTCATAGAATTTTGGGAAAATGTAAACAATATATACATGTTTTATATTTATATATGATTCAAACAATTTTTAAACTAACAATTGTATAAAGAAACGGAAAAATATCCCGACCGGGGCGACGTGCTTTCATTTTTGTTAAAAATGATGGGTGTCAAATGTAAACATTACCTCTGTGCCTATGTTCGTCCTACGATCGAGCCTTTGGGGTGGACGGGTGTGAGACACTCTGATAGAGGTCAGTTATAAACATATCCTCTTGTCTTTGTTCTTTGAGTATTTAATCATGTGTATTATAAAACATGCACCGCTAATAATCCACGTGTTGACAGTTCCGCATCACCACAAATACATTGTATCCATCGAACACAAATGATTTTGTTTCATTTATCAATGGCGATATGGATCTAAGCGTAGATTATATAATCACATGGCTCCCAAGGATGTAATACCGTCAAGTCAGACGACATCTCAAACACATTGAGCTACTTGAAAATCGGTGTTTTGCCAACTTCGGCAAACTAAAGTGTGTAAGCGTGCGTCAGCTTGGCCTCGCTGCACAATAACGGTCACCGAGTTCACACATGTGGCCGTGTACAAATTCTTTATGTTATTACACTATATATTAACTTTTAGCAAAATTGAATATATATTTAAAGTTCTGATCTGATTAAATAAAATTATCTCTGAAATTTACTTTGTTTGTCATGTTTATTTCACACTAAAATATTGAACTTTTTTGTCGTCGCGGATGAATAATTCTACCTTACGTGAAGCGTCACCATTCGCTGTTCAAATGAGTAAGCTCCTCCCACTTTTGACCGACTTTTATTGAATAATTACGTCACTTTCAAATGACGATTTTATTGCATAAAATATAAATAAAAAGTCGTGTGAGTGTAAATATAGGGATTGGATTTCGTTTTTATGTTAACCATGCTTGTATGGAGCAATTCCTCTAAGAATATATTCAATATGGGGCGCTAACGCGCCCCATAGAATATATTCTTAGAGGAATTGCTTCATACAAGCATGGTTAACACAAAAACGAAATCCAATCCCTATATAGAGGATCAGTGTACTAAGTATGTATTAACCTAAGTGTGTATCACTAACCTAAACGAAAGAAACCACAAAAATCAGGCTAAGTAATTGCACACTCAGCCTGCATTACATGCAACATTTGCATGGATGATGTCTTAAAGTATCTTAAATGTATCGGTTTAATTCCTTGTGATTGGTTATTTGCACTTGACCTGTTTCGGTGAAGGACAACTTACATCGATACTCCATGTAGCATACTTCTGACTTACAATAAAATGTTGTTACCTCAGGGTTATTAATAAAAACTTAACTCACTTCATGTATCTCATGTTTTAAAATATAAGAAAGAAGAGTTAGAATATTTTCAAGATTATAAGTTGCACCTGAGTATATTGGAAAGACCTATTTTGTGATTTTTTTCTTCAAATTTTTGTTCACATTAGCCATATTAGAAAAAAGTAGCAGCTTATAATCCAGAAAATTGGCAGCTAGGTCATTTGTTTTGAATTTTCCAGGTAATTGTCATCTAATTTGAACTTGTGCATTTGAAGAGATCCTTCTTGGTACTGTGCCAATTTGAATGTTGCTATTGTTAGTACCCAGAATGTACTGTGCAGATCCTATGAAGGCTCATTTTATTGGTTCCCTATAGCACATATATTTCATTTTTTTACCAAACAAATTAAAGTTGACAACCGCTATTTCTTAGAAAATACTAAATGAATATTGCCAAGGTTCACATTGGCCTCTTATTATACATGGTATAATTGGCCATCAAGTTCTCAGGTTTCTGAATTAAAGTGAAGAATTTTGACATTATTGCTATATCTGTTACAAAAGGAGGCTACAGGAAGCAAGGTGACCTTGACAAAGAGTACCGCTGTCTGAAATATTCAGACAGAATACCTGATGACCAGGAACATAATCACATGAGTCTGATAAAGATTGTGATGGTACCTTTTATCACAGTGTTCAGTAAGCAAGGCCAGTGACACAGGAAATATATAGTGAAAACATAACCTAGATTGGTCTTCAACCAAGTCTAGACAGTGTCAGCGTCATGTGCTGAGCTGAATATGTAGTAATAAGTATTCATCTTCAGCTTAAATTACAGGAATCAGAATTTAGAATCAGCTGGTTCTCTGTTTATTAATTGGTCACTTAAGGTGTCTCTTTTGATGAATTAATAATAAATTGTTTGATGATTTTTCTAAACTTCCTGAATTGAAACTAAATTTTGTTAGATTCTTGAATGGTGAAATGGAACTGGTATTGTGATCACTGTGAACATGTCACAACTATGGTGAACCAATATAGAAAACAAGTATTGGCTATTTTCCATGAAACATGTATAAGGACGAATTGTGAGGATCCCAAAAGGTCCAAATGGGCGAATGTTGATTTCATTTTGAGAATGTTGAAGTGATTAATCTTGACCAAAATGTAAATGTACTTCATCAGAAATCTCTTGCTAGAAATGTTTTGTTTTCGTTTTACTTTCACCAGCTTCTAGAACTTCAAGGTTGGATAGAAACAGATCCCTAATTAGGTGAAATATCAACAAGTTTGTTTTTAAACCTGTGTAAAAGGAGCGGGATGGTGTTGCTTGTACGTAATGTTAAATACGGTCTCTGTCACTCCGCTGACGGAGCATGCTTCTTTGGCTCAGTCGGTAGAGCCCTAGTTTTTTACACCGCAGACCTGGGTTCAATTTCTGGTTTGGGCACTCGACAAGAATGTGTGTTTTCCCTGTTCTTCTATACCTGTGTATGTAACGCTAAATAGCCATGACTAATGAAAACAGAGTCTGTTGAGACAGATATGTAGTAGCTCATAAATCTGATACCTTTTCAGATAAAGATTAAACATACTCCATGAACAATATCAATCTTTATTGGTGTCCAAGGTAATTAATACAACAAGGTACCCTTACAATTGATAATTGCAATTTACAGAGATTTACAAGATTCAGCATGACCTTCTTTGAATGTTTTAGCTTTATTTGTCTTTAAATGTTGTGAGCTTGCTGTTCTTCACAGCATGTTTAATTGGAGTAATTACACAGTTAAATTTAATGATATTGGCTGATGTTGTGCTAATTATACCAGCTTTACATGGTGGATGCCCTTTCCCAATACCTCTATATACAGATTGGTAGGGTGTGTTGTTTATTCAGCAGCCAGTCAAGATAAGAATCAATTCCAGACAAGGCAATGTGGAGAAAATGTATTGACTCAATCAGAAAACTAAATAGATAATTAATGCAAACTCAAATGTTTTATCAGTTTCTATACATTACTATACAGGAAATAAAGCTAGCATGGAGGAGCAAATCATTCAGTGATATATATCAATGAATCAAAGGCTTGAAGTGTTCCTCTATTTACAGCAAAAAGATGAATGATAATAGCTGTAAGGCAGACTGGCCATCAGACCTGAAGTTATTGATAAGAAGTGCTCAGCTGAATTCTGTTACTGAATTATCTCCCCTAGTTTGAAACTTTGGATCAGAAATGTCTTGAGAAGCAAAACTTCAGAGACAATTTTGATATTCTAGACACTGGTGAAGAGAGTTGGAGGGAAATATGACAAAACACTACAAGTGCTATGTGCATGATTAGCAACAGGGTACAATATATGAACTGTAGACTACATGTACAAGGTTCTGTAGACTACAAGGTTCTGTAGACTACAAGGTTTCAGAATATGTATATACATACAATAGACTAGAATTAGACAGCAGATTAAAAAGGTTACAGAACATTGGTGTATCAGACTATAGAGTTAACTTGTTAACTTTCCTCCGCCATCTAAACCTTAGGTACATCCTTAAATGACACTGGCTGTTAATAGTGTTAAATTAATCAAACAGCTTATACTAGGGTAAACATTGGGTAGACTACAGGGTTACAGGACATATACCCTCTATACAGTAGGGCTACATGGTATATACTGTAAACTAGAGGGTTACAGGGTATCTACCCTTTAGACAGTAGGATTACAGGGTATATACTGTAGACTAGAGGGTTACAGGGTATCTACCCTTTAGACAGTAGGATTACAGGGTATATATTGTAGACTAGAGGGTTAAAGGGTATCTACCCTTAAGACAGTAGGATAACAGGGTATATACTGTAAACTAGAGGGTTACAGGGTATCTACCCTCTAGACAGTTAGGGTTACAGGGTATATATTGTAGACTAGAGGGTTACAGGGTATCTACCCTTTAGACAGTTAGGGTTACAGGGTATATACTGTAGACTAGAGGGTTACAGGGTATCTACCCTTTAGACAGTAGGATTACAGGGTATATATTGTAGACTAGAGGGTTACAGGGTATCTACCCTCTAGACAGTTAGGGTTACAGGGTATATACTGTAAACTAGAGGGTTACAGGGTATCTACCCTCTAGACAGTTAGGGTTACAGGGTATATACTGTAAACTAGAGGGTTACAGGGTATCTACCCTCTAGACAGTTAGGGTTACAGGGTATATACTGTAAACTAGAGGGTTACAGGGTATCTACCCTTTAGACAGTAGGATTACAGGGTATATACTGTAGACTAGAGGGTTACAGGGTATCTACCCTTTAGACAGTAGGATTACAGGGTATATACTGTAGACTAGAGGGTTACAGGGTATCTACCCTCTAGACAGTTAGGGTTACAGGGTATATACTGTAAACTAGAGGGTTACAGGGTATCTACCCTCTAGACAGTTAGGGTTACAGGGTATATACTGTAGACTAGAGGGTTACAGGGTATCCACCCTTTAGACAGTAGGATTACAGGGTATATATTGTAGACTAGAGGGTTACAGGGTATCTACCCTTTAGACAGTAGGATAACAGGGTATATACTGTAGACTAGAGGGTTACAGGGTATCTACCCTCTAGACAGTTAGGGTTACAGGGTATATATTGTAGACTAGAGGGTTACAGGGTATCTACCCTTTAGACAGTTAGGGTTACAGGGTATATACTGTAGACTAGAGGGTTACAGGGTATCTACCCTTTAGACAGTAGGATTACAGGGTATATATTGTAGACTAGAGGGTTACAGGGTATCTACCCTCTAGACAGTTAGGGTTACAGGGTATATACTGTAAACTAGAGGGTTACAGGGTATCTACCCTCTAGACAGTTAGGGTTACAGGGTATATACTGTAAACTAGAGGGTTACAGGGTATCTACCCTTTAGACAGTAGGATTACAGGGTATATACTGTAGACTAGAGGGTTACAGGGTATCTACCCTTTAGACAGTAGGATTACAGGGTATATATTGTAGACTAGAGGGTTACAGGGTATCTACCCTTTAGTCAGTAGGATAACAGGGTATATACTGTAGACTAGAGGGTTACAGGGTATCTACCCTCTAGACAGTTAGGGTTACAGGGTATATACTGTAGACTAGAGGGTTACAGGGTATCTACCCTTTATAGACAGTAGGATTACAGGGTATATACTGTAGACTAGAGGGTTACAGGGTATCTACCCTTTAGACAGTAGGATTACAGGGTATATATTGTAGACTAGAGGGTTACAGGGTATCTACCCTTTAGACAGTAGGATAACAGGGTATATACTGTAGACTAGAGGGTTACAGGGTATCTACCCTCTAGACAGTTAGGGTTACAGGGTATATATTGTAGACTAGAGGGTTACAGGGTATCTACCCTTTAGACAGTTAGGGTTACAGGGTATATACTGTAGACTAGAGGGTTACAGGGTATCTACCCTTTAGACAGTAGGATTACAGGGTATATATTGTAGACTAGAGGGTTACAGGGTATCTACCCTTTAGACAGTAGGATTACAGGGTATATCCTGTAGAATACAGAGTATACTCTCTACACAGTAGGATTACAGGGTATATACCCTGTAGACAGAAGGGTTACAGGGTATATACCCTCTAGACAGTATGGTTACAGGGTATATACTGTAGAATACAGAGTATACCCTCTAGACAGTAGGATTACAGGGTATATACCCTGTAGACAGAAGGGTTACAGGGTATATACCCTCTAGACAGTAGGGTTACAGGGTATATACTGTAGACTAGGGTATCTACCCTCTAGACAGTAGGATAACAGGGTATATACTGTAGACTACAGGGTAATAGATAATATACTGTAGACTACATGGTAACAGAGTGTATAAACTATAGACTACATGGAAACAGAGTGTATAAACTATAGACTACATGGTAACAGAGTGTATAAACTATAGACTACATGGTAACAGAGTGTATAAACTATAGACTACAGGGCAACAGGGTATATACATTCTAGACAGTAGGGTTACAGAGTATATACTATAGATACTATAGGGTTACAGAGTATATACTATAGACATTATAGGGTTACAGAGTATATACTATAGACATTATAGGGTTACAGGGTATATACAATAGACATTATAGGGTTACAGGGTATATACAATAGACATTATAGGGTTACAGGGTATATACTATAGATATTATAGGGTTACAGGGTATATACTATAGATATTATAGGGTTACAGGGTATATACAATAGACATTATAGGGTTACAGAGAATATACTATAGACATTATAGGGTTACAGAGTATATACTATAGACATTATAGGGTTACAGGGTATATACAATAGACATTATAGGGTTACAGGGTATATACAATAGACATTATAGGGTTACAGGGTATATACTATAGATATTACAGGGTTACAGAGTATATACTGTAAACTAGAGGGTTACAGGGTATCTACCCTCTAGACAGTTAGGGTTACAGGGTATATACTGTAGACTAGAGGGTTACAGGGTATCTACCCTCTAGACAGTTAGGGTTACAGGGTATATACTGTAGACTAGAGGGTTACAGGGTATCTACCCTTTAGACAGTAGGATTACAGGGTATATACTGTAGACTAGAGGGTTACAGGGTATCTACCCTTTAGACAGTAGGATTACAGGGTATATATTGTAGACTAGAGGGTTAAAGGGTATCTACCCTTAAGACAGTAGGATAACAGGGTATATACTGTAAACTAGAGGGTTACAGGGTATCTACCCTCTAGACAGTTAGGGTTACAGGGTATATATTGTAGACTAGAGGGTTACAGGGTATCTACCCTTTAGACAGTTAGGGTTACAGGGTATATACTGTAGACTAGAGGGTTACAGGGTATCTACCCTTTAGACAGTAGGATTACAGGGTATATATTGTAGACTAGAGGGTTACAGGGTATCTACCCTCTAGACAGTTAGGGTTACAGGGTATATACTGTAAACTAGAGGGTTACAGGGTATCTACCCTCTAGACAGTTAGGGTTACAGGGTATATACTGTAAACTAGAGGGTTACAGGGTATCTACCCTTTAGACAGTAGGATTATAGGGTATATACTGTAGACTAGAGGGTTACAGGGTATCTACCCTTTAGACAGTAGGATTACAGGGTATATATTGTAGACTAGAGGGTTACAGGGTATCTACCCTTTAGACAGTAGGATAACAGGGTATATACTGTAGACTAGAGGGTTACAGGGTATCTACCCTCTAGACAGTTAGGGTTACAGGGTATATACTGTAGACTAGAGGGTTACAGGGTATCTACCCTTTAGACAGTAGGATTACAGGGTATATACTGTAGACTAGAGGGTTACAGGGTATCTACCCTTTAGACAGTAGGATTACAGGGTATATATTGTAGACTAGAGGGTTACAGGGTATCTACCCTTTAGACAGTAGGATAACAGGGTATATACTGTAGACTAGAGGGTTACAGGGTATCTACCCTCTAGACAGTTAGGGTTACAGGGTATATATTGTAGACTAGAGGGTTACAGGGTATCTACCCTTTAGACAGTTAGGGTTACAGGGTATATACTGTAGACTAGAGGGTTACAGGGTATCTACCCTTTAGACAGTAGGATTACAGGGTATATATTGTAGACTAGAGGGTTACAGGGTATCTACCCTTTAGACAGTAGGATTACAGGGTATATCCTGTAGAATACAGAGTATACTCTCTACACAGTAGGATTACAGGGTATATACCCTGTAGACAGAAGGGTTACAGGGTATATACCCTCTAGACAGTATGGTTACAGGGTATATACTGTAGAATACAGAGTATACCCTCTAGACAGTAGGATTACAGGGTATATACCCTGTAGACAGAAGGGTTACAGGGTATATACCCTCTAGACAGTAGGGTTACAGGGTATATACTGTAGACTAGGGTATCTACCCTCTAGACAGTAGGATAACAGGGTATATACTGTAGACTACAGGGTAATAGATAATATACTGTAGACTACATGGTAACAGAGTGGATAAACTATAGACTACATGGAAACAGAGTGTATAAACTATAGACTACATGGTAACAGAGTGTATAAACTATAGACTACATGGTAACAGAGTGTATAAACTATAGACTACAGGGCTACAGGGTATATACATTCTAGACAGTAAGGTTACAGAGTATATACTATAGATACTATAGGGTTACAGAGTATATACTATAGACATTATAGGGTTACAGAGTATATACTATAGACATTATAGGGTTACAGGGTATATACAATAGACATTATAGGGTTACAGAGTATATACTATAGACATTATAGGGTTACAGGGTATATACATTCTAGACAGTAGGGTTACAGAGTATATACTATAGATATTATAGGGTTACAGAGTATATACTATAGACATTATAGGGTTACAGAGTATATACTATAGACATTATAGGGTTACAGGGTATATACAATAGACATTATAGGGTTACAGGGTATATACAATAGACATTATAGGGTTACAGGGTATATACAATAGACATTATAGGGTTACAGAGTATATACTATAGATACTATAGGGTTACAGAGTATATACTATAGACATTATAGGGTTACAGGGTATATACAATAGACATTATAGGGTTACAGGGTATATACTATAGATATTATAGGGTTACAGGGTATATACAATAGACATTATAGGGTTACAGAGTATATACTATAGACATTATAGGGTTACAGAGTATATACTATAGACATTATAGGGTTACAGGGTATATACAATAGACATTATAGGGTTGTAGGTTGTAAGAAAACTGCTGTAAGTCACAGATAACAGGATACAGTTGAAGGTTATGTCTACCTTATGGCAATAATCATAAATAGTTGTTGTCCAGCAGCATTGTATTATCTTCAGACTGTAGCCCCTTATCATCAGATGGAGGTTATTTGTGGGCTGATGTACGTAGCATTACCTTGAGGATCACTAGGGTATTGGATGACGTAACTCCAATCTTAGGCTCCAGGCAATGACTTCACCAGAGGCTCTCTGCCGCAGCTACACCAACTCAGGTCTTACACTGACAAATCATATCTCTCATCAATGGAGTTTATGTGATTTCCACGAATTGCTCTTTTGACAAAATGTTATATAGGTGATATTGAATGGTTAATAAGTTTGGACATTGGATTAACTGTTGTGATAATTATAATCATTAGTCGGTGAGAATTGATTAGTTTTGTTTGAGAATGTCTGCTGGCTGTTTTAGCCTGATAAATGACCAATACAACACTGATTGGAGGGATCTATATTGTAAGGTACTGCCGGAGGAGAGATCGTGAGTACTACTGTAGTCCTGACCTGGGAGAGAGAACAGATGTGGCTGCTGGACATTACAGCACCAGCATTAGGACCGTTCTTAGACAGGTTAAGGTAAAAACTGCAGTAACCTGTACAACCTTGGAATCTTACATTTCTGGATTGTAAAAAGTTCTTCTTCTGTGCGTAACGCATACTTCAATTTTTTACATAATTGAGTTTTGTTTGACAGAGAATTTTTTTTAAGTGGGTGTTGAGCAAATTGTTTGTCTGAGGAAAGATACGATGATACTGATGATAAGATTTATGATGAAGATGTTTCCATGATCTGCATAGATGTGTGAAACAAACAGTGGTTAAGGAAAAACTCACAGGACCTTCATCACCCGTCTCCAGGTAGGTCAACCATTTTGTTGGAATCACAATTAGAAGTTACAGGTGTAAAAGACTCAGGTGTGGTACTTTGGATTCAGAGCAGGATGCTACAACCTGTTTAATCAAAGCAACAGTAAATTTGAATGTTGACAAAACTTGGAATCTCAGTGAATACTACTGATTCTTCAATGCTACAAAGTATGCCTTTTGAAAAATCTGGAATTGCAATTTTCTATTTCAACTAAAAAATCACATAAAAAGGACACTTTGAAAAGGATTTCCATTCAAAGACATTAGTGAACTAACAGTTATAAAAAATTAATTGTTGTGGATAAAGTAATAATAAAAGCATATTGCCAAGTTCATCATATTCATGAAGTACGTTTTCATTTTAAATTATTCTTTACCCTAACAAAACTTAATGTTAATATTTCCAATTAAAAAATTAAAACCATTCTTAAATTCTTAATATATTTCTTGAAACCTAATGGTTTACATATCAGTCTACAACTTGATGCTGTTTTCAACAATGAACATGTAGCATTAATTAAGATAATTAATCAGCCACTAATTCTACCAAAGTGTACTAATTAAGAAACAAAGACCGTTTTAGTATAGACCAAAGAAAAAGATTTATTAGCTTTGACTTTGTAGATGACATTTTCATAGTTTGTTTGTATTTTCGTTCATCAAAGAAACACAAAAGTACAAAATTAAAAAAAAAATATTCCTCTACGAAATATATCAAGCTAATAAAGCTTAATTTCCTTTGGTCGGTTACAAAGAGGTCCCTATGTTTTAATTAGGTGTAGAATCAGTGGCTTGTCAACTTAACGTGATAGGTTCATTGTGAACAGCGACAGGTAATCATGACATGGGATGAAATGTTCGTTAGGATGACGAATCACCTGATGTAGAATTAGCGTGCGTTATTTGTTTGTAGCCTGGCAGAATCAAATTATCAAAGGTAAGTTCCTGTCTCGGATTTCACCATGGGGTTCCTATTGTAAGCTGAATCTCAATGGTTTGGCCCCGGAGCTTTGATGTTTTATTTCTATTTCAACCTATTTACATCAAGTCTAATGATTAGATTAAATACTGCTTTGTGTAGCATAAGGAATATTGACATAATGTAATTTATTATCGAAACAAAAACCTGTTGCCCCAAAGGAATCCCTAAATCTAGCAATTACATGAAAATAATATTAAACCAATGAATATACTATATCCAATATTGTTATTATTTTGAAAGCAGAAACTTTTAGAGAAGAAAGGATGTTAGACTATTGTTACAAGGAAAGAGTTATCAAATATCAAGTAACAGTGGTCTTGTTGGATGTAATATGTGTTGAATGTAGAAGGAAGATGCCGTCATTGTAACAGGCTCGATCCTGAAGTTGAATCAGTAAGGAGCTTATAAAGACATTACAGATAAAAAGCTCTGTAACAGGTAATTAACTACCACGTGTATAATGTTAGGCAAGTTTTGCTGATCAAAATGTAGATTAGAAAAATGAATTCATATATATATATATAAAAAAAACATACATTAATTTTTGTTGAGATTTTATAAATAGAAAAGATGGAATGCCTTAATAAATAGGATACCACATTTTCTTTTCTATACCTGTAATATGTAACCAATAAGGGATGTAGGTGCATGGCTGAGGAGTTAATTATAGGTTTTTCGACATTCTACTTTTTGTCCTCTTTATATACCTCGATAATTTGAAATATTTGTGGTACCCATTCAGGTCCTGACTATGTATTATTGGTCTACTCTTAGTTCTAGTGATAAAAAACCTTAGTTGACATGTGGTTAAGATGTCCCGATATATTTTCACCACCTGGCCACCTTTGGTTCGCAAGTAAGAATCTCAGGCTCTGATTGTAGGCCAGTGGTTTTTCTCTGGGTACTCTGGCTTTTCCCCCACCTTCTAACCAAGGTTAGAACTATGTAGATGTTGAACTAATCAAACCAAACCTTATGGTTGTTAAGCTTTCTACTACCTCCACATTACCACATGTCCTTACATGACCCTTACAGGATTCTGAAAAAGACTTGAAGCAAAATAAACAAAATAAAAGTAAGTATGTATAAAAATTAAGAAATAATCTGAAATGTTGCAATTAATTTACTCAATTGTAATGTTATCTTAATCTTTTGTGTGCTATATAAATTTGCAGTAGCTTGAAATAAATAAAATGCAACTTGATATTCCTAATGTAGCATATTCAAATTGTTGTAATACTAAACTTTAAAAGCTGCAGCCTTAAAGATTAAAAGCAGAGTAACTCTACCAAAGGGAGGTAATCCAACCTACAGTTGTGATAGTGAGCAGTGTTTCAGTAATGTGTAAAAGTGCTAGGTGATTCCAACACATTCTGGAAATTATAAACAAACATTTTACATGATAACGGTAAAAGTTTGATTGTCATAGGTTTAATTATCAGAAAAAATGAATTATTGATGAAAAGAAAACAAATAAATCCATTAACTAATAGTGTTAAATTCAGAACTAGTGGTGAGTAATGATGTGTGATGAGAAACGTCACCAGAGACTTGATTATAGTTATTTTATTAAAGGGGTGATTGATTTTCTGATACTCGGTAAACTGGTAACACATGCCAGTGTGCCTGGGACATGGAAAATCACTCACACCGGGTACAGTTGTGGCATTTAGTCTTCATTAGATGACAATAATTCTCCCCCTGGGTCAGGGGGTGTCGCCCCAAAATTAGGAATCTGACTTTTTAAGATTCAAATATCTTTTGTTGATTTTTAATGATTTTTGTTTGTGAATATGAAATTTTTCCATCAGAATTAATTAAACCGTGGCCCTCAATGAGATGCTTGCACATCAAAGATGAATTATTTACATGTACAAGTACTTCAAAAATGTTGAAAAAAATAATATTGACCAATAATTTAAATGAAGTCCATTAGATCGCTTTATGATATATATATATGGGATATTTAAGGGTCCGTTTGTACGTAATCTTTTGATAAAACATAATAAGTGTAATCTTAAACTCTTTTTTATGACTTTTTCACTCAAAATGATAAATAAAGATCCTTGATGTAGTAAAACCTGTCTATAAAGGACAGCAAAGGGACAAAGTATAATGTCCTTTATATATTTAGACACATGTCCTTAATATAGAGGTGTCTGTATAACAGGTATTTACTGCATGCTGAGCAATATTGACTGTTTGACTCCACTATTAAGATTGATATAGTGACCTTGTGCAGTATGTGATGACTTTTATTATCTGTTATTCCCATCTTGTGCTGTATTACCTATCGAAACTTCTAAAAAAAAAAAAAAAGAAAAAATGGGACTTGATATTGGAGCTAGTAGCATAATAACTTCAAAAATAGTTAAAATGAAATAGTCCAGGATTAATGGCAGAATTGTTATCAAAGAGATCATTCAGTATGACAGCATATCAATAACAATGAATTCCCGACTGCCCTTGGTAATATGGTACTTAGAGGACTGTAAACTTTATTCAAAGAATTGCCTTGACCTGAGTTTACCTTATTCAATATCAAATGTGCAAAGAGTATGTTCAGATTTATTTGCATTCATTCTTCTCAATAGCTGAGGGTAATCTCATGATGCTCCAAGATAAGGAAAATGAAGTGGAGGAAAGCCAGATTACCATGAGAAAAACCATGACCTTCAATCATACCTGGCAACTGCCTATATGGTTTTTACACTTGCAACCAATTAGCGGTGAAGGATTATCAGTAAACAGACTAAAGACCAACCAGTCATTGACTATCGGTAATTTGTCGAACATCTTAACCACTTTGCCTTGGAGACTCTAATTTTACTGACTCCTCTTGATTGTGAAGAGACGTAAAGAAGGCCCATTGGGCCTGTTGTAGCAAGGATGCTACAGTTTTGAAAAGTAACTTTCGTATCGAAGACTAATATATGGTAATATACAGTAAGACAGACTGTCTACATTACTGAAACCTGTGGCCTAAATTCCATCTCTCACTGACGTTGTTTGACTCTATCCTAGTCTTGTTGGCCTCTCTAACTATAGCGACGTTTTCTAAAATGCTGTCCTAGTCTTGTCTACGTGGTGATGAATTGTGTGAGTGACTCCCTTTTCCAAGAGATAAAATCGCACACATCGTCAGAATTCTGTTCACAAGACGTGCTTTAATTCCATCTCATGGGCAGTGCCCTATATCTCTACATCCTGTCGAACGTGTCAGCTTCCCCAGTCGTGGCTCTCTACAACAGGGCTTTTAACATTACATCATATAGCTACAAGTCATCAACACTGTCTTCACAAGTTCATTACAGTCTCCGAGTGTGATTAACTGAAGAAATAATTAGACGGGCTGATGGTATTTGTTCAAGCATCGCCTTATGTTAAGCTTGTATGGTGCAATGTAGCTTTGGTCTGTATTTTAAATTGATATCGTTCACCATATTTAAATACGTTCTGTATTGAATAGAAGCCTTGTCATAAAATCAATACCTTCATGCCCATACTTGACGTCTTTGAGTTCCCAATTCTAAAAGTCTAATGCATGTTTATGGAATCTAATAGATAGGTTATGGAGTATATCTAGTCTATGGAGATAATTGTTTTATATTCTAATAAAATGCTCAAAATTTTACGACACAAATCAAACTTTATAATGAAATATAGTTAGGCCCTGACACATGAAAGCATCGTAGCGCCATTATCCACGGAGTAACTAAATACAAGTGGTAACTGTTAATGGCAGAGCCTGGTTTTCATACCACCCATGGAAGAATTTCCTGGATTTGAACTGATATATGTTTTTTTCCTTTTATCGCTTGTCACCCATACATCAATCTGCCTTTGTCTACAAAATGACGTCCCTTATCTATACTTGTATGGTGGCAAAGTTTTCTTTTTTTACTTCAGAATGACATGTTTTTTTATGTTCACATTCACCTCAGAAGGAATGTGTCATTTCATTGTGATAAAGTGGTTGATTGGTTACCATTAACCTTTAACCTCTGGGTAGCTAGCTAGTTCAAAACCCAGGTGGGGCAGTTGCCAGATACTGACTGTTTGACAGTTGGGTTTTTTTCTGGATTCTTAGTTTTCCTCCACATCTAAAACTTGGCACAGCCTTAAAGTAAGAACAATTACAAACGTTAACCTGTGGATATATGATTTTAACTCATTTACCCCTGAAAACTCGCAATGAACTGTTCCAATCTTTGAATAAGGGGAGTTCAAATGTGTCTTCAGGGGTGAATAAGTCAACTGTATATTCTCTCAACCCTCAAAGACATTTAACTCTTGGCATCTAAAGGTTGGTGCATTTCGTTATGAGAAGACTGCTTTTTTGGAGTCCAAATAAACGCATTTAAAAACAATTTGACAATACATGTATAAAGACCACTTGGCTGTAAAGACCATATTTCCTTTGTCCCTTGGGTGGTCTTTATTGACAGGTTTCCCTGTATGTATATTTTTGTAGGAGTTACTCCCCTTATATTGACACATAAAGACCATATTTCCTTTGTCCCTTGGGTGGTCTTTATTGACAGGTTTCCCTGTATGTATATTTTTGTAGGAGTTACTCCCCTTATATTGACACATAAAGACCATATTTCCTTTGTCCCTTGGGTGGTCTTTATTGACAGGTTTCCCTGTATGTATATTTTTGTAGGAGTTACTCCCCTTATATTGACACATAAAGACCATATTTCCTTTGTCCCTTGGGTGGTCTTTATTGACAGGTTTCCCTGTAGGTATATTTTTGTAGGAGTTACTCCCCTTATATTGACACATAAAGACCATATTTCCTTTGTTCCCTTGGGTGGTCTTTATTTAGGTTTTGATTTGTAGGTTACTCCCCTTGTATGTAAAGACCATATTCTTTGTCTGGGTGTCTTTATTGCAGTTCCTGTAGTTATTTTTGTAGGAGTTACTCCCCTTATATTGACACATAAAGACCATATTTCCTTTGTCCCTTGGGTGGTCTTTATTGACAGGTTTCCCTGTAGGTATATTTTTGTAGGAGTTACTCCCCTTATATTGACACATAAAGACCATATTTCCTTTGTCCCTTGGGTGGTCTTTATTGACAGGTTTCCCTGTAGGTATATTTTTGTAGGAGTTACTCCCCTTATATTGACACATAAAGACCATATTTCCTTTGTCCCTTGGGTGGTCTTTATTGACAGGTTTCCCTGTATGTATATTTTTGTAGGAGTTACTCCCCTTATATTGACACATAAAGACCATATTTCCTTTGTCCCTTGGGTGGTCTTTATTGACAGGTTTCCCTGTATGTATATTTTTGTAGGAGTTACTCCCCTTATATTGACACATAAAGACCATATTTCCTTTGTCCCTTGGGTGGTCTTTATTGGCAGGTTTCCCTGTATGTATATTTTTGTAGGAGTTACTCCCCTTATATTGACACATAAAGACCATATTTCCTTTGTCCCTTGGGTGGTCTTTATTGACAGGTTTCCCTGTATGTATATTTTTGTAGGAGTTACTCCCCTTATATTGACACATAAAGACCATATTTCCTTTGTCCCTTGGGTGGTCTTTATTGACAGGTTTCCCTGTAGGTATATTTTTTGTAGGAGTTACTCCCCTTATATTGACACATAAAGACCATATTTCCTTTGTCCCTTGGGTGGTCTTTATTGGCAGGTTTCCCTGTATGTATATTTTTGTAGGAGTTACTCCCCTTATATTGACACATAAAGACCATATTTCCTTTGTCCCTTGGGTGGTCTTTATTGGCAGGTTTCCCTGTATGTATATTTTTGTAGGAGTTACTCCCCTTATATTGACACATAAAGTTGAGGGGTGGTATGGTTTTAAGTTTACGACTGACAAGCTGGCATCACTACTCTACAGTGCGTTGATATTAGATGGCTGTGGATATCAGACCTGATGCTTTAATTAATAAACATAAGATGTATAGCTACAACCCTAAAGCACCTGTTCTTTAACTTCCATCCATGAAAATGAAATCTTTATCCTCCCTAGCTATCTCCTATGTTTAGTTGTGAGCAGGATCTGTTGATAAGCCCAGTGAAGCTTCTGTCTATCAATTTAATGTTGATGCGTTTTGAAAAGTTGTTGGTTTATTGGCAGTAAAATACGGATGTATTATGTAGAGCCACCAGCTAATTAATTTTAATCTGATATATTTTGTACATATTTAAAAAAATTGGTAGTGAAATACAGTATAGTTATGTTATGCGTCTGCAGCGATAAATTAATTTGTTAAAAAACATCAATTTGTCGCTAATTAAGGTTCCATGGATTGATGTATTATACAAATTCATCTAACGTTGCAAAGTGGTTTATGAAAGCCATATGTTTTTGATATCCTTTAACTTCTTTAAGAATATTAAAAAATATCATAGATCTATTGATTTAAATTAGCCCTATTTTCGTTTTCCACCTGTCTGTTTTTTGTCTGTCCTTCTGTCTGTTTTACCACATTTATAAACTATAATTGTGTATTTTCACATTAGTTTTGAAAAAAGTTATGCAACTTATGAAAATCACTTTAATGTGCCAAAATTCAAGTGCATGAGGGGTCTTGGAATGGGAGGAAACCAGAGTGCCTGTAGAAAATCCACATGATCGAGCAAGTGAACCGTGACATTTTCATTTCCGTTTTTGGTTTCAAACCTTGGTCTGCAGCAGGTGAAATGTAAATGACACCAACAAAGCATCCTACTTTTCTGATTCAATTGGCAATTATATGGGTTGATGTGAAATTCATTTGAAAAGGGCTGAACATTCATCAAGTCAAGTTTGTAAATTAGAATATCACCAGCTAGCTACACTTCATACTCAAAGCCCCTTGTTGAAAATCTGCGTCATGGTGGTATAAATTCTCTCCACTATTGAGTGATGTATTTGTTTTTCTTTTAAATTCAACATTGAATTCACTACCACAAATCATTTCTTTTTTAACATTCAAACTGCAACAGCTCTCCTGAAAACTTTAAGTTAGAAAGTGGCGTTGGTATAGGTTTCTGCAAGAGCTTCCCATCACGGAACTTTAATAGTATCACTGGTAGTGATCCTGTCTGTATCCACACTCTAATACTTCCCTCGATATCCCAGCGAGATCAGCTGACACTTCAGTTATCTTAACATCCAAACCCATGTAGCTTTATCCCCTGAGAAAATTAAGAAAATTACTTATTGCCAGAATCAATTTCGTGAAACTACCCAATACAAATGCACAAACTTGTTTAGTTGCTATGGCAACAATGTGGTATGTAAATTTAATTTTTCTTTCATGGAAATCTCCCTGATTGGCGTATAAGGTCTTTTTTCCTGCGAGTTGTTAGCAAGTGTGATTTTGTCACCAAACAAGCCCTTAACATACAAATGGATATTCTGTTGATTACCATAAGTTTGAAATTCAATTTCTGTAAATGCTGGGATCTTTCCAGTAGCGGGTATACGAAATGTGGTTTCCAGTCATTGCTGTTTAACATGGAATGGGATTAATTTTGCTTTTTCTTTTGGTTTAAATAATTTGGAAAAATAATCACCATTCACCACGATATAAAATATAATTGCTGTAAAAAAAATTAAAATATATTTATGTCATCTGTTCATCTACTCAAGGCAGTTAGATCTCATCTACATTGTCATCTATTCCTCTACAGGTGGCAGTCAGATCTCATTTACATTGTCATCTGTTCATCTACTCAAGGCAGTTAGATCTCATCTACATTGTCATCTATTCCTCTACAGGTGGCAGTCAGATCTCATCTACATTGTCATCTGTTCATCTATTCCTCTACAGGTGGCAGTCAGATCTCATCTACATTGTCATCTGTTCATCTACTCAAGGCAGTTAGATCTCATCTACATTGTCATCTGTTCATCTACTCAAGGCAGTTAGATCTCATCTACATTGTCACCTATTCCTCTACACATGGCAGTCAGATCTCATCTACATTGTCATCTGTTCATCTACTCATGGCAGTTAGATCTCATCTACATTGTCATCTGTTCATCTACTCATGGCAGTTATATCTCATCTACATAGTCATCTGTTCATCTTCTCAAGGCAGTCAGATCTCATCTACATTGTCATCTATTCGTCAATTGGTGGCAGTTACATTCCATCTACATTGTCATCCGTTCATCTATTGGTGGCAGTTAGATCTCATATACATTGTCATCTATTCATCTATTGGTGGCAGTTACATTCCATCTACATTGTCATCCGTTCATCTATTGGTGGCAGTTAGATCTCATCTACATTGTCATCTATTCATCTATTGGTGGCAGTCAGATCTCATCTACATTGTCACATATTCTCTCTACACATCTCTGCAGGTGGCAGTTAAATCTCATCTATATTGTCATCTATTCCTCTACAGATGGCAGTTGTATCTCATCTACATTGTCATCTATTCATCTATTGGTGGCAGTTAGATTTCATCTACATTGTCATCCGTTCATCTATTGGTGGCAGTTAGATGTCATCTACATTGTCATCTATTCATCTATTGGTGGCAGTTAGATTTCATCTACATTGTCATCCGTTCATCTATTGGTGGCAGTTAGATCTCATCTACATTGTCATCTATTCATCTATTGGTGGCAGTCAGATCTCATCTACATTGTCACATACTCCTCTGCAGGTGGCAGTTAAATCACATCTATATTGTCATCTATTCTACAGATGGCAGTTGTATCTCATCTACATTGTCATCTATTCATCTATTGGTTGCAGTAATTCATCTATGTTTTCATCTATTCTCATCTATTGGTGGCAGATACATCTCATCTAATTGTCATCTTTCTTCTACAGGTGACAGTTAGATTCCATCTACATTGTCATCTATTCCTCTACAGGTGGCAGTTAGATCTCATCTACATTGTCATCTATTTTCTATTGGTGGCAGTTAGATCTCATCTACATTGTCATCTATTCCTCTACAGGTGCAGTAATCTCATCTATATTGTCATCTATTCCTCTACAGGTGGCAGTTAGATCTCATCTACATTGTCATCTATTTTTCTATTGGTGGCAGTTAGATCTCATCTATATTGTCATCTATTCCATACAGGTGGCAGTTATATCTCATTTCTACATTGTCATCTTTTCCTCTACAGGTGGCAGTTAGATCTCATCTACATTGTCATCTATTTTCTATACAGGTGGCAGTTAGATCTCATCTATATTGTCATCTATTTTTCATACAGGTGGCAGTTAGATCTCATCTATATTGTCATCTATTCCATCTACATGGTGACAGTCAGATCTCATCTACATTGTCATCTATTCATCTACGTGGCAGTTAGATCTCATCTAATTGTCATCTTTCATCAATTGGTGGCAGTTAGATCTCATCTATATTGTCATCTATTCCCATACAGGTGTCAGTTATATCTCATTTATATTGTCATCTATTCCTCTACAGGTGGCAGTTAGATCTCATCTACATTGTCATCTATTCCTCTACAGGTGGCAGTCAGATCTCATCTATATTGTCATCTATTCCTCTACAGGTGACAGTTGTATTACATCGACATTGTCATTTATCCTCATTTATTTGGTGGCAGTTAGATGTCATCCAAATTGTCATCTATTCCTCTATTGGTGGCAGTCAGATCTCATCTACATTGTCATCTATTCCTCTACAGGTGGCAGTTAGATCTCATCTACATTGTCATCTATTCCTCTACAGGTGGCAGTCAGATCTCATCTATATTGTCATCTATTCCTCTACAGGTGACAGTTGTATTACATCGACATTGTCATTTATTCATTTATTTGGTGGCAGTTAGATGTCATCCAATTGTCATCTATTCCTCTATTGGTGGCAGTCAGATCTCATTACATTGTCATCTTATCATCTACATATAGCAGTTAGATCTCATCTATATTGTCATCTGTTCATCTATTGGTGGCAGTTAGATCTCATATCAATATTGTCATCAATTCCTATTGGTGGCAGTCAGATCTCATTTACAGGTCATCTTATCATCTACATCAGTCAGTTAGATCTCATTCTATATTGTCATCTATTCATCTACTGGTGGCAGTTAGATCTCATCTATATTGTCATCTATTCCATCTACAGGTGTCAGTCATATCTCATTTACATTGTCATCTATTCATCTACTGGTGACAGTCAGATCTCATCTACATTGTCATCTGTTCATCTATTGGTGGCAGTTAGATCCCATCTACATTGTCATCTATTCCTCTACAGGTGGCAGTTAGATCTCATCTACATTGTCATCTGTTTATCTACAGGTGGCAGTCAGGATCTCATCTACATAATCATCTGTTTACTTACAGTTAGATTAAAATCTTCATTTCATCCATTTGTCCACTGTGGGTCAATAGAAGATCTTGTATACTTTCTCATTCAGTCATCTTCAATGTGGGGTTTCATTTACATCTTATCATCCATTGTTATCTATTCTACTTTCTCATCCATTTTTCTACTTTTTGAAATAATATACTTGGGGCATTTTATCTTCCTTCTCCTTCATTTATCTTTTATTTCTCAGGAAAATTCTCATCTACTCTCATCTGCCTGTTGGAAGTCCAATCTCATTTGATATAGTAAAATATGTTAAAAATGACCATGCTTACAACGAATTCATGGTTAAAAGGTTTCTTGTAATTGTCATTCCTCGTTAGAGATCCTATCTGTAATATCTGTATAACAACCTTGCTCAACAAATTTTCGTTGGTCCCCAGAGGTTTGTTATAAACTCTTATTGATTAATCTGATTTTCGGAGCCCAAAATCCACATAAATGGTTTGGTATCGACAGTGTGGGTATACCCCTCAATCTCATCATTGTTCTCATCCACGTTATTAGACATCTATTCATCTAGTTGTCAATGGCAGAATTTAAGTGCATGCATTCTCATTTATTTTTTGTTTACAATAAAAACCTAGTTCTCATGCTATTTTACATTATCCCAAACCTCTGACACCATTATTGAAATGGTGCGTAATAGCTCTGACTCTACTAATCTATCAACAGTAATGTGAAATAAACCCATGTATTAAATGTCGTCTTTTTTGACGATGCAAGAAATTGTTGTGGTCACGGAAACTGAGAACTTGACATTTCCATCCAATGAGAAGACGGTGATCAATACAGTATTACATCCGGAATGTGGACATTCTGGTGTCGTGCGTGCTGGTGTGACGAGTAAAGATAACGATATTAGTAGGGTGATGTCTAATAGAACCAACATCTCACTAAATATGACAGTTGGCAGGTCTTTGTGAGAGGAAGATTTGCCGTCCAACACAGCACAGTGTACCCTTTATAAATTGAACAGCAACATATTTTTGTCCCGATAATTGGGGTTACATTCCCATTGGTTTATACGCAAGCTATTTTCACTAATAATTTCTCGAGTGAATATTATTGAATAAAGGGAGTCAGTGTTTAGAAGGAGTTTTAGGTACCCTGAGTTCCGGTATAACAACAAATGTATTTTCCCCTGTATAGATATGCCATAAACTTGTGTTCGAGTGTTACTGAGTGCATGAATTGAATCCTGTATTACGTGTACTGATTTGGTCTCAAATCTTTTATTGCCCTGCATCAACCAAGGTATATAAATCAAACGACCAACATCGTATTCAGTAAAAAATGACAAACGATTAGACAACAGCTAAAGCATAAAATAATAACTGCAGCCCTGGGGCTCCCAAAACGACCCTTTTCAAGGAAGACAATTAGTCGTGTTCTGTTACGGTTATTAGGATAAGTAGGAGAAAGAGCTTATACCGGAGAGACTTGAAGCCACAGTAAAGCAGTATACCTCCCCAGCCCTATAACATGTACAGCTCTAGTGCTGCTCATAAAACAGGTGGTTAAGCTGGGCTCTGATCACCAGGGACTCATTGAATACCAGAATATTTCATTTTTATGCTTTAATAAGATTGCTGTAACTAAACATTTCTATAACATTTTTCCATCTCTGTTCTTTCCCCTCTCCCCCCACCGTCATACAGACCATGAGGAAGCAATGTCAGCTTTGTACGTTTTGTTTTCGGGTCTGTTGGCAGATCTAGAAGCTTCCGGCTGACCAAGACTGTTGGAGTGATAAGAGCGTTTTAAGTTAGCCACAGTGATTAAGTTAACGTGGAGTAATGATAGGCAATCAGAGACTAACGAGGAACTTAAAAGCACTTCAATCATTAGCACGGAAAGATTTTCTCTGAGTTTTTATACAACGGTACATTGTAGAAGCTCAAAAGGATCTCACCATAATAAACCCATTACATAAACTATAATTGTTATATGTGTGACAGCTTCAATCATTCTGAGTTGCTGTTACACCAGAACTAAAGACTTGGTACAGCTGCCACATTGTAATTAAACACTGACAACAAGGGTAAACCAGTAAGAAAATTTAACATGTATGAGTCTTAGAAATCTAGTACAAGGCCTTCATGGTGAATCTTAGTTTGATTGCATCTAATTCTTCTGGATTAACTTGATTTAAAATACAAAAATTAGAAATGTGCATTGCATTTTGTTATATGAAAGTTCTGTGTTAAAATTGTGGAACATAACAGAAAAGTCTGCAAATAATCCTGAGCATACCATAGATTGCGTCCCCTATAGCCATTTTAAACATGTTCGTAAGTAAAGAAATCTTATCAATTTTGTTATATTAGTTATGTTATTTTTCAGTTTTTCTTTGTGAATTCTTTTTATCGAGCAGTGAAATTTTTTCAATTGTGATTTAATTTACCTTTCCTTGTCATCCTTAGTCCAATGTATCTTGGTTTAATCCAACTAACGATACAATTGGCATAAAAGTCCATAATTATCTCTTCTTTTCAAAACCCCTGATCCAGAACTGTAGTCACCAAATGCATGTAATTATGCATAATACATATTTTTATATACGCCAGCACATGAGGCTTGATGAATGCTGAAGCAACCATAATATTACCTTGTAAGATGTAAAGACATCTCTGTCACAGAACCATGAAATATTCTAATTAGTCGTCCTCCATAACAACTATGGAATTATGGGCCAAATCTTGAAGATCTTTATATAACAATCGTAGCAAAATAGGAGGCTTTGCTTGGGTGTAATAAATCCCTTATTACTTATTCCACATATTGTGTGTGAGTTGTACCCCTTTAAACAGTTTTGTACTTACTGCAGAACTCCTAGGAACCATGATCCTAGAAAAACAGGATGTAATCCTTTACTGTATATCCACCAGAAGGACGCTTTTCAATGGTCAAAAAGTTCAACTCCCCAGCAACTATGGAATAACCCATTCACCTACTCTTTTCATGTAAAATATGTAAATTATGTTTGGCTTTCAGCTATAAGGAATTCTCTAAGGTTGAATATCTTGAATTTACTTCATTTCAGTATGTTTTCTATTGATAGTATGCCTAAATAAAGTTTAAAAACATTTTTTAATATATTAATTTCCATTGAATTGAAACTGATGAGATGGTATTCCATGATTTAAGATGCATGTAATTAAAACACCAGAAAATTTCTGGATGAATGAATTTTCAATGAACGTCAAGCTAACAGGTCTATCCGGTAGTTCTGGTTTTATTGAATTTTCTTTCCCCTTTAAATATAGATTGGTGATTTAGACAAACAGAAGAGGAATAATGTAATTAGTGTTTATGCTCTGAGGGTCTGGCGCGGGCTATCATAGCATAGTATGGTGCCATTACATCCCGGTGGGATTTCCCCAGGAAAAGTTAGAAGGCACTTTTGATATAAACTGCAGCTTAATTTACAGTTCAACAGATTTTATGCATGCTTTTACTCCAGAAAGCTAGATCACAAACGATGTACCTAATCGGAGTAAAGAGTAAAATAAGCTCTATATCCCGACAGTGTATCATATCAATGGCCTTAAATGTGGCCACTGGGGCATATCTCTATTATACTTCTACCACATTTTGTGTCACTTTGACTTCAACTCTCTTGATATTTAAGAGATCTAGGAGAATATTTCTATCACATCTAGCTCCAGTTTGAGATGATTGGTAGATTCACCTACATTCCAATAAACTTCCCCAGAAGTCCACTGTACACATACTCACAGACATTTTGACGCCATGTTATTGTTCCTGCTATTTCTTCCCTAATCCTTCTGAGAATGCTTCATCCCAAACGTCTGATTAAAAGATCATTTGTGCCTACAACTGTATTGAATTGGTAGATAGTTTAATAGAAACCTACAAAATCATTTCAAAGTCCTTGGGATGGAACAATCATGTTTACATTACTGAAAAAATTGTAGGAGTATTGTAAATGTGGCTTGCATTTTAAGCGTCATGGATGCCACAGTGTGAGTAAAACTACAAACAGTCCATACTTTATTGATGGATCCAAATATACTTGTTGGAATCAAGTCAGAGATTATATTTAAAGGTCCTTATTCTGCGGATGGCTCTCTCAACATGTATTCGGTGTTGTGCAATAGTTTGAGTGATGTCTGACATTAGATGAAGTTAACTGACATCCTGATGAAACAAATGGAGGAATGTTAAGGTTTAAACCAAGATTATTAAGTTCCTCAGTAATAGTAAATCCCTTATCTGCCATAATGGCATCACCCTTTTCAATAAAGTTTGCATCAAGAAGTTGTTGCAGTAGTGGCATAAAATCCACTCTTTGCAGTTATTTCCTTGTCCGACATGGATCCAGTGAAAAGTTCACTTACAAAAATCAAGTTGCCCATTGGGTCACATGCTACAAGAGCTTTCAGTTGTAGTATGAAGATTTATAATCCGAATACATTTGTGACTGTAGTTTTAGAAGAAGATGGTTTCTGAGTTTTCAACTCTGTACAATCAATAATTGCAATAGACCTTGGAAATTCTTCCTTGTATTTAGACGGCATGTTCGTAACAATGTCATTCCGATGAGGCCAGATAGGAATAGAGCCAAGGCTAACATACATATGATCAATCCATGTTAGAAATAGTTCACTCACAGCCTGCACTGAGATGGAAAATCTGTATGCAAGGTCTTTTAGACCAAAATTGTGACGAAGTCTCATCAATGTTAACAGAAGTTGATTATCAAGTCCCATATTCACTATCTCTTTTCTATTATTTTGATGTTGTGGACCTTGGGTAGTTAAAAAACTGAAGCAGATTTTGAAATGTAGAATGTTTAAAGCCTGTATAGTATTCGAGTAAACCTTCAACACGAGACTCCTCATTAATAATACTGTTCACAGTTAGTGGTGTCCTACAAGAAGTTTCACAGCTATCAGGTATAGAACACGCAGTTGCAGTAGTAAAACTCTGTTGCTGTTCCACGATGGAGCGGTGTTGGCACAGGACCTCATACTGGTGTAGCTGTTCTTTAAGTCTTTTAATTTCAGCTGCGGCAGACAGAAGCTGCAAAGACGTATCTGAAATTGAGAGAAAACAAAATTAAAACAGAATTTGTAGTTATTGATTAAGACTTTTCTATGTTTGTTTTCAGTCTCAGAAGAATGTCCAATCTTTAAATACCAGTCAGTCAATGTCTTGTGGAGATCCTGTTTTCCCTAAAGCTTCCAAAGTCCCATTACCACCTTGGTATCATGATTTAAAAGAGCCATCAAGGGTAGATAACCCTCCCTACATCGAGAAAGAAACCCGTCCCCAGAGTGCCAGCTTCCTTTGGAACCGTCTTAGAGAAAAAAGAATAACAGCATCTCAAATGCACAAAATCACGCAAAGGAAAAAAGGTCCCACTGAAGCTATGCTAAAAGACTTGTTTCAGACCAAATCATTTAGTTCTGTGGCAACTGATTATGGTAGTAGTAGGGAACAAATGGCAAGGGAAAGGTATGTAAGCATGGGGTCAGCCAATAACCTGCATGTTCATGAATGTGGATTAGTCATCAACAATGAATTTCCTTATCTTGCAGCCACACCTGATGGTAAGGTTTGTGATAAAGGGGAGAGTGGCATACTGGAAATTAAATGTCCCTTTGTTGCAAGACAGATGACAATCATTGAAGCATGCAACAAAGTGAAAAAATTTGTACTTGTTCATGATAACAATGTTATAAAAATGAACAGGGAACATCAGTATTATGTACAAATACAGGGACAACTTCTTGTAACAGGTGCTCCATGGTGTGATCTTGTAGTGTATACCACCAAAGATTTGTATATTGAGAGAATTCCAGCTGATGTTCCATTCATGACATCACTCTTACTTCAACTTTCATTGTTCTACAAATATCATGCTTTACCATATCTTAGAAAATAAAGCTCACCATATTTAGACACTAGCTATATGAAGCGTTACATATACATGCAAGTTCATAGTTCAAATTTATAGGTAAATCTAATCAGTAGATCCTGTCTATATATGGATATACAGATTTATTTGTGAGATGAGTTGATTTTTTCTTGCTACACATCATTTCAAATAGTATTTTAGTAATTTGTAATGTGTCTTACTGTGGTATTATACAATGGACCTGTACATACCTGAACCTATATCTTGTTCATGAGGTTTTTGCAATGGTGATGGTAATGGAACATCCTGATCAGCAGCCATATGCATGTCGACCTCTTCATCCTTATGATCAGGGTTGTCAGGGTTGTTTCTAAAAAAGATAGGTATCATTAGCTACCAGGTAAATCATCAACCGTTTTTTTTTTATTTAAATCAGACAAACTATGTATTTAATCCAAAAGAGTATAACTGAATCACATAGATAAATAAATGATATGATTTGTTATAATAGGTTGTATATATTAAGAACTGATAAAGCTTTTTCACCTCAGTTATGACTTAAATACTTCACCTCGCACCAGTTAATTAGAATAACATTATTAACTTGCAGTCTTGCAAGGTGGTGCAAATAGAAATATGTACGTATTTTTACTCAACGACTAATCATTCATAATTTTGATGTGTATGTCAAACTATATAATTTATAAAACAAAATCACTGAGTAATAATATAAAAATCACTGATGTAATAATATAATAATTGGTGTCAATGCATGGTTCTGTATAATTTTATTGCTTCACCTGCCTCTATGGTAAAAATGTACATCGAGCTAAAAGAGAAGATTCTCTCTCCAGCTATAAATTGGTGACCAGGGTAAACAATGAAGTTTACCAGGGGGTCACAAACGATTCTTCGCAGTATCGTGATAGTATCATTCCCGAGGCAACCAATGTTCAGGGTGCCAGGATATAAATAATTAATCCTGCCTTTATATGTGTAACAGAAGTTCTCTCTAGACTGAGCGGATATATTGCGGCTAGTATGACCAGGGTTACATGTTGTAACAGTCTCTCAAAGTTCAATTAAGAATGGTCTGGGTAATTTTAAAGAAATGCTGAAATAATTATGAGAGAGATACAGAATAAATTTCTTGAAAAACCATGTTACTCCTGACTCTGTCTATCTATAATGGTGTAAAAGGAATGGGATAGTGTTAATCAAAATAATATTGGCACAATCTACCATGGCTTACATGTACTGGCGACCCTGGTTCAATTCCTAGTCTGGTCACTTCTACATATTACAGCTCTGTAAGTTAGGCTTACATTAACATTAACATTCAGTGCAAATTACTAACCTACTCTCTGCTGACGTTGTCGCCAA
Organism: Argopecten irradians; assembly: GCF_041381155.1. Classification (NCBI taxonomy): domain Eukaryota; kingdom Metazoa; phylum Mollusca; class Bivalvia; order Pectinida; family Pectinidae; genus Argopecten; species Argopecten irradians. The sequence goes on from NC_091140.1 coordinate 22,563,662, forward strand.
TGTGATCTGCTTCTTTGTACAGAGCTTCCATCTGCAGACAGAGGATCAGGAAAATCCAGTGATGGACCATCACCACCTTCAAAATGCTATAATAAAAAAGACAGATTAACATTAGAGTGAAACTGGAAAATAGGTTTACATTACAGAACTCTATCTACTGTAAAGTAGCTATTTGAGTATTAAGATAGAAGCAAATTCTAGATATACTTGATATAATGTACCCGTATGTGCATATATATATATGTGTGTGTATGATGTTCACACATACATGACATACACAGTCAGACGTTTTACACAGCTTGTAATTACATATCAGGGTACAGCAATGTAAATCTTGTACATTTCTTGATGGTGTGTGTGCACATATCGTATGTGTGTGTGTGTGTGTGTGTGGGGGGGGGCATATTCAGTAAATGTGTTTCAAATGGGTACAGTATATCCCGAATATGTAGTGCACAATATAGGCCCGGCTTATCGGTATTACAGCAGTATTAATTAACCTGTTAGCATTAATATTGGGTGTAGCCTAGAACGTTTTGTCGTTCTGTCTACATTAAATTGTAAAATTGCTTTGCTGAATAGTGATCTTTTTATTACCCCCATCCACCCCTTTATCGTTTTATACACAGGGCCTAATAGACGCCTAAGACGTGACCTATCTTATATATCTCTAGTCCGCTAAACCTGCCTATATTATTAGGCTTTTTTAAAAAAATTTTGCCTATATAGACCTATTTATTAGGCAAAATAAATTTAAAAAAAAAAAAAAAAAAAAGACTAGAGATCTAATAATATAGGCAGGTTTAGCGGACTAATATATCTCATCATTAGTAACGAGGCCCTGTGGTTCTACAGGGACAGTCACAACAAATGAGTATAACGTTACTGAAATACCCATTCAGCATTCACTGGAAGTACTGTACATAACGGTATTTCCGTAGACTGACATTGAAATATAACTATTAAACAACGTTACGTGAACTGAAAACTTTCATCTTAAATAAACCATTATTGTTCTTACCTTTGAACATACAAACTTGTGACGATCAATTTTCGACACGTTTAGTTGGTTATGGGGCCGTCCACAAGCCTTAATCCATCGCAAACACTTCGCTGAATTTGTCTTTGGTTTGGGAAATGGGATAAAACGGACATTCTCCACCCTCTCCGGATACCTGGTATCGTTGTTACATGTCCCCCATGCACACGTCTTCACCATTCTTACCAATAGTCAAGATATTTCGTTATTGTTTACGTTATGCAGCGTGAAGCAGGAAGTACAGTGTACGACAAGTTGTCGGAGGTAATGGCGGACAATCGAACACGCGCTCTGATTGGCTAGATTTTCATAACAACCGCGTTGCTAGCAACGACCTGGAAGGGTGAATTGACAGGTTTCCCTGTAGGTATATATTTTGTAGGAGTTACTACCCTTATATGACAAATAAAGACATATTCATTTGTCCCTTGGGTGGTCTTTATTGTCAGGTTTCCCTGCATGTAATATTTGTTAGGAGTTACTCCACCTTATATTGACACATTAAAGACCAAATTCACTTTGTCCCTTGGGTGGTCTTTATTGGACAGGTTTTCCCTGTTATGTATATTTTTTGTAGGAGTTACTCCCCCTTATATTGACACATAAAGACCATATTTTCTTTGTCCCTTGGGTGGTCTTTATTGACAGGTTTCCCTGTAGGTATATTTTTGTAGGAGTTACTCCCCTTATATTGACACATAAAGACCATATTTCCTTTGTCCCTTGGGTGGTCTTTATTGAACAGGTTTTCCCTGTATGTATATTTTTGTAGGAGTTTACTCCCCTTATAATGACACACTATAAAGACCAAAATTCCTTTGTCCCTTGGGTGGTCTTTATTGAGCAGGTTTCCCTGTATGTATATTTTTGTAGGAGTTACTCCCCTTATATTGACACATAAAGACCATATTTCCTTTGTCCCTTGGGTGGTCTTTATTGACAGGTTTCCCTGTAGTGTATATTTTTGTAGGAGTTACTCCCCTTATATTGACACATAAAGACCATATTTCCTTTGTCCCTTGGGTGGTCTTTATTGGCAGGTTTCCCTGTATGTATATTTTTGTAGGAGTTACTCCCCTTATATTGACACATAAAGACCATATTTCCTTTGTCCCTTGGGGTGGTCTTTATTGGCAGGTTTCCCTGTATGTATAATTTTTGTAGAGTTACTCCCCTTATATTGACACATAAAGACCATATTTCCTTTGTCCCTTGGGTGGTCTTTATTGACAGGTTTCCCTGTATGTATATTTTTGTAGGAGTTACTCCCCTTATATTGACACATAAAGACCATATTTCCTTTGTCCCTTGGGTGGTCTTTATTGACAGGTTTCCCTGTATGTATATTTTTGTAGGAGTTACTCCCCTTATATTGACACAATAAAGACCATATTTCCTTTGTCCCTTGGTGGTCTTTATTGACAGGTTTCCCCTGTATGTATATTTTTGTAGGAGTTACTCCCCTTATATTGACACATAAAGACCATATTTTCCTTTGTCCCTTGGGTGGTCTTTATTGACAGGTTTCCCTGTATGTATATTTTTGTAGGAGTTACTCCCCTTATATTGACACATAAAGACCATATTTCCTTTGTCCCTTGGGTGGTCTTTATTGACAGGTTTCCCTGTATGTATATTTTTGTAGGAGTTTACTCCCCTTATATTGACACATAAAGACCATATTTCCTTTGTCCCTTGGGTGGTCTTTATTGACAGGTTTCCCTGTATGTATATTTTTGTAGGAGTTACTCCCCTTATATTGACACATAAAGACCATATTTCCTTTGTCCCTTGGGTGGTCTTTATTGACAGGTTTCCCTGTATGTATATTTTTGTAGGAGTTACTCCCCTTATATTGACACATAAAGACCATATTTCCTTTGTCCCTTGGGTGGTCTTTATTGGCAGGTTTCCCTGTATGTATATTTTTGTAGGAGTTACTCCCCTTATATTGACACATAAAGACCATATTTCCTTTGTCCCTTGGGTGGTCTTTATTGGCAGGTTTCCCTGTATGTATATTTTTGTAGGAGTTACTCCCCTTATATTGACACATAAAGACCATATTTCCTTTGTCCCTTGGGTGGTCTTTATTGGCAGGTTTCCCTGTATGTATATTTTTGTAGGAGTTACTCCCCTTATATTGACACATAAAGACCATATTTCCTTTGTCCCTTGGGTGGTCTTTATTGACAGGTTTCCCTGTAGGTATATTTTTGTAGGAGTTACTCCCCTTATATTGACACATAAAGACCATATTTCCTTTGTCCCTTGGGTGGTCTTTATTGACAGGTTTCCCTGTAGGTATATTTTTGTAGGAGTTACTCCCCTTATATTGACACATAAAGACCCATATTTCCTTTGTCCCTTGGGTGGTCTTTATTGACAGGTTTCCCTGTATGTATATTTTTGTAGGAGTTACTCCCCTTATATTGACACATAAAGACCATATTTCCTTTGTCCCTTGGGTGGTCTTTATTGACAGGTTTCCCTGTATGTATATTTTTGTAGGAGTTACTCCCCTTATATTGAACATAAAGACCATATTTCCTTTGATTTCCCTTGGGTGGTCTTTATTGACAGGTTTCCCTGTATGTATATATTTTTGTAGGAGTTACTCCCCTTATTGACACATAAAGACCATATTTCCTTTGTCCCTTGGGTGGTCTTTATTGACAGGGTTTCCCTGTATGTGTATTTTTTTGTAGGAGTTACTCCCCTTATATTGACACATAAAGACCATATTTCCTTGTCCCTTGGGTGGTGCCTTTATTGGCAGGTTTTCCCTGTATGTATATTTTTGTAGGAGTTACTCCCTTATATTGACAACATAAAGACCATAATTTCCTTTGTCCCTTGGGTGGTCTTTTATTGGCAGGTTTCCCTGTAGGATGTATATTTTTTTGTAGGAGTTACTCCCCTTATATTTGACACATAAAGACCATATTTCCTTTGTCCCTTGGGTGGTCTTTATTGACAGGTTTCCCTGTATGTATATTTTTGTAGGAGTTACTCCCCTTATATTGACTGAAACAATAAAGACCATTATTTCCTTTGTCCCTTGGGTGGTCTTTATTGAAAATATTCAACAGGTTTCCCCTTTGTATATGTATAGTAGTATTACTCTTTGTATGAGACCATCAATTACTCCTTTGTCCCATGGGTGGTCTTTATTGAGGATGTTTCTTATATTGGTTTGACCATATTTCTTTTAAATGAATTGGTCTTTTTGACAGGTTTCCCCTGTAAATTTTTGTAGGAGCTGGTTATATTGAACAGTTAAAGACATATTGCCATGTGGGTTTGGTTCACAGGTATGATATTCCTGGAAGTTTGATTTTAGAGTTATTATATTGAAAAAAATCACTATTTTTTGACTCCACTTTAATATACATGTATATGTAAAATTAATCCTTAATAACATCATTTTGTATTTGAAACCATCCAAACCCAGTAGCTTTTCCCCTTGGGTGGTCTTTAGAAAGGTTTCCTTAGGTATATTTTTTGTAGTGAGTTTCCACCTGTATTTGCAAAGACTTTTTTTTTGTCCCTATGTGGCAATTTTATATCTCCCTTTAATATTTTTTTTTAATCTGAACACATGTCCCATTTCCTGTCCCGAGTCTTTATTTGACAGGTTTCCCTTTGGTAATTTTGTCCCTTGATCTTTACAAATTTATTCCCTTATATTGACCATAAAGACAATTTCCTTTGTACCAATTGGAGTTTATCTTTCATTGACATTTTTGTTTGGTATTTTTTTAGTCATTGTTATGTTTGTCATATCATATATGACAATAAAAGACCATTAATTTTTTTTGTCCTTGGGTGGAAATTTTATTGGAAACAGGTTTCCCTGTATGTATATTTTTTACTCGAAGTTATGTAAAGTAGCTACACTTTATTTAAATTAAAATGACCATCATTGTTTTTTTCATCTGGTTAGATTCTCCATATTACTTAACAGTCATTTTTTCCTGTAGTCATCAGTACTGTTTTACTCCCCTTAATTCACATTAATTGTAACCATATTTCCTTTGTCATTATTGGTGGCAGTTAGAATTCATCTATTTGTCACATATTCCTACTGTCAGTTAGTCCCAAATCTTATCATTAACATGACCATCTATTTCCTTTTGTCCCTGGGTGGCAAGACATCTCATCTACATTGTCATCTATTACTTTTGTGGCAGAGAATTTCACATAAGGACCATATTTTTTTGATCTCATGGTCTTCATTCATATTTTTCCACTGTAATATAGGAGTTATCTTGTATTGCAAGAGTGGCAGTCATTTCAGTTCCCTTGGGTGGTCATTTAACATTGGCAATCAGATCTCATCTACATTTTCATCTATTTATCACTCATGGCAGTTATCTCATCTACATTGTCGTATAGGACTTCATATTTCAAGGGTCTCTGATCTCATCAACATTGTCATCTATTTTTTGTAGGCAGTTAATCTTACATTGATCACATGTACATGGCAGTCCATATTTCCTTTAATTCCTGGTCATCTATATTGGCAGTTAGATCTCATTTGCTGTATGTATCTATTTTTTAAGTTATTCCCCTTATATTGACTACATATTCACTTTTCCTCTGGTGTCCCTTTGGTCTATTACATTCTAGCTACAACCCTAAAGCACCTGTTCTTTAACTTCCATCCATGAAAATGAAATCTTTATCCTCCCTTGCTATCTCCTATGTTTAGTCGTGAGCAGGATCTGTTGATAAGCCCAGTGAAGCTTCTGTCTATCAATTTTATGTTGATGCGTTTTGAAAGTTGTTGGTTTATTGGCAGTAAAAATACGGATGTATTATGTAGTCGAGCCACCAGCTAATTAATTTTAACCTGATATATTTTGTACATATTTAAAAAAATTGGTAGTGAAATACAGTATAGTTATGTTATGCGTCTGCAGCGATAAATTAATTTGTTAAAAAACATCAATTTGTCGCTAATTAAGGTTCCATGGATTGATGTATTATACAAATTCATCTAACGTTGCAAAGTGGTTTATGAAAGCCATATGTTTTTGATATCCTTTAACTTCTTTAAGAATATTAAAAAATATCATAGATCTATTGATTTAAATTAGCCCTATTTTCGTTTTCCACCTGTCTGTTTTTTGTCTGTCCTTCTGTCTGTTTTACCACATTTATAAACTATAATCGTGTATTTTCACATTAGTTTTGAAAAAAGTTATGCAACTTATGAAAATCACTTTAATGTGCCAAAATTCAAGTGCATGAGGGGTCTTGGAATGGGAGGAAACCAGAGTGCCTGTAGAAAATCCACATGATCGAGCAAGTGAACCGTGACATTTTCATTTCCGTTTTTGGTTTCAAACCTTGGTCTGCAGCAGGTGAAATGTAAATGACACCAACAAAGCATCCTACTTTTCTGATTCAATTGGCAATTATATGGGTTGATGTGAAATTCATTTGAAAAGGGCTGAACATTCATCAAGTCAAGTTTGTAAATTAGAATATCACCAGCTAGCTACACTTCATACTCAAAGCCCCTTGTTGAAAATCTGCGTCATGGTGGTATAAATTCTCTCCACTATTGAGTGATGTATTTGTTTTTCTTTTAAATTCAACATTGAATTCACTACCACAAATCATTTCTTTTTTAACATTCAAACTGCAACAGCTCTCCTGAAAAGTTTAAGTTAGAAAGTGGCGTTGGTATAGGTTTCTGCAAAGAGCTTCCCATCACGGAACTTTAATTAGTATCACTGGTAGTGATCCTGTCTGTATCCACACTCTAATACTTCCCTCGATATCCCAGCGAGATCAGCTGACACTTCAGTTATCTTAACATCCAAACCCATGTAGCTTGATCCCCTGAGAAAATTAAGAAAATTTACTTATTGCCAGAATCAATTTCGTGTGAAACTACCCAATACAAATGCACAAATCTTGTTTAGTTGCTATGGCAACAATGTGGTATGTAAATTTAATTTTTCTTTCATGGAAATCTCCCTGATTGGCGTATAAGGTCTTTTTTCCTGCGAGTTGTTAGCAAGTGTGATTTTGTCACCAAACAAGCCCTTAACATACAAATGGATATTCTGTTGATTACCATAAGTTTGAAATTCAATTTCTGTAAATGCTGGGATCTTTCCAGTAGCGGGTATACGAAATGTGGTTTCCAGTCATTGCTGTTTAACATGGAATGGGTTTAATTTTGCTTTTTCTTTTGGTTTAAATAATTTGGAAAAATAATCACCATTCACCACGATATAAAAAATAATTGCTGTAAAAAAATTTAAAATATATTTATGTCATCTGTTCATCTACTCAAGGCAGTTAGATCTCATCTACATTGTCATCTATTCCTCTACAGGTGGCAGTCAGATCTCATCTACATTGTCATCATCTGTTCATCTACTCAAGGCAGTCAGATCTCATCTACATTGTCATCTGTTCCTCTACAGGTGGCAGTCAGATCTAGATCTTCATCTACTACATTGGTCATTTGATTCACTACATCTATCTATTCCAAGTGGCAGTCAGATCTCATTTACATTGTCATCTGTTCATCTACTCAAGGCAGTTAGATCTCATCTACATTGTCATCTATTCCATCTACTCAGGTGGCAGTCAGATCTCATTTACATTGTCATCTGTTCATCTACTCAAGGCAGTTAGATCTCATCTACATTGTCATCTATTCCTCTACTCAGGTGGCAGTTAGATCTCATCTACATTGTCATCTATTCCTCTACAGGTGGCAGTCAGATCTCATCTACATTGTCATCTGTTCTTCTACTCAAGGCAGTTAGATCTCATCTACATTGTCATCTGTTCCATCTACTCAAGGCAGTTAGATCTCATCTACATTGTCACCTATTCCTCTACACAAGGCAGTCAGATCTCATCTACATTGTCATCTGTTCATCTACTCAAGGCAGTTAGATCTCATCTACATTGTCACCTAGGTTCTCTACACATGGCAGTCAGATCTCATCTACATTGTCATCTGTTCATCTACTCATGGCAGTTAGATCTCATCTACATTGTCATCTGTTCATCTACTCATGGCAGTTATATCTCATCTACATAGTCATCTGTTCATCTTCTCAAAGGCAGTCAGATCTCATCTACATTGTCATCTATTCGTCAATTGGTGGCAGTTAGATATCATCTACATTATCAATTTATTCATCTACTGGTGGCAGTAAGATGTGTCATCGAAATTTTCATCTATTGATGGCAGTCAGATCTCATATACATTTGTCATCTATTCATCTATTGGTGGCAGTTACATTCTCCATCTACATTGTCATCCGTTCATCTATTGGTGGCAGTTAGATGTCATCTACATTGTCATCTATTCATCTATTGGTGGCAGTCAGATCTCATCTACATTGTCACATACGTTCCTCTGCAGGTGGCAGTTAAATCACATCTATATTGTCATCTATTCCTCTACAGATGGCAGTTGTATCTCATCTACATTGTCATCTATTCATCTATTGGTGGCAGTTAGATTTCATCTACATTGTCATCTATTTCATTTATTGGCAGATACATCTCATCTACATTGTCATTCTATTTCTTCTACAGGTGACAGTTAGATTCCATCTCATGTCATCTATTCATCTATTGATGGGCAGTTAGATCTCATATACATTGTCATCTATTTTTCTATTAGTGGCAGTTACATACATCTACATTGTCATCTATTTCCTCTACATGGTGGCAGTTAAATCTCATCTACATTGTCATCTATTCCTCTACAGGTGGCAGTCAGTATCTCATCTACATTGTCTATCTCTCTACAGGTGGCAGTTAGATTCATCTATATTTTCATCTATTCCTTCTATTAGTGGCAGTTACATCTCATCTACATTGTCATCTTTTCTTCTACAGGTGACAGTTAGATTCTCATCTACATTGTCATCTATTCCTCTACAGGTGGCAGTTAGATCTCATCTACATTGTCATCTATTCCTCTACAGGTGACAGTTAGATCTCATCTACATTGTCATCTGTTCATCTACTCAAGGCAGTCAGATCTCATCTACATTGTCATCTATTTTTCTAAGGTGGCAGTCAGATCTCATCTACATTGTCATCTATTCTCTACAGGTGACAGTGTATTACATCGACATTGTCATTTATTCATTTATTTGGTGGCAGTTAGATGTCATCCACATTGTCATCTATTCCTCTATTGGTGGACAGTCAGATCTCATTTACATTGTCATCTTATCATCTACATATAGCAGTTAGATCACATCTATATTGTCATCTGTTCATCTATTGGTGGCAGTTAGATCTCATCTATATTGTCATCAATTCCCATACAGGTGTCAGTCATATCTCATTTATATTGTCATCTATTCATCTACTGGTGGCAGTCAGATCTTATCTATATTGTCATCTATTCATCTACTGGTGACAGTCAGATCTCATCTACATTGTCATCTGTTCATCTATTGGTGGCAGTTAGATCTCATCTATATTGTCATCTATTCCTCTACAGGTGTCAGTCATATCTTATCTATATTGTCATCTATTCACCAACTGGTGGCAGTTAGATCTCATCTACATTGTCATCTATTCATCTACTGGTGACAGTCAGATCTCATCTACATAATCATCTGTTTACTTACAGTTAGATTAAAATCTTCATTTCATCCATTTGTCCACTGTGGGTCAATAGAAAGATCTTGTATACTTTCTCATTCAGTCATCTTCAATGTGGGGTTTCATTTACATCTTATCATCCATTGTTATCTATTCTACTTTCTCATCCATTTTTCTACTTTTTGAAATAATATACTTGGGGCATTTTATCTTCCTTCTCCTTCATTTATCTTTTATTGGGAGCAAGGAGATCTCAGGAAAATTCTCATCTACTCTCATCTGCCTGTTGGAAGTCCAATCTCATTTGATATAGTAAAATATGTTAAAAATGACCATGCTTACAACGAATTCATGGTTAAAAGGTTTCTGGAAGTAATTGTCATTCCTCGTTAGAGATCCTATAAAGATGTCTGTATATCTGTATAACAACCTATGCTTACAACAAATTTTCGTTGGTCCCCAGAGGTTTGTTATAAACTCTTATTGATTAATCTGATTTTCGGAGCCCAAAATCCACATAAATGGTTGGTATCGACAGTGTGGGTATACCCCTCAATCTCATCATTGTTCTCATCCACGTTATTAAACATCTATTCATCTAGTTGTCAATGGCAGAATTTAAGTGCATGCATTCTCATTTATTTTTGTTTACAATAAAAACCTAGTTCTCATGCTATTTTACATTATCCCAAACCTCTGACCCATTATTGAAATGGTGCGTAATAGCTCTGACTCTACTAATCTATCAACAGTATGTGAAATAAACCCATGTATTAAATGTCGTCTTTTTTGACGATGCAAGAAATTGTTGTGGTCACGGAAACTGAGAACTTGACATTTCCATCCAATGAGAAGACGGTGATCAATACAGTATTACATCCGGAATGTGGACATTCTGGTGTCGTGCTGGTGTGACGAGTAAAGATAACGATATTAGTAGGGTGATGTCTAATAGAACCAACATCTCACTAATATGACAGTTGGCAGGTCTTTGTGAGAGGAAGATTGCCGTCCAACACAGCACAGTGTCTTAAATGTCAGCAACAGATTTTTCTCCCGATATGGGGTTACATTCCATTGGTTATAGAAGTTATCAAGCTATTTTATGTATAAGGGAGCAGTGTCACTATAGAATTTCTCGACAATTTCTCGAATGATTTTATTGTATAAGGGAGCAGTGTTTGAAGGAGTTTAGGTACCTGAGTTCGGTATAACACAAATTTGTTCCCGTATAATATGACATAAATTTGTTCGTGTGTTACTGTGCATGAATTGATTCCTGTATGACTGTTCTGATTTGGTCTCAATCTTTTATTGCCCTGCATCACCATAGTGATAAATCACGACCAACATCGTTTCAGTAAATATGACAACGATTAGACAACGCTAAGCAAAATACGCTGCCCCTGGGGCCCCATAACGACCCTTTCAAGGAAGACAATTAGTCGTGTTCTGTTACGGTTATAGGATAAGTAGGAGAAAGAGCTTATACCGGAGAGACTTGAAGCCACAGTAAAGCAGTATACCTCCCCAGCCCTATACATGTACAGCTCTAGTGCTGCTCATAAAACAGGTGGTTAAGCTGGGCTCTGATCACCAGGGACTCATTGAATACCAGAATATTTCATTTTTATGCTTTAATAAGATTGCTGTAACTAAACATTTCTATAACATTTTTCCATCTCTGTTCTTTCCCCTCTCCCCCCCCACCGTCATACAGACCATGAGGAAGCAATGTCAGCTTTGTACGTTTTGTTTTCGGGTCTGTTGGCAGATCTAGAAGCTTCCGGCTGACCAAGACTGTTGGAGTGATAAGAGCGTTTTAAGTAGCCACAGTGATAAGTAACTGGAGTAATGATAGGCAATCAGAGACTAACGAGGAACTTAAAAGCACTTCAATCATTAGCACAGAAAGATTTTCTCTGATTTATACACGGTACATTGTAGAAGCTATAAAGGATCTCACCATATACCCATTACATAACTATAATTGTTTATGTGTGACAGCTTCATCATTCTGAGTTCTGTAACACCAGAACATAGACTTGGTACAGCTGCCACATGTAAAAACACTGACAACATGGGTTAACCAGGAGAAAATTTAACATGTAGAGCTTAGAAATCTATACAGGCTTCATGGTGAATCTGTTGATGCATCTAATTCTGGATTAACTTGATTTAAAATACAAAAAGTAGAAATGTGCATTGCATTTTGTTGATGAAAGTTCTATGTTAAAATTGTGAACATAAAGAAAATCTGCAAATAAACCTGTGAATTCCATATATGGCGCACCTATTGCCATTTTAAACATGTTAGTAAGTATGAAATCTTATCAATTTGTTATATTATTTTTGTTATTTTTCAGTTTCTTTGTGAATTCTTTCAGATGCAGTATATTTTCAGAATGGATTTATTTACTTTCCTTGCATCTTAGTCAATGTTATTGGTTAAGCATACTAATGATACTATGGCATAAAAGTCCATAATTATCCTTCTTTTCAAAACCCTGATCCAGAACAGTAGGCACCAAATGCTGTATAGCATAATACATAGTTTTATACGCCAGCATGAGGCTTGATGAATGCTGAACAACCGAAATATTTCTTGTAAGTGTAAAGACATCTCTGTCACAGAACCATGAAATATATTCTATTTAGTCGTCTCCATAACAACTATGGAATTATGGCCAAATCTTGAAGATCTTTATATAACAATCGTAGCAAAATAGGAGGCTTTGCTTGGGTGTAATAAATCCCTTATTACTTATTCCACATATTGTGTGTGAGTTGTACCCCTTTAAACAGTTTTGTACTTACTGCAGAACTCCTAGGGACCATGATCCTAGAAAAACAGGATGTAATCCTTTACTGTATATCCACCAGAAGGACGCTTTTCAATGGTCAAAAAGTTCAACTCCCCAGCAACTATGGAATAACCCATTCACCTACTCTTTTCATGTAAAATATGTAAATTATGTTTGGCTTTCAGCTATAAGGAATTCTCTAAGGTTGAATATCTTGAATTTACTTCATTTCAGTATGTTTTCTATTGATAGTATGCCTAAATAAAGTTTAAAACATTTTTTAATATATTAATTTCCATTGAATTGAAACTGATGAGATGGTATTCCATGATTTAAGATGCATGTAATTAAAACACCAGAAAATTTCTGGATGAGTGAATTTTCAATGAACGTCAAGCTAACAGGTCTATCCGGTAGTTCTGGTTTTATTGAATTTTCCTTCCCCTTTAAATATAGATTGGTGATTTAGACAAACAGAAGAGGAATAATGTAATTAGTGTTTATGCTCTGAGGGTCTGGCGCGGGCTATCATAGCATAGTATGGTGCCATTACATCCCGGTGGGATTTCCCCAGGAAAAGTTAGAAGGCACTTTTGATATAAACTGCAGCTTAATTTACAGTTCAATAGATTTTATGCATGCTTTTACTCCAGAAAGCTAGATCACAAACGATGTACCTAATCGGAGTAAAGAGTAAAATAAGCTCTATATCCCGACAGTGTATCATATCAATGGCCTTAAATGTGGCCACTGGGGCATATCTGTATTATACTTCTACCACATTTTGTGTCACTTTGACTTCAACTCTCTCGATATTTAAGAGATCTAGGAGAATATTTCTATCACATCTAGCTCCAGTTTGAGATGATTGGTAGATTCACCTACATTCCAATAAACTTCCCCAGAAGTCCACTGTACACATACTCACAGACATTTTGACGCCATGTTATTGTTCCTGCTATTTCTTCCCTAATCCTTCTGAGAATGCTTCATCCCATACGTCTGATTAAAAGATCATTTGTGCCTACAACTGTATTGAATTGGTAGATAGTTTAATAGAAACCTACAAAATCATTTCAAAGTCCTTGGGATGGAACAATCATGTTTACATTACTGAAAAAATTGTAGGAGTATTATAAATGTGGCTTGCATTTTAAGCGTCATGGATTTCAAAATTGTGTTTCAAAAAACTGTTGCAACCCTAGCAGGTTTAACATTTGTAGTAAGGGCTAGAGAATTGCTATTATTTAAAGGTCATGAGAATTACTTTCATCAAGCTTAGGAATTTGAAATGTAAAAGTGATATATTTCAGCATGAGATTTATTTCTGTGCTTTTTTTTTTTTTTGCGCTAGGAAACATTAAAAAATATTTGTGCTCAGAGGAATTTCTGTATTTAATTAACATAACAGTTGCAGAGATTGGTCCAATTTTCTTTAATGTTCAAAAAAAGTTTTTGGCTAAAATTCTATGACTGCATTCACCACAATTAGCACCCTTCCCCCGATAAGTGCCCCTCCTCTGTTCTGGAGAAGGAATTGAAGATGTATAAACACCTCCATTCCATGAATTTAACAATGTTTTACAACTGTATGATGCTTATAACATTGGCATTGTAACCAATATTACATGAACTTGCGAGTCTTTCACATGTGAAACATGATGTAATGATGCGTTTCAAAAGAAAGAAGGCATGAGCAATTTTAATGTACAGATTAATGTGCCATGAGTACTGAAAGTTAAAATATGGCTGACATTTTTTTAGAAGTTTTTCGTCCATAACCTACATTTTGGTTCCCTAATAAGCCCCATTCTTTGTTAAAATTTATCAACGCTAATTATGGCGAATACGGTGTATGTTAAACACTACCACATAGTTATGTTGATTTCTTTGAGAATCCTGCATTGAAGGCATTGTCATGCAAAATGTATATATTTCTTCAAAATATAAAAAGACTCTTTCCTATGCTATTGTCAAAAAATGGAATACTACCCAATCAGAGGTCAACATTTAGGTTTCTAAGCATGTAAAAGCCTGATTTGTCCTTTTGACTCCTGGATCAAGTGTCAGATTGTAATACTGTCATATATTAATAATGCTTAATACATTTACATTCAATCTTATTTAAGTTTGATGGTGGGGGTGGGGAGTAGGCATTTCATGTATAGGGGAGTGACCATTATTGCTACAAAGCACCAATATCTGTAGCCAATTAGCAGCTGTCACATATTGTACTTAATTATTTTAGCCAATCTAAGCTTACGAATGTATGATCGTAAAATTATACATATTACCAATCATGACCATTAGGTTGTTTGTCAAACACAATGATGTACTTCATTGTTTTGGGCAAACTAAGCTTGCCAATATAACATTATCATTATGATTGTAAAATTTTTTGCAATTGTGACCATCAGGTTCTGTGTCAAACATGATGATAACGTTTATCAAATCCTTTAATTCTGTATTCTATATGATATCGTCCCTGTAATTATATTTATACAGAATACCCTGATCCCCTTGTCTGGGGACCATTTGTTTTATTATGGTTACCTAATATGATGTAGAAATCAGGGTTGATTACAATAGATTTAATGACACAGACATGAACCTCGCCTCTTCAGAGGCTGTGTATAAAATCATTTATAACAATAGCATCTGTAACTGTAATGAGAATTTTATTGTATTTACTATTTACTAGACGCAGTATAATGGTGTTTACTTACGACAGTTCTGGTCTAGTGACCCCGGGAGTTGGTATGAGACTTGATTGGGGCGTCTGTTGTCACTGGACCTGTGTAATTAGTGACAACCTTGTAATTACTGTCATGTCTAATTAGCGTGTGGCCGTACCGCGATCAATTGTCTCCTGTCCAGTACGCTCGAAAATTCTATGGGACATTCTGGACAGTTGTATTGTAGACTGGCTGTGATTGGACGGGCTTGCAAGTGTTCTGTTATGCAGGCTGTGATTAGTCATCTCTCAGGGGAATTTTAACGAATCAGTGACAGGTACAACGTGTGATTGCTAGGTATTTCTTTGATTGTCTCTTAATTAATGTGGTCAGCTTGACATTAAGGTGTTTCATATTTATTGACTTGTTATCTTAATATGTGTGAAAAGGATTTTAGATGTTGAAATGGTCTCTGGGATATGTACTGATGTCAAGGAGATATTACTGTCGTGTCGGTCTAACCGTTGGCGATGACAGTGATGTACTCGCCGCGCAACTTGCGCAATACTATAATGCTAAACGCGCAATACTATAATGCTAAACGCGAGTTGATTGGGTGGTGGGCGTGGCTTATATCATGTGATATGTGTGACCCACATGTGATAGATCTATCCTGAACTCATTGGGTATTACCGTATTCATAAGAACTAGATCTATCCTGAACTCATCGGGCATTACCGTATTCATAAGAACTAGATCTATCCTGAACTCATCGGGCATTACCGTATTCATAAGAACTGCAGGATGTGTCCATACTTTCTATTACCCGCAGTTTTTACAACGTTTCTTCAAAGAAAGCTCTGGCATTAAATGCAATAAGCAGTTTTCATGAGCTACTGTCCATGTTTCAGCCGGGATAGACTGTATAACTTTTCGCGTCATCGCTAGCATAATTCACGGTAGGGAATGTGCGCCACAAACGTTAGGCTACTTTGAGAACAACGTAATGGCTGCCGTGAGGCCCGCCTCGCGGTAAGTTTACCTCTGTTTGTTTCTTTATCAATCTACTTCTTAAATATCAATGCCGTCTAAAGTAATTTTAATTCACTCCAGATTTATCGGCTTATAATGTTACAGAATGTGCCGTTTTTCAAACATTCACGGACAAACATCGTACGCTCATAGATCTAACGCTGTTATCGTTAGGACTAACGTGGAAATGCAGCAAATTGCCTCTAAATTCTAAAATGGCCGATGGAACCAACATTCCTCTCCAATAAACGGGTCATTATTTCATGACTGTTTATTCGATAAACTTAAGACTTCGTTGATAATTTTGCCTGGGTTCCGATGAACAGGTGACTGGGTCAAATGTCCCCCGTGCAGTCACATTCTTTATAATCTTTTGACAAACTCCTCACATAACATCAGGATTTTTTTTACTATTCTCATGAAAAAAGATAATCCTTAAGTTTATAATGAAGATCAAGTATTTCACGACAAAGTTTACCGTCCGTCAGTACTACCCCGTTAACATAAGATCTTCCACACACGTTTTTCTTATCAGGCACAGCCATGACATTGTTGGATAAACTCCGCCCACTCGTTCTATCGCCTGACGTCGGGTAGGCTATCTAAACTCCGCCCATCCAGACAATTGAAAGAACCACTCGACCAGTTGATAATACTGTTGCTCAACAAACCGAGGTATTACATCATTTATTTTGTCAACGGTTAGACCGACATGACAGTAATTTAGGTATTGATGAAGTGAATCTTCATGACAAAGCGTAATGTTGAAATTGCTATTTTAAGTCTGTAGTGTAATATCTGTCTACTCATCTTCTTTCTTTAAAGAGCCATTGCTTAGCTCTGTCTTCCTGAGTAATGAATGCATCTTTCTTCAATTTTATGATTAGAATTTGCTTGTTTCTGCAGGACTTATATTTCCAGTGATAATGGAATGTAGCTATTTGCAATCATCCCGCTGAAATGATGTTAACGCAGGAAATCTTCTTTTGACGTCATTCCATCACCAATAGCAAAACTAGTCCTGTACAAACTGTGTCGGGTATCACATGGTACATTAATGATTTCCTTTGTCCATCTGTTCTTCACTCCTTTATTCCATAAATCATTCTGGCTTCTGCTATTGTCCGGAGTGTGCTGAATGGATCTTTATGAAATTTCATATGTAAGTTTCGTTTCATCATACGTTGTTCCCTGATGGCAAATTCTTTTATTTTGATAGTTGACTGTATAAGAATTACATAAGAATTATCTTAAAACCATTCCATCACATGACCTGCGATACAAGACACCATTTCCACACCTGTACACTAGGTAGATGTCCTATTGACTGGCGGCCACTATTATACAACTTTGATGTCCCAATGATGAGGTCAGTTGCTGGTCATCAGATTGTTAATATTGTATAATTGACCACTCATTCTCTCAGGACTTGTAATCACATTCACATGGTTCATCAAACTCGGTCTTTTACCTCTGGGAGCCAATCAACTTCATGATGTGAATGTTATGCTTCCTGATCTGTGTGGCTTTAAATAGACTTAAGTCATGACCATTAATGATACATTGTCTCTCGTCATCAAAGTTTGGGTTAAGGTTTACTCATTCACCCCTGAAGACACATATAGGCTCTTCTAAATAAGAAAATAGACCAGTCCAATATTAAATTTTAGGGGTGATTGATTTAAATGGTATCATTATTGTGGGGAATATAAACAAAATTATATCTTTGTACAATCCATTATTAAATTTTAGGGGTGATTGATTTAAATGGTATCATTATTGTGGGGAATATAAACAAAATTATATCTTTGGGGAATATAAACAAAATTATATCTTTGTACAAGTTGATTATGCTACGACTCATTAAGACCATTTATCAGCAAACCGGCAAGTCAGTAGGACTATGGAAAAACTCTTAGGTAAGTTTTCTTGTATATTTGTTGTAAAGTGTGATAGGGACCATAAAAAACTTTAAATATTAATCTGGTGTTTGAGCTGTAGTTAAAAGTTCAATTGTACACGTAGTAGACGACTCGATTATGGTGATCAATAATACCATATACGTATGGAACTTCAGGGGAATGAGATAAAAAAAAACAGCTTATTTGTAGTTGCTTAAAAGGTTGTGAAATTTTTTTTTAAAAAAAGGGGGCTGAAACAGTCTTTATACCACTTTTTATCTAAAAATAAAAGTGCTGATTTTAAGACATTTAAGAAATGTTAATAGAACTTTTATTGTTAAATTCTTTTACAAGACAGATCTCTAATGTTTGTTTGGTCCCACATTATTAAACACAAACATGTTTGGCTGTAATTAACAGGTCAACTATTCCCTCGACTTTCCTAGGTTAAAACATGTGAAAAAATCTGAACTTTGTGGAACATGATCTCCACCTCATCTGTTCTGATGAACATTTCATCATTGGTCATGATCCCTGTATCCATAGCTACCAATGACCAAGTCTGACCTTTTAAAATATAACATCTTGTCTCAATATCTCATCCACATTGAGTTCGTTCTGAGGACCAAGTACTTGTTTCATCCCATCATCCACATTGAGTTCTCAGGACCAAGTACTTGTTTCATCCCATCATCCACATTGAGTTCTCAGGACCAAGTACTTGTTTCATTCCATCATCCACATTGAGTTCCAGGACCAAATACTTGTTTCATTCCATCATCCACATTGAGTTCTGAGGAACAGTAGTACTTGTTTTCATCCACATTGAGTTCTAAGGATCAAGTACTTGTTTCATTCTCATCATCCATATTAAGTTTTCAGGACCAAGTACTTGTTTCTCTCCCATAATCCACATTGAGTTTTGAGGACCAAGTACTTGTTTCATCCTCTCATCCACATTGAGTTCTCAGGACCAAGTACTTGTTTCATCCACATTGAGTTCTGAGGACCAAGTACTTTTTTCATCCACATTGAGTTCTCAGGACCAAGTACTTGTTTCATCCTCTCATCCACATTGAGTTCTCAGGACCAAGTACTTGTTTCATCCTCTCATCCGCATTGAGTTCTCAGGACCAAGTACTTTTTTCATCCATCATCCACATTGAGATCTCAGGGCCATATTCTTGTTTCATCCCATCATCCACATTGAGTTCTCAGGGACCAAGTACTTTTTTCATCCCATCATCCACATTGAGTTCTCAGGACCAAGTACTTGTTTCATCCCATCATCCACATTGAGTTCTCAGGACCAAGTACTTGTTTCATCCTATCATCCACATTGAGTTCTGAGGAACAAGTACTTGTTTCATCCTCATTAAGTTCTCAGGACCAAGTACTTGTTTTATCCTCTCATCCACATTGAGTTCTCAGGACCAAGTACTTGTTTCATCCTCTCATCCACATTGAGTTCTCAGGACCAAGTACTTGTTTCATCCTCTCATCCACATTGAGTTCTCAGGACCAAGTACTTGTTTCATCCTCTCATCCACATTGAGTTCTCAGGACCAAGTACTTGTTTCATCCCATCATCCACATTGAGTTCTCAGGACCAAGTACTTGTTTCATCCTCTCATCCACATTGAGTTCTCAGGACCAAGTACTTGTTTCATCCTCTCATCCACATTGAGTTCTCAGGACCAAGTACTTGTTTCATCCTCTCATCCACATTGAGTTCTGAGGACCAAGTACTTGTTTCGTCCTCTCATCCACATTGAGTTCTCAGGACAAGTACTTGTTTCATCCTCATCATCCACATTGAGTTCTCAGGACCAAATACTTGTTTCATTCCATCATCCACATTGAGTTCTGAGGAACAAGTAGTTTCATCCACATTGAGTTCTGAGGACCAAGTACATTTTTCATCCTCTCATCCATATTAAGTTCTCAGGACCAAGTACTTGTTTCTTTCCCATCATCCACATTGAGTTCTCAGGACCAAGTACTTTGATTGTTTCATCCTCTCATCCACATTGAGTTCTCTGAGGACCAAGTACTTGTTTCATCCTCTCATCCACATTGAGTTCTCAGGACCAAGTACTTGTTTCATCCTCTCATCATCCACATTGAGTTCTCAGGGACACATCCACATTGAGTTCTATTCTTGTTTCATCCCATCATCCACATTGAGTTCTCAGGACCATAGCAGTTGAGTTCTCGGCCATCATTCTTTTTTCTTGTTTCATCCCATCATCCACTTTTGAGTTCTCATACTTGTTTCATCCCTCTCATCCACATTGGGTTCTCAGGACCAAGTACTTGTTTTCATCCTTCTCATCCACATTGAGTTCTCAGGACCAAGTACTTGTTTCATCCTCTCATCCACATTGAGTTCTCAGGACCAAGTACTTGTTTCATCCCATCATCCACATTGAGTTCTCAGGACCAAGTACTTGTTTCATCCCATCATCCACATTGAGTTCTCAGGACCAAGTACTTGTTTCATCCTCTCATCCACATTGAGTTCTCAGGACCAAGTACTTGTTTCATCCTCTCATCCACATTGAGTTCTCAGGACCAAGTACTTGTTTCATCCTCTCATTCACATTGAGTTCTGAGGAACAAGTACTTGTTTCATTCCCATATCCATACCAAGTACTTTCTTCCATTGAGTTCTCAAGTACTTGTTTCATCCCTATCCTTACCAAGTACTTGTCTCTTCTGTTTTTGTGAACAATTGTACATTTACTTGTCTCAATCCATTCATCTGAATTGATCTAAGATCCCCAACCATGCTCTGATGACCATGACAACTACGTCTGACGTAAACAAACCTTTCATGGACTGTCAGTACAGTTAGCTGAGTACCTGTATATGTTGTAATGCTTCGTTAAGTCCCCAGGAAGCTGTACTCATTAGGTATAAGGTATTGCGTTTTTTACCTGAGCAATTGAGAAGTGATTAAGTTACATCAGTAGCTGTGTCTCGGGATAGGGAAGCCTCTTACCTTCCTCAGGTACGCTTCATTTAATACTACTTCACTTCACATCATACGCTAGTGTGAATTAGAAATTGCATCTCATCAGTAGTCTGTGCCGTTCTGACATCCTCTTAGTGAACTGGTCCCAGTAGAGGTTTTAATCACAACCGATATGACCATCATCACAACTCACCTGTGGTATGGAACAGATAAATCTGCCACAGAAAGGTGCACATACACTCCTTTCTATTTATTTTCTGCAAGGTGGTTGTTGATTTTTGACAGATAGGATATTTCCTAAGGGAAATCTTGCCTTGTTGGTAAATGGTTTCTGTGTTAAATCCTGTTATAGACAAACATATACCTCTCTCCTTTCCACCCTACACACTGGGGTTTTCATGTTGACGTTTTGTATTATTGCTAATCATTTCCTGTGATAAAAATATCCTGTTTTAATGGAACCAGTAGATAAAACAGATTTCCTTCCTTTCTGATGTATCTACATAGCAACGGGTTGTTGAGTAAATTCAGTAAATAATCATCCAGCCTTTTAAATACCAGGCATTGTTACGTTATAAATGTAATTGTTTATTTCATTTCAGACTTATTTGCCAGGACAAGGGTTAGGGAATAGTGACAGCTTAATTTTTATAATTGCTACCTGTAAAGCATGTCAGCATACTGAAAGAGTTCAACATGACATCAAAGGAGTTATATTGAATGATTTTTTTATTCACTCAAAAGGAATTTACAGTTTAATGATGTTACCTAAAATCATATATGCTGAATTGTCTCCCCTTGGTATGATATTTTCCATTTTGTTACTGTTATGTTTTTGTTTGATTTTGATGTCTGTTATAAGTAACCACTGGCTTCAGTTGTTGGTCTTTTTGGAAATTTAGTGAATCTACTTCATCCTTTAGTTATGTGTTCATTTGTTCAAATTTTATGGTTAAATACAAAGACTTTCTTTGATACCATATGCATGCATTTTAATACCTCTATTTTCTGTCATTATTTTTCTTAATAACTATGTGATCAAGCCTATTAATTCCATTTCATTATTTTTCTCAGGTTAATAAATTCTTAGATCAACCTTATCAAAAGTCTATAATTGTATAAATAAATGGTTGATATAGATTTAGTATGAGAACATGGATATTATGTTTCCTTTTATTGAAATAATAATTGACAGCGCTGCCAAGAAGGAACTGTATCATTGTAGCTCTTTCAGAGCTATAGTTTCTGATGATGGAATATATTGCTTTTTTCAAAATTAGATGAGCATGGTATTTTACTAATGACTGCATGTTTTATTGTCACCAGCTAACCCAATACCATTTACAAATACCATGGAAACCTTATCAAAGACAATAGGATTCCTGATCAATACGAGATATCGCCACAGATGAAATATATTGTTCACAATGACATGGTTTTTCTGTAACGAGATTCTCACTGATTAGTCTCAATTTCATTCAACAGCTTTGTTAAAATAAAATCCATACTTCATTAGAAATGAGAATGCTATTCATTATAGAACCCTATTGTGACCTGTATTTATACACAATTCTCATAAGCTTATCCTTCCTCTTTCGACCCACACAAAACTTCTCTGATCGATTTCCAGATAACAAACCTGGTTTTGATTTTTTTACCCAACCAAATCGTTTAAGCTTGCAGATAAATGTATAGATTGTGTTATTGGATCACAATCTAGAAAATAAACAATGAATTAGACCAGGTACATGTTTTTAGGTCCGTAGTATTAGCTATCTTTGACCACCAACTGACCAGTACATACAGCTTCCTCTGACCACTTATTGACCAGTATGTACCTATACACTATTTTCATATCTTGCTTGAAAAATAAGTAATAAAGTTCATTTCTCTGGATGACCTTGAGTTGCTTTGAAGGTCATTAGGACCAAATTTACATGGAATCTTAAGCACATTAATCACAGTTAAACCTGCCTTAGTGACCACCTTTGTATAATGACCACCTGCTTAATAAAACAAGTTTTTGGGGTCTGAAAAGGCCAGTTTCTACATGATTTCATCTATGTATTAAGACCATTTTTCTGTGTCCTTTGGTCTTCATAGGCAGGTATTGCTGTATTAGCATATCTGTTTACAGTGAAACCTGTGTTAGAGACCACTTAAATGGCCTTAGTTGTCGATTGGCTGTAAAACTCAAACAAACAAAATGACCACTTGCTTATTTAGACCACTTTCTTACAGTCCCAAATGGCTCTTTATAACACAATTTGACCTGTATATAAAGACCACTTGGCTATAGAGGCCACTTTCTCCTTGTCCATTTGATACCATAGTCTTTATAGACAGGTTTGACAGTAACTCATCTATCCCTGATAATTACATTATGAGTTCAAATGACAATAATTCAGGAATGGATGAGTAAAAGAATTGTACCATGGTCCTGAGTATAAATCTTGGGACTGTATTTACGTACAGTTCACCAATAGCTTACAAACCAATATACCAATACATGAAGTGACTGTACATAGTTATAGAATGATGTCCAGACTTGTGGGTCTATAGATATAAAGATACCTTCTACCAGTGAAGGGAAGATGTGATGTGTTTTTATCTATGAGGCAGCTGAAGGCCTTATTTTCCATTAGTATCAATAAATGTATTTCACTGGCCACTAACCCCACATAAACATAGTGGTCAGTTCTGCCCTCCAATCACTCAGCCCAGTTGACCCCCAACAGCAGGAAATTAGCTCTATATGTGTCAATCTAAATGGTGACAATTTTCAAGTTATTAGTCGTTGGCCACTGGAGGCCATTCCCCTACTCCTGGGATACATACCTACATGTGTACCAAGTTATGTAATATTTAATATATGTGTACACTAAATTCATGCATTGTACATACAATTCACATACAGTTACATATAGGGATTGAATGTATTTTTTCTAATTTTCATAGCAGCTATGAATAGCAGAAGCTATCTACATATCCCGTGGAGGGCGTTAGCACTCCTATGAAGATATATAGATAGCTTCTGCTATTCATAGCCGCTATGAAAATAAGAAAAATACATTCAATCCATACATTTACATTAGAATAATTTATGAAAATAAAAATGATTGAAAGGTTATTATATCATATTTAAGATTATGACACCAATATACGACAAGAAACGAGATTAATGGAACAGTTGGATGACGACGTCGTTCCACAATGTCGCGTTTTCAAGCGTCCGCCTTCCGGTCGACCTTTTTTTGCAAATGACAAACGATAAACAAGCAATATAGTTAAAATAAGATTTGATTGGCTTTTTACAGTACACCTTAGTTGATTCTACATCAAGAAACAACACATTAAAGATTGTACATTAAAATATTGTGGGGGACTATTTTTATTGATATGAAACTGGCGTAATGTTTGAAATCAGCTGATCGATGCACGAGAATCGTTGTATTCATAGTGTATTCATAGTGTTTTCATAGGTAAATGTTTGTTTTCGTTGGTTGATTGATTCACATAGTGACGAAACACACAGAATGTAAATATAAACTCATACAGATTTTCACTGAGTCATAAACATTGATTTTCAAGTCATGCCTAAGAACTGTAAGACATAAACATTCACACAAATTGTAAGTCATTCACTTTAAGACATGTGTATTTTTGCACTTCACTGAAAGTCATACACATATTTAAGTCATTTGATTTAAACAATTGAAAGGCAGAGGTATCTGATATTTTAACAATATTTGCCTGAGATTAGGGGAAGCAAGTTTGTTCAAATGAATAACCTTGACCTTTATTCATGGTCAAAGAAGTTAAATAGGCAGAAATCTTTTAATTACTTATTCTAATTAGTAAGGAGCCCATCAGAGATCTGATATGGGGTCAGCAGCATGCTGTTATGATTAAGGATTACTAAGTTTGTTCACTAAAGTGACCTTGACCTTTATCCAAGGTCTACATTTTACACATTTACACCAATTCAAGTCATGCACTTAAAATTATGCCATGCACTTTAAATCATATACATTTAGTAAGCATATGCAAAGAAATAACTATTTACAAAGTCAAATTTTTTTGTACACTAGTCAATTACATTATATACACCACCATATGTTAACAGAACCAGCTGACAAACAGAACATGCCTGATGGTTTTAATGAATTCCAGGGAGCCAGGTTTAACAGACTGTTGACTACCAGCTTTGGTATTTCTAAAATCCTGATATTTATTTATGTCTGTGTGTGGTATGACCTCTGTGGAATCTCTGGCTTTCTCACCAATTAAGATCTGATGCAGACAGTAAAATGGCTTCACTCTTTCCTTACTGGAAAGAAATTCTTGGTATTCATTTCGTCTTTTTACCCAAATTTGGATTAGAAATGTTTAGACTCAATAGAATGTATTGATCTGTGGTAATCAGTTAGTTTCAGCTGAATGGTAATAACACATTGAAGCATGATAATCAGGGTGTTGTCTGCTCGTGATCAGTGCAAGTCACAATAAAAGGTTTCCAATGTCTGGTTTAGCTGCTAATAGAAATGGTAAATACCACTAGGGCAGACTTGGATTTCAACATGCAAAGACATTTTTAAAGATATAGTAAGAATTTATCCAGCTTTCTCCCTTAGCCCCAACTCATATCCTTAGACTTAAACCACAACCCATCTTCAACGCTGAAAACCTTATTTGTGACCCCAACCTGGAAACCACAATCCAGACTGACATCCCTAAGTTCTGAGCTAGCAATCACACTCAAAGTTCTGAGCTCAAACTTATATGACCTTAGTCATACATCTCACCAATGCTACTAGACTGGCCACCAGACCCTATAAATTGTTGATCAGATTTTCTCAGCAGATTTCTAATACTAGATTATCTCCCCCTAGTTTGAAACTTAGAATCAGACATGTAGAAGAGACAAAATTAATCAGCCATCTTTAAGATTTAAGTGATTTTTTCAATATTTTAAAGACAGATGGCCAGTCTACAGTGTTATTACCCCTATTCTTGTTGAAACCTCAAGCCCCAATCCCATGCCCCACCTGTTGAACCACCTATAACCATTGACACCTTGTCTTAAACCACAGGTTTACGACGTGCAAAAAAATAAATACTGAAAATACTAAAAATACTGAAAGTATACTTTAAAGGTTGTTTACTTAGCCCTGTATCCCATTTCCAGAAAATGGGGTAATTAATTTCAAAATGCTCTGAACACCACAAAAATCATCCGATCTAAAACTGTTGTAGCTTACATTGAAGACAATGCCTTACTGGTCACTAAGGTATATGATATGATGGGATTATGGGCGAATTTTATTTCATATCGAAAGTTGAATTACGAGGATTCGTGTAAAAATTAGAATATAAATTTTAAATTAAAAATAGAAGGTTCAATACGATGTACTCTATTGCCCCTGCAGCCCCTTCCAACCATTCTCAATAGTATTTGTATCTATACATTGTTACTGTGTGGTAGGACAATAGAGAACACCATGATCTCTGTGTTGTTGCTTTCAGGCATACCATCTGTTAACATTAGTTTGAATTCATTAATATACAAATAATATTTCAAATTAGAATTAAGGTATGAGTAGCTGATTGCTACAGCTGTACAGAATATGTATCATTTATTTCGCGCCTGAGTTAACATCAATTTTAATGGGAATGTTTTATGATGTTTAAAGCTGTTACTTTTTGCCGTTTTGAAGTTTATTGATTTAACGTGAATAAACAGCTATTCTGAGTGTGTCACCAGTCTTCATGTTTGTTCAAAACAAATCTGCAGTATAAAAATAAGAACTGTAAATGTATTGCATTATCCTATGTAATAGATGGTTTAGTGTTCTGATGAGGGGAAAATATAGGCACATACATTGACAGATTTCGGTTAGATTTACACAGCCAGAACTTATTAAGCAGGGAAGTATGATGGCCTTGACGAGTATGGTTTAGAACAATATGTGGTGTTGTCCATGATTGAAAAAAGAAAAACCTGATACTTGCCAATAAAAGAAAGGCAAGTGAAAACAAATTCTATGTTTTACGTGATAAGTTAGTATATCCAGGTGGTAAAAAGTAAGGAAACTTTAGGAGGTATTAATTAGTATATTATTCCCAGAGGACAGTCACAGTAATAAAGACTGTGTCATTGTTGTTCCTTACCTTTTATACCTTAGACAACTTTACCAGTGATAAATAAAAAGATTCGCAATGTATAAATAGTTTGTGTCTTGCAAACATAATTATTGAATTAATTATTATCTAGCAGCAGGTGTGTATTTCTTGGGTTCTGCTAGCCATTTACCTCTGGGTCGCAGGTTTGAATCTCATGTATGGTTATTTCCAGTACTGATGTTGGTCAATGGTTTTTCTCCAAGTACTCTGCCTTTCTCCACCATCTTAAACTGGCACATCCTCAAATGACCCTAACTGTACATGATAACAAAGAATGTATTCCTAAATATTTCTAATTACAAGACATGGACGGTAAGTGGAGAGGCTCTCTAATATAAGGATTTGAGAGTTTTGGGAGGGGAATACATTCTAACACATGTATAAAATGATGGTACACTACCTACCACTGGTTGGTTACTACCTCTACACGAGACCTTTCCCTCCTCCTTTCTTAACACGGGCTTGGGACCAGCTACCCCGGGGAGTTGACTAGCTACCACTGACCTGTTACTACATATAACCAGTATAGGCTGCTAATCCTCACAGCTAGATACTCAATAGGACAGCTCCCTCAGGACTACTTAGGCCAGTATGTGATCAGTTGGTGATTTCAGCCTGATCATCAGCAGCTCTTTTAGAATCATTCCAACTGAGGCTGCCTTTCACTTTTCAGTACAGTTGTGTGATGGTGATTAATGAATTCATGAGTATAGTTAAAATCGTGTTTGATCGGAGGTAGTGACAGCCAATCACTAGGATAGTTAAAATCGTGTTTGATCGGAGGTGGTGACAGACAATCACTAGGATAGTTAAAATCGTGTTTGATAGCACAGTGGTGACAGACAATCACTAGGATAGTTAAAATCGTGTTTGATAGCACAGTAGTGACAGACAATCACTAGGATAGTTAAAATCGTGTTTGATCGGAGGTGGTGACAGACAATCACTAGGATAGTTAAAATCGTGTTTGATCGGAGGTGGTGACAGACAATCACTAGGATAGTTAAAATCGTGTTTGATAGCACAGTAGTGACAGCCAATCATAAGGATAGTTAAAATCGTGTTTGATCGGAGGTAGTGACAGCCAATCACAAGGATAATTAAAATCGTGTTTGATAGCACAGTAGTGACAGACAATCATTAGGATAGCTAAAATCGTGTTTGATAGCACAGTAGTGACAGACAATCATTAGGATAGCTAAAATTGTGTTTGATAGCACAGTAGTGACAGCCAATCATTAGGATAGTTAAAATTGTGTTTGATCGGAGGTAGTGACAGCCAATCACAAGGACAGTTAAAATCGTGTTTGATCGGAGATGACAGACATTCATTAGGATAGTAAAAGTGTTTGATAGCACAGTAGTGACAGACAATCATTAGGATAGCTAAAATTGTGTTTGATAGCACAGTAGTGACAGCCAATCATTAGGATAGTTAAAATCGTGTTTGATAGCACAGTATTGACTGACAATCATTTTGATAGTTAAAATTGTGTTTGATCGGAGGTAGTGACAGCCAATCACTAGGATAGTTAAAATCGTGTTTGATCGGAGGTGGTGACAGACATTCATTAGGATAGTTAAAATCGTGTTTGATACCACAGTAGTGACAGCCAATCACTAGGATAGTTAAAATCATGTTTGATAGCACAGTAGTGACAGACAATCATTAGGATAGTTAAAATCGTGTTTGATAGCACAGTAGTGACAGACAATCATTAGGATAGTTAAAATCGTGTTTGATAGCACAGTATTGACAGACAATCACTAGGATAGTTAAAATCATGTTTGATCAGAAGTGACAGACATTCATTAGGATAGCTAAAATTGTGTTTGATAGCACAGTAGTGACAGACAATCATTAGGATAGCTAAAATCGTGTTTGATAGCACAGTAGTGACAGACAATCATTAGGATAGTTAAAATCGTGTTTGATAGCACAGTAGTGACAGACAATCACTAGGATAGCTAAAATTGTGTTTGATAGCACAGTAGTGACAGCCAATCATTAGGATAGTTAAAATTGTGTTTGATAGCACAGTAGTGACAGACAATCATTAGGATAGCTAAAATCGTGTTTGATAGCACAGTAGTGACAGACAATCATTAGGATAGTTAAAATCGTGTTTGATAGCACAGTAGTGACAGACAATCATTAGGATAGCTAAAATTGTGTTTGATAGCACAGTAGTGACAGACAATCATTAGGATAGCTAAAATCGTGTTTGATAGCACAGTAGTGACAGACAATCATTAGGATAGCTAAAATCATGTTTGATAGCACAGTAGTGACAGACAATCATTAGGATAGTTAAAATCGTGTTTGATAGCACAGTAGTGACAGACAATCATTAGGATAGCTAAAATTGTGTTTGATAGCACAGTAGTGACAGCCAATCACTAGGATAGTTAAAATCGTGTTTGATAGCACAGTATTGACAGACAATCACTAGGATAGCTAAAATCGTGTTTGATAGCACAGTATTGACAGACAATCACTAGGATAGCTAAAATCGTGTTTGATAGCACAGTATTGACTGACAATCACTAGGATAGTTAAAATCGTGTTTGATAGCACAGTATTGACAGACAATCACTAGCATAGCTAAAATTGTGTTTGATAGCACAGTAGTGACAGACAATCACTAGGATAGCTAAAATCGTGTTTGATAGCACAGTAGTGACAGACAATCACTAGGATAGCTAAAATTGTGTTTGATAGCACAGTAGTGACAGACAATCACTAGGATAGCTAAAATTGTGTTTGATAGCACAGTAGTGACAGACAATCACTAGGATAGCTAAAATTGTGTTTGATAGCACAGTAGTGACAGACAATCACTAGGATAGCTAAAATCGTGTTTGATAGCACAGTAGTGACAGACAATCATTAGGATAGCTAAAATTGTGTTTGATAGCACAGTAGTGACAGACAATCATTAGGATAGTTAAAATCGTGTTTGATAGCACAGTATTGACTGACAATCACTAGGATAGTTAATATTGTGTTTGATAGCACAGTAGTGACAGACAATCATTAGGATAGCTAAAATTGTGTTTGATAGCACAGTAGTGACAGACAATCATTAGGATAGTTAAAATTGTGTTTGATAGCACAGTAGTGACAGACAATCACTAGGATAGTTAATATTGTGTTTGATAGCACAGTAGTGACAGACAATCACTAGGATAGCTAAAATTGTGTTTGATAGCACAGTAGTGACAGACAATCATTAGGATAGTTAAAATCGTGTTTGATAGTACAGTAGTGACAGACAATCATTAGGATAGCTAAAATCGTGTTTGATAGCACAGTAGTGACAGACAATCATTAGGATAGCTAAAATCGTGTTTGATAGCACAGTAGTGACAGACAATCATTAGGATAGCTAAAATTGTGTTTGATAGCACAGTAGTGACAGACAATCACTAGGATAGTTAATATTGTGTTTGATAGCACAGTAGTGACAGACAATCACTAGGATAGCTAAAATCGTGTTTGATACCACAGAAGTGACAGACAATCATTAGGATAGCTAAAATCGTGTTTGATAGCACAGTAGTGACAGACAATCATTAGGATATTAGTTAAAATCTTGTTTTGATAGCACAGTAGTGACAGACAATCATTAGGATAGTTAAAATCGTGTTTGATAGCACAGTAGTGACAGCCAATCACTAGGATAGTTAAAATTGTGTTTGATAGCACAGTAGTGACAGACAATCATTAGGATAGCTAAAATCGTGTTTGATAGCACAGTAGTGACAGACAATCATTAGGATAGCTAAAATCGTGTTTGATAGCACGGTAGTGACAGACAATCATTAGGATAGTTAAAATCTTGTTTTGATAGCACAGTAGTGACAGACAATTATTAGGATAGTTAAAATCGTGTTTGATAGCACAGTAGTGACAGACAATCATTAGGATAGCTAAAATTGTGTTTGATAGCACAGTAGTGACAGACAATCATTAGGATAGTTAAAATTGTGTTTGATAGCACAGTAGTGACAGACAATCATTAGGATAGCTAAAATCGTGTTTGATAGCACAGTAGTGACAGACAATCATTAGGATAGCTAAAATCGTGTTTGATAGCACGGTAGTGACAGACAATCACTAGGATAGTTAATATTTGTTTGATAGCACAGTAGTGACAGACAATCATTAGGATAGTTAAAATCGTGTTTGATAGCACAGTAGTGACAGACAATCATTAGGATAGCTAAAATTGTGTTTGATAGCACAGTAGTGACAGACAATCATTAGGATAGCTAAAATCGTGTTTGATAGCACAGTAGTGACAGACAATCATTAGGATAGTTAAAATCATGTTTTGATAGCACAGTAGTGACAGACAATCATTAGGATAGCTAAAATTGTGTTTGATAGCACAGTAGTGACAGACAATCATTAGGATAGCTAAAATCGTGTTTGATAGCACAGTAGTGACAGACAATCATTAGGATAGTTAAAATCGTGTTTGATAGCACAGTAGTGACAGACAATCATTAGGATAGCTAAAATCATGTTTGATAGTACAGTAGTGACAGACAATCATTAGGATAGCTAAAATCGTGTTTGATAGCACAGTAGTGACAGACAATCATTAGGATAGCTAAAATCATGTTTGATAGCACAGTAGTGACAGACAATCATTAGGATAGCTAAAATCGTGTTTGATAGCACAGTAGTGACAGACAATCATTAGGATAGCTAAAATCGTGTTTGATAGACAGTAGTGACAGACAATCATTAGGATAGTTAAAATCGTGTTTGATAGCACAGAAGTGACAGACAATCATTAGGATAGTTAAAATCTTGTTTGATAGCACAGTAGTGACAGACAATCATTGGGATAGCTAAAAATTGTGTTTGATAGCACAGTAGTGACAGACAATCATTAGGATAGCTAAAATCGTGTTTGATAGCACAGTAGTGACAGACAATCATTAGGATAGCTAAAATCGTGTTTTATAGTACAGTAGTGACAGACAATCAATGGGATAGCTAAAATCGTGTTTGATACCACAGAAGTGACAGACAACCATTAGGGATAGTTAAAATCTTGTTTTGATAGTACAGTATTGACTGACAATCATTGGGATAGCTAAAATCGTGTTTGTTAGCACATTAGTGACAGACAATTATTAGGATATTAGCTAAAATCATGTTTGTTAGTACAGTAGTGACAGACAATTATTAGGATAGCTAAAATCATGTTTGTTAGTACAGTAGTGACAGACAATTATTAGGATAGCTAAAATCATGTTTGGTAGTACAGTAGTGACAGACAATTATGAGGATAGCTAAAATTGTGTTTGATAGCACAGTATTGACTGACAATCACTAGGATAGTTAAAATCGTGTTTGATAGAACAGTAGTGACAGACAATCATTAGGATAGCTAAAATCGTGTTTTATAGAACAGTATTGACAGACAATCATTAGGATAGCTAAAATCGTATTTTATAGTACAGTAGTGACAGACAATCACTAGGATAGCTAAAATCGTGTTTGATAGAACAGTAGTGACAGACAATCATTAGGATAGCTAAAATCGTGTTTTATAGAACAGTAGTGACAGACAATCATTAGGATAGCTAAAATCATGTTTGATAGAACAGTAGTGACAGACAATCATTAGGATAGTTAAAATCGTGTTTGATAGAACAGTAGTGACAGACAATCATTAGGATAGCTAAAATCGTGTTTTATAGTACAGTAGTGACAGACAATCATTAGGATAGTTGAAATCGTGTTTGATAGAACAGTAGTGACAGACAATCATTAGGATAGCTA
This sequence comes from Argopecten irradians, assembly GCF_041381155.1. Classification (NCBI taxonomy): domain Eukaryota; kingdom Metazoa; phylum Mollusca; class Bivalvia; order Pectinida; family Pectinidae; genus Argopecten; species Argopecten irradians. The sequence goes on from NC_091140.1 coordinate 22,596,680, forward strand.
AAATCATGTTTGATAGCACAGAAGTGACAGAAATTATTAGGATAGTTAAAATCTTGTTTTGATAGCACAGTAGTAACAGACAGACATTCATTTTCAAAAAATCTTCTTCTCCACTCACAGATGTGATGGAATTAAATACTCTTCATAGATAGAAAGGTCATAAGGTCATTTACAAAAATTTGTGAATTATATGACCTGGGGTCTCGGGTTTCCCCCTGGGGAGGGGGTTAAGTTTACTATAGTTTATATAGGGAAAACACATTTTTTGAGTATTATTTGATCATTTGTAATAGGAAATGAGTCAAATATTGTCAGAATTATCAGTATGAGATTGCCATTGAAATCCTATTAACCAATTTTCCATGACTGAACCCCAGGGGCCTTAGGGGCGGGGTCAAAGGGGTCAAATAGGCTATATCTTCAAAAATCTTCTTCTGAAATTCTGGAAATGTTAGAATCACATACTCTTCATAGATTAAAAGGTCTTGAGGTCCTTTACCCAAAATTGTGAATTATATGACCCTGGGTCTCAAGTTTCCCCCTGGGCATTAGGGGATATGCTAAAATTGTGTTTGATAGCACAGTAGTGACAGACAATCATTAGGAGCTAAAATTGTGTTTGATAGCAGTAGTGACAGACAATTCATTAGGATAGCTAAAATTGTGTTTTATAGTACAGTAGTGACAGACAATCAATGGGGATAGCTTAAATAGTGTTTGATAGCACAGTAGTGACAGACAATTATTAGGATATTAGCTAAAATCATGTTTGGTAGTACAGTAGTGACTAGGACCAATTATGATGCTAGCTAAAAATCGTGTTTGATAGCACAGTAGTGACAGACAATCACTAGGATAGTTAAAAATGTGTTTTATAGTACAGTAGTGACAGACAATCTTTAGGATAGCTAAAATCGTGTTTATAGTACAGTATTGACAGACAATTATTAGGATATTAGCTTAAATCATGTTTGGTAGTACAGTAGTGACAGACAATTATGACCCTTAGCTAAAATCATGTTTGGTAGTACAGTATAAGACTGACAATTATTAAGATTTTAGCTAAAATCATGTTTGGTAGTACAGTTTGTGACTGACATTATTAGGATATTATAAAATCATGTTTTGTAGTACAGTATTGACTGACAATTATTAGGATATTAGCTAAAATCATGTTTGGTAGTAAAGTGACAGACAATCATTAGGATAGCTAAAATCATGTTTGGTAGCACAGTAGTGACAGACAATCACTAGCATAGCTAAAATTGAGTGTGATAGCACAGTAGAACTGACAGACAACCATGAGATGATAGTTAAATCATGTTTGATCGTATTGGTGGTGACAGACAATCATTAGGATAGTTAAAATCGTGTTTGATCGTAGGTGGTGACAGACAATCAAGGATAGTTAAAAATCGTGTTTGATCGTAGTTGGTGACAGACAATCATTTTGATAGTTAAAATTCACTGTTTGATCGTAGTTGGTGACAGACAATCATTTTGATAGTTAATTAAAATCGTGTTTGATCGTAGGTGGTGACAGACAATCATTTTGATAGTTAAAATCGAGTTTGATCGTAGGTGGTGACAGATGCTGTCTATATTGGGTTTATGGTACAGGAGGGATATAACACCTGTTGTTTTTTGTTTACACAATTGTCAATTGTATTTTTAACAAAGAGGTTGACACATCCATATAAGAGGACTATGTATACCACGGATGACCTAACTTCATCTGTGACTGTACATTGGTACTGAGGGCTTGTCTCAGAATGATAACTGCCATTGGTTATGAGGTCTTAGCTTTCTATGTCTGGAAGAACAAACATGATAGCTAGGCTGAACTACAAATACAGACTCATTCAGTTAGGACAGATTTTGAAGTTTGGCAAGGCAACACTTTGGAGAAAGGAGGGATTTATATCCTATAAGAAAACAAATACTGCACCCCTATACATACAACCCTGCAGAGTTGTGGTGTACTGAAGGATAGATTAATCATCTTCAGGATTCGATGACCACCAGCTGGACTGACATACCACCTGTATTATTGTAGAGCTGGCTCAGCTCACAGCAGTATCTCCATGTGTGGCCACTGCAGTCAAGTCTTGTGTAATATCTCAAATGTGTAAAATTTTAATTAGTACATGTCATGGGTCAGTGACTGGAACTATACTCCTGACATTCAGGGGATCGGTGTGGTAAAAACCCAGTACTAGAAGGGTAGTAGCACTCAGGTTTGGTGCTAACAGGTATAGTGCTCACGACTGGGGATATTTAGCTCTCTAAACAGAATCCATTGCAGTGCTGTGATATTGCTCCCAGCCTAGTATAGTGCTATACATCTTGAGGATTGGACGATTAACTAAGGATTCCGTAGAAATAATGATTATATCAATGGCTATGTGTTGATGATGATGATGGTGGTGATGATAATTATGGTTAGACAGTGAGATTGTTCTGACAGCTAGACAGTGGAATGTTTACACAGGTCTAAACACAATCCATTAGATGTCCTGTGGTGCCTGTGTAACCTGTTACATTCCCAGTTCACTGATCTGTGTGTATGGGCATTATATTGGTAAATCCTGATTCAGATGCTGAAATCCTGTGTTTGAACAGACCTATAGTGCGATTTAACATTGGTTAAAGCATCTGTTTAACTGTCCAAGTGTCGGTACTACTGGTGTGTTCCACTGGATGACAACTGCCACACAGACTGCCACCGTGGACACCACAACAGACTTGTCCTGCCACACACGAGAGCTGTAAGTCCAATGTTGATTGCTATGTAGCGATTGTCCTGTCACATTGGAAAGTCTGGATCAAGCCTACACAAAATTGTCAGGTCTACACGGCATACTAAAACATTATAGGGCAGCAGACCAGGGATGTACAACTCTCACTGTCATTATTACTCTACCATATGTCGGAATGGGGATGTAGACTACGCAATGTGATTGACGTTTGTGATGTAATATACGTCGTGTGACAATGACGTACCTAACACGCCGTGTTTATGACTGCCGTGATTATATTTGTGGTGTCCATATGAAAAGGACATGTATGCGTTACCGACATGAGGGATGAATTAATGGAAGCTCAGAATTAATGCATGCTTTGGATCAGTGATAGTTTTGTTTTATTGGTAAAATCTGCTCTATAATGAAGATGAAGCGCCAGGATACTAACTCCAGCAATGCATCTAAGGTATGTAGGGCTGTAAAAATCCTTATTAGCTTGGAGACTTTGATTTGATACCTACAATTTATATGATATCTATAATCATTAAATCCAGAAAGTGATATACCAAAGTTAGGGATCTCTGTAACAGTAGCTTGGCGACCTGTAGCTTTACTTGAGGCTATTGTGCCTCGGCATTTTACGCATACCTGTTTGTTAGTGTTGGGAATCAGTTGAAATTTTATGGTCGATCATCAGTTTTATTTAACCAATCAATGATCGATTAAAATTTATTATGTTTTTCCTTGATGTATAAACAAGTCTCATATAAAAAATTCCTTCAAAGGCTATAATTATGATCGCGAGGCCGCTCTGTGCTATCATGTTTTCATGTCACTTATTTTCTTTACAAATCATGCTCACCTGAACGTTTACATTACTAAGTATGCGCTTTCCAATTTGTCTATACGTTTAAATTTGAAATGATATGAGTTACAACCACACATAAGGGAATGATTTTAACAAGTTGGCTATGATTTTTTGCATGTTTTACTGATCAGGTAACTTTATACTTTCGTTTATCATGGTGTGGGAAAATTCTGACAAACTCGATTACAGATTTCTTACTCGATTAATTGATCAAACACCTCAAACCAACGATACTCGACGAACTCGATTAATCGAACCAACACTACTGTTTGTTTTAACACATTTAAAATTTAACCTGTGAACTAAATCAATGTTTTAACTTAATAACTACACTAGATTATGGATTAGGCCAAAAAAAAATATGCATGTTTCAGGTTACATGACTGAAAAAAATATGGTAGGTTGGTTGGGATTTTTTTTAATTTTTATTTTTTTTATTTTATTTTTTAGAAAGGGTGGGGGGAGCTGTCGAGTGGCTTTATAACTACATTAAAAAGTAATTTAATAAAACATGTAAGTTGTCTTTCAGGCTTTAGGCTGGCTTGAAGTCTTTTATTTCTCTTACCGTATCCGTATTCATAATTGAACTTTATCTGGATAAACTTAAAGCATGCGTAAAAATAATTTAAGTTGAAAACTTCGTACACAACATTTTTGTTTTGAAAAAGTGTGATAAAATAGCTAGGGTCGGAAGTAAAAACTAGGGTTGGTAGGGGTACCTGAAACATACATATTTTTACCAAAAGCTTAATCTAAGTATTTACATGTTATAATTTTACCTTAGATATTTTACATGCTTACAGCTATTTGTTGCCTTATCACAGGTACATTAAAATATATACCTGTTGGTTATTGGTTTAAGTTATTTGTAGCTTCATTAGTTATTCCTGGACATAAATATGGGTCTATTGTACTTATTATTTTATAAAGTATACCTTTTCTGTACCCTTACCTCAGTACAGGTAGATTTACCTTTTGATTGGTAGATGTACCTTTTGTTTTAGATATACATGTTGCTTTGTCCTCACCAGTGTATACAGGTAGATGTATCTGTTGTGTTATGTACCAATTGGTTTGTTCTATACCCTTGTATGAGTACAGTTAGATGTACCTGTTGCTTTGTTCTTAACCCTTGGAGTACAGATAGATGTACCTGTTGCTTTGTTCTGTACTCTTGTATAAGTACAGATAGATGTACCTGTTGCTTTGTTCTGTACTCTTGTATAAGTACAGGTAGATGTACCTGTTGCTTTGTTCGATACCTTGTATGAGTAAAGATAGATGTACCTGTTGCTTTGTTCTGTACCCTTGTCTGAGTACAGGTAGATGCACCTGTTGCTTTGTTCTGTACTCTTGTCTGAGTACAGGTAGATGTACCTGTTGCTTTGGTCAGTACCCTTGTCTGAGTACAGGTAGATGTACCTGTTGCTTTGTTCTTTGTACCCTTGTCTGAGTACAGGTAGATGCACCTGTTGCTTTGTTCTGTACTTGTCTGAGTACAGGTAGATGTACCTGTTGCTTTGGTCAGTACCCTTGTCTGAGTACAGGTAGATGTACCTGTTGCTTTGTTCAATACCTTGTATGAGTACAGTTAGATGTACCTGTTGCTTTGTTCTTAACCCTTGATGGAGTACAGTTAGATGTACTTGTTGCTTTGTTCTTAACCCTTGATGGAGTACAGTTAGATGTACCTGTTGCTTTGTTCTTAACTCTTGATTGAGTACAGTTAAATGTACCTGTTGCTTTGTTCTTAACCCTTGATGGAGTACAGTTAAATGTACCTGTTGCTTTGGTCAGTACCCTCGTATAAATACAGGTAGATGTACCTGTTGCGTTGGTCAGTACCCTTGTCTGAGTACAGGTAGATGTACCTGTTGCTTTTCAATACCCTTGTATGAGTACAGTTAGATGTACCAGTTACTTTGTTCTTAACCCTTGATGGAGTACAGTTAGATGTACTTGTTGCTTTGTTCTTAACCCTTGATGGAGTACAGTTAAATGTACCTGTTGTTTTGTTCTTAACCCTTGATGGAATACAGTTAGATGTACCTGTTGCTTTGGTCAGTACCCTTGTATTAGTACAGGTAGATGTACCTGTTGCTTTGTTCTGTACCCTTGTCTGAGTACAGGTAGATGTACCTGTTGCGTTGGTCAGTACCCTTGTCTGAGTACAGGTAGATGTACCTGTTGCTTTGTTCAATACCCTTGTATGAGTACAGTTAGATGTACCAGTTACTTTGTTCTTAACCCTTGATGGAGTACAGTTAGATGTACTTGTTGCTTTGTTCTTAACCCTTGATGGAGTACAGTTAAATGTACCTGTTGTTTTGTTCTTAACCCTTGATGGAATACAGTTAGATGTACCTGTTGCTTTGGTCAGTACCCTTGTATTAGTACAGGTAGATGTACCTGTTGCTTTGTTCTGTACCCTTGTCTGAGTACAGGTAGATGTACCTATTACGTTGGTCAGTACCCTTGTCTGAGTACAGGTAGATGTACCTGTTGCTTTGTTCAATACCCTTGTATGAGTACAGTTAGATGTACCTGTTACTTTGTTCTTAACCCTTGATGGAGTACAGATAGATGTACCTGTTGCTTTGTTCTTAACCCTTGATGGAGTACAGTTAGATGTACCTGTTGCTTTGTTCTTAACCCTTGATGGAGTACAGTTAGATGTACCTGTTGCTTTGTTCTTAACCCTTGTATAAGTACAGGTAGATGTACCTGATGCTTTGGTCATTACCTTTGTCTGAGAACAGGTAGATGTACCTGTTGCTTTGTTCAGTACACTTATCGGAGAACAGGTAGATGTTCCTGTATCTTTGTCCTCACCTGAGTTCAGGTAGATCTATATGAGTGGTTTGCTTTCCTGTGGACAGTTTATCATCTGTTGCTTCTGATGTTATCACCAGAATCAATACCTTTCCACTGTCTTTACACAGGAGACAGTTTACTGTGGGTCAAGGCAGACGTACAATTCACATCAAAATCAATACAAATAAAATTTAAAAATTCAGTTGTACTGTGGATTGCCCAGCTGTTGATGGTGCTGTAGATCTTGGTATCCGAGAGTTACGAGGCCTCTGACTTATTTAATGATGAAAGAGTCAGGTGACATTTCTCATTTCGTGGCTAACCATCCATCAGGGATCGGCCATGTTTACTCACTGAGATCCATAGCTGTAGAGTCGGGGACTGTAACACACACCTCTATCATGGTGATAGATTGACTCCATCATTTATCTACCACTGCTCTCATCACTAGTCCACATGGTCAATTTCAGAGCTGATGCAGCTAGGATCCTGTGTGTAATCACAGGGACCTGTCTCCATGTGATGCACAGGTGATGCGGTACTATTGTATTTTAGACTATTTATGGCTCAAGATGAACTTGACTACTGCTATCCTGATGGTTTTGAAATGATCATGTGTCCAGGTGAATTACTTGGTTTTTTGTCCAAGTGGCATGTGTCAAGTGACTTGAGATCTGATCATCAGTCATTTAACTCTGAAGATACTTTGAAACTCTCCTGATTCAAAGGCTGAAATAGTTCATTATTAATTTTCAGGGGGGTAATGAGATTAATAGAATCTTTCACCCCGCTTGGGGTGAGACAGGAAAATCTCAACCCGTAGGGTAAGATTCTTAAGTTGTCAAACACGAGGCTTTGAATCTTATCCCGAGGGTTGAGATCTCCTGTCTCACCCCAAAGAGGGTGAATGATTCTTTTTCTCTTACCCTGTGCACCACTTGATGTCTCTAATAAACGTGTCACTTATGCAAGCGAGGATGAGGTGACCTCAATGAAACGCTGTCTTTGTGACGTCATTTCATTGTTGTCGTGACGTTTTAGTACTATTACCACGGCGTCATGATACTGTTGTCGTGACGTCATGCCATTGTTGAGCATGTGCAAAGATCTTGTGTGATAATCTCACACCGGTGATATCCCTGTCTGGGGTAAGAGAAAAACATCTTCCTGTCACAAGGTGTCTGTCCATATGGTGTATATGTCTAGGAACTCGAGACTTGATGGGTTAAGTTGGCTTCAGACATTTTTAGCCCACCATCATCAGATGGTGGGCTATTCAAATTGCGTTTGTCTGTGGTCTGTCCATCCTTCCATACATTTCCCTGTCGATTTGTCCTTCCATCCGTTAATAATTCTTGCTACGGCTATTTCTCAGAAGTACTGAAGAGATCTGTCTCAAATTTCATATACAAGTTTCCCTAGAGCCCTTGTTGTGCATATTGCATTTTGAAACCAATTGGTGTACAAGATGGCTGACAGGCTGCCATCTTGAATTTTGATAATTGAAGATTGTTACTGATACTTCTCAGAAAGTACAGGAGGGATCCCTCTCAAATTTCATATATAGGTTCCCCTAGGAGCTTAGACATGTATGTTACATTTTGAGACCGAGTGGAGAACAAGATGGCCGACAGGTAGCCATGTTGGATTTTGATAAATGAATTTTGTTACTGCTATATCTCCAAAAGTACTGAAGGTTCATATGTATGTTCCCCTAGTTCTTTAATTGTGCATATTGCATTTTGGGATCGGTCGATGGACAAAATGGCTGACAGGTCAACATCTTGGCTTTTGATATTTGAAGTTTGTTACCATTATTTCGCAGAAGGGATCTGTTTCAGAGGACCCTCCTGTTATCATTCCAAATAACTTCAATTTCAAGGTTATTTAAGATTTGGTCATGTTTCCAAATGACTAATACTGCTTTCCATGTGGACTTTGGACTTTGTCTGCTTTCAACTAATTGGTCTGCTGCCCATGTGGACTTTAGACATGGCTGCTGCCCATGTGGACTTTGGATTTAGTCTGCTTTCCTGATATGGACTTGATCATAGAACATCAAGTGTCTTAGTGAACACAATCTAGAAGCCAGGATTACCAAGTGGTTAAGGAATCAGACTTTTTATCACTAGACTTCTGTTTTTAGGGTAGTCAGTACGAACTTTTGCTCAACTGACAGAATCTCTCATATCTTTGCATGATGAAAAGGACACTCGTCAAGTGATAAGAAATAACAAGTTTTGATTGAATATTGTTGGCGTTCTCAGAGGTGGAAGGTTATTTTAGAGCATAATTAAGTTGATGTTGAAATTTTGTTTTCTTTGTATTTTTATAAAAAGAGAAATTGTATAAAAGATTTCGCAAACAAAGGAACATAATACATATTGTCTTTTAGCCTCAGGTTGGGGTTAGTTTCCAGCTCAATAAGGCTATCATTATGACCATCAAACCAGTAATGACAAAGACTGTATCTCCCTTGTAACCAAGGCAATGAACAAAGATTTTATAAGTGATGTTATCATGCAAATTTATTTCTTTGTACTTGTAAATTGGAAGTCAAGAACTGGTAAAGTAATGAAACATCTGTTCATATTATCAAACTTTGTCTGTAATAAGCAATAAAAAAAACCTCGAGAACAGTGAAAAACAACAAACAAAAAAGAGATAACTGGGAGGAAACAGGATGGAACGAAGCAGGAAACAATAAATAGATCCGCCACAAGACAAAATACAACAAAATTTAGACTGAACACAGGTAAAGCCAGGCTATGTATTCCACTTTCTGTGGGGGGCTTTCCTCTCGTACGTGCAATTAATTTCCTTTGCTGTTGTAAATCCGGAGTAATTGTCAGCACTTTTAATCTAAAGCAGCTTCCTGATCTACGCAACAACAAAATTTATTTTCATTTCTATGGAGTGATTCCAGCTGAAAAAATGTAAGAAATCTGACTGAAAATTGGCAGGAAAATCTGTTAGGAATATGTGGCTTTAAGACTAGTCGAGATATTAAAAAAAAAATCTAATAGAGAAATTGAAGTGAAAATAAGTGTACTAAAGCAAAATAAATGTAATGATAAGAAGTGACATATTTTATTTATTTAACACCAATTGTGAAACAAGTAATTTAACTTATACAAATCACTTTTGATAGTCCTGATTAATGTGAAGGGTCTTAGAGTGGGTGGAAACTGAGTTCCCTGAGAAAACCTACACATACTGGCATTTGACCGTTGACCGTTTCACATCCATGCTGGGGATCAAACTCTTGTCGGCTAGTTGATAAGGGAGTGGTTAACCATTACACTACCTAACTACCCTATTTATTAGCTCACCTGGTCAGAAGGACCAAGGTGAGCTTATGCAATACTGTAGTGTCAAGTGGTCAATAACCAACTTCTCCATAACCACTGGTTGGAATTCAACAAAATTTGACTGGTAGCATCATTATGGGGTACTGAATGAAAATTATACAAATAATCGGGCTGACCCCTTTGGGCCTGAGGGGTAGGGTCAAAAGGGGTCAATTTGGCTATTTCCATATAAACGACTTCTTCTCTGAAACTAAGCATGAGATAGCACTCATAATGCAATGGTAGTATGCTTATGGGGCGGGGATTCAAAATTATACAAAAAATGGACTGCACCCCTAGGGATCTGAGAGGAGGGGCCAAAAGTGTCAATTTGACTATTTCCATATACATGTAAACGACTTCTCTGAAACTAAGCATGGGATATAGCACCAATAATGCAATGGTAGTATGCTTAAAGGGTGGGGATTCAAAATTATACAAAAATGGACTGAACCCCTGGGGATCTGAGAGGAGGGGCCAAAAGTGTCAATTTTACTACTTTCATACAAACGACTTCTTCTCTGAAACTGAGCATGGGATAGCACTCATTCATAATGCAGTGGTAGTATCCTTATGGGATGGGGATTCAAAATTATACAAATAATGGGACTGACCCAAAAGGCCGGGTCAATTAGGCTACTATTTCCATATAAATTACTTCCTCTCTGAAACTATTCATTGGATACCACTCATAGTTGTATGGTATCTATAGCATCGTTATATGGTTGGGAATCAAAATTTAACAAATCAAGGGGTCAATTTTACTAAACAAATTTGATTGTAAGAGAGTCTTTGTGATACAGGCCCTCTGGGCCTCATGTATATATACAGACCAAGTAGGGATAGAAAGAAAGGACAGGATAAAGAATAATAAATTACAGATAAAATGAAGTCAGAATAAAAACAATACGATGTAATAGGGATAAAAAAAAATAAAGTAGAGATAGATAGAATGAAGTACCATAAATGAAGATATACAGTAAATAAGCATAGAAAAGATGTATTTATAGACAAAATAAAGGAAGGAATGAAAGAATGGATAAGAAATATAGACAGAATGTATAGACAAAGCAGGGGGAGATAGATTAAAGTAGAAAAAGTTGAAGAAAAAAAATGCAAAATAAGGATAGACTATAGCAATGATATTTTGGTGATGTTTATAGAGAGTGACAGTTACATATGAAAGCGTCTCTGATATTAACTGATCTATGATTGATTGGGAAGATAATCAGGACATTTCCATAGACACACCAATCTAAGAGAACACCAGACTGTTGGTATTTAGGTGTGTTTTTTTGGCCATATCAGAGTCCAATGTACATATTTATCATAGTGTGTGGGTGTATTGGTGTTGGGGAGTGTGTGTTTAGGGGCAGGGGGTGGAGTGCCACCCAATGTAAATCGCATCCCATTTCATCCTGATATGTTTGGCACATATCTTGTTTTACCCTTCAATTTTGTCAAGGTCAAATACTGTACTCAAGGTCAAATATTGTAGAGTTATTACATTTTAGTCTGTTTATCATGGTATATTATTGTGCAGGCCACTTTACAGTCAAACCTGTCTATAAAGACCGCCCAAGGGACCAAGCAAAAATGGTCTTTATAGCCAGGTGGTGTTTATACACAGGTCAAATTGTATTGAATTGACTCATTTGGTGTCCTGAAAAAGTGGTGTTATTTAGCAGGTGGTCTTTATACAGAGGTGTTATGTGGCTATGGCAGGATTTAAGTACTGTAAAAAAAAATTTAATCACAGTTATGCTATGTACCATATTTACGTTATCGTGCCACGGTCAATATTGAAGGTCAAATCTTGATGGTATTGCTCCTCCACATTATGTAGATGGTCTTCATCAAAGAGGCATTATCGTGATTTCTCAAGTGTTATTGTACTGAATTCTACAATAATTGAATTATGATGGTTTCACATCAAAGTCAAGTTTCACGGCCAAGCTGCTGTAATGGGTAAATTACTCATATGATCATGTCGAACTGTTTCTGTTTTTATATGATTGACTTTGAAAATCATTTTTTCTATGGTAATGAAGCTTTACAAAATCACAAGGGCTGATTGTGTGACGTGGAAGCTTGTAAAAACAAAATGGTTCATTTTCTGAAGTGGAAGCTTTATAAAGTCATACTTGTAAATGACATGAAATCTTCACAGACTAAACATGTATATATTGCACTATAGAAACAACACATGTTTTATATATCAAAAAGCTGTGTATATCTGTGCCTGCCTCAAGATTTTTGCTGTCCCTTCTAATTACAACTTAAAATGAATCTGGAGTTGCTTGTTGATTTGTTTTGAGTGAATTGACAATGTTCCAATGGTCATTGAAACTGTCCGACATTTGCTCTGACATTTTAAGGTATCTGTACAGCAAGAATCATGGCTAGAATAGATATGGTCTAGCAATTGGTCATTATCTAGGATGACGAATTACTGGAAACTAAATTAAATTTTATAATTGGACATCATTTCACTAAATTTCTTAAATTAAAGGGAACGGTATCTTCACCTTAAGAAACCATACTTTTACCTTCATCTGAGTCTGGAATGTTGGGTCTGGAAAGGATGCATCTGAGTAACATAGCATGGTTGTCGTGGCGATAGGTCTCAGCTGCTCACTCTGGGTTTAAAAAAAGCTTGGGTTTATCTTGGTGCATTAAACCAGAAGTTATTTTCTCCTGTTATAAGATATATCATAGCCATATTGAATTCCTATATGGTGTCATTCATATAAGTATAATTTTTTTGGTATTAATCACCAGTGAGCACACATCTTTTCTACAGCCAGATTACCCACGGAAAAACCACTAACCAGTTACCACCTGACAGCTGTTCCACTTAGCTTTTGAACTGGTGATCAACGTTTAAGGATTAAAGTCTCTTTCTGGTGGTTTTATCGAAGGATAAAGTTGAGTAGGATATCCATATTTGGAATGGGCTGCGAAGCGGTCCATGAAACAAATATCGATACCCTACTCAACTTTATCCTTCGATAGAACCACCAGAAAGAGACTTTAATCCTTATATTTACAGTCTTAACTATTATTTTCATAGCTCAAAATTTACCCTTAATGGTGTTTGTGGCATTTATAAGACTAAAATTGGATTATAACGTTTGGATCAGACAGGCATTTTGAACAGCCACTCTAAGTGGCGGAAATTCCCACCAATTTATCAATGAACATACAAGTAAAATGAGTTCCGTCTGATGAAGCATATATCTGGGGGGTTTTCGGTATGAAACTATAAATCGTTTTATTTATCTGTTGTTAAAAACACCATGGTGCAAAGCAGTTTGGTTTTAATCTTTTGCTTCGTATGATTACACATGCTTACACAACATTCATAACGTGGCAGGATATTTAACGTAGTTGTGACGCGGCGTCCGTTTCAAACCGCCTGTGTCAAGGAGGTGTGACAAACAGAGAGTTTCTTCAATTTTGTGATCACTTGAGTTCTACTTAAGCAGTTCACGTTTGAAATTACTTGAATACACAGATGTTTACATAGTTCCATGTCATTATTTCCGGATTTTGAAGATTTTCAAATGTATCGGACGTCGTTTCGAGGAACATGTACAAACACAGGTAGGCCCACTACTGTAAATGTTTACCACTCTCAAAATATTAGCTTATATTTATATTGTTGTTTCAAACACTTCAATGAATATTAGAGATATCTATTACAAGTATTGTAAAGCTACAAGCTACACGTACATTGTGTATATAAGGCCTACTCTCGCCGATTCACAGTAGATAATGTACAGGACTTGTCTGTCCCCCGAGGTTAACAAAAATGCATTGTTGCGAGGTCGTTTGGTTAAACTTATCCAACTCAAAGACTGATGTTGTCCTGACATATCTTATCCATTTGCGTACAACCAAATACATATGTTAAAAATACAAATAGGATGTAGATGTACATGTTGTAGCGAACAACACAGACTCACCGACACACAACATGTAAACATTGCGACGTCATCGGAATGTGCAAAACTGTACATTGTACAACATTGTTTATTTATCATACGCACGGAAGCATTGCTCAAAGAGGTACGGTAGTAACATAAACAATGTAACTTTTCTACATTTGTATTTACAGACGTACATGTATATATGTTGAAACCTATTTTGATACCTACATGTTCATCGAACGTACGTTCGGTACTGAAAACACCAAAAGTTTCTGATTTTGACCATCATAAATTCATCCGCGCGGCTCCAAATTGAGCGTGACATACTCAATCTATCGAGAAATAAAGTTGAGTAGCCTTTGGTTGAAATCAACGGGGTTTATACTATCAATTCACCACTGACTGTAAATATTTAACTTTATTGGTATAATTTCTTTACAAAGAATTTTGTAAATATACAGCGCGATAGGGAGGACACATTATAAGACTTTTAAATATCACTTTTATAACCTTACATAAATTTCTCTAGATTTTCACATTTGCAGTATTTATTAGATTAGAAAACTTCATAACTAGAGAGATGAGGGACTAGTATCAGATTGTCAAAGGCCTCAACAACTAACTCTGCTACATACCTATTAAAACTTCTATACTCATAGAATGTTAAAGCATAATTTGAGGATTTGCTAGTTGTATTTGCAAAAAAACTTAATTTGTTGCATTAACATGTTTATTCTTTTCCTAATAGATAATATTTTATTTTCCAAGAATTTGTATTTTATTTGGTGATGAAGCCATATTGCTGACACTTTACAATGTAACAAACACATCAGATGAAACATTTAAGGTCTTTAATTGCCTCAGAAATTAATTCAGTGTCAGTGAAATCCCTATGATAATAAAACCATGAATATTCGGCAGAATTTAGTTGGGAGTTTTTGGTGTTTTAATCTTGTTAGACCGTAAATATACTAGACAACTCGACTGAAGTCTTGCTCCAGGAATTCCCTATGGAATAGGTTTATGCACACACACACATATATCTATAATTCCACATGTTAGTGGTAAAACTGCAGTGAAAAGTGACTTAATTTGTCAGCTAATCAGTTTCATAGATCCTCACCCGACTCAGAGATAATTAGAAAGAATAATTATTTGTGTTGTACATTAATTTTACAAGAATTAAACTGCATTTATCTGGCAACAATTTTACAGTAATCAGAATGAATAAATTCAAAATGCTAAACATTTAGTTGTTCTCGCTCATCTTGAAGGAGCATGACCATTTTGGGTATAAAATGGCATTTCTTTGTTTATATAACTAGCTAATTGCAAAGAAGTAGTGTTAATATATTACATTTATGAACAATTCAGAAATAATGGGTTTTTTTTCATGATGTTTTCTTTTGAAATGTTGTTAAAATCATTTCAAATGATAAGCTGCATCAGAAACACATTCAATGTCTCCAAAATGACTGTATCTTTAAAAAAAATGTCCTTTTGATTGTGGAAAAAAAATTAAAAAAAAACAAAATCTTGAATTCTGGTGTTTCTGGACTGTTTAAAAAAAGAAACAGGTAATGTAATTACATAATGTACAGAAAAAATCCAGCTCCAGCAACCATCTCTGTATTAAGACCACCTGAATATAATGACTACTTCACTCTCAATATCATTGTTAGGTTTTTATAGACAGGTTCGACAGTGTTTCTGCTTTGTAACAGGTTATGGTAGCCAAACAATAACAGTATCCTGACTTTCTACCACTATCAAAAAATCTTTCACCTCTGCACCTACTGGGACATGTGTTCAAAATCAACTTTTTTCACATTTGTCAATTACTAATCGTAGGTTGGTGGATTCATTAGGGAACTCTGGCTTTCCTACATCTCCATAAATTTGTTGTTCTTAACTCATTCACACCTAAAGACACATTTAGGCTATTCCAAATCAAAGACAAGAACAGTCTATTGTGAATATTTAGGGGTGAATGAGTAAAATGTCTATGGAGGTATTAGGACATTAAACAAATTAACCGAACACCAATTTGGTTGTTTCTCATACACATCTCCAAAACCAATTCTATATATATGTTACTATGGAAACAAATCTGAAATCTCCAACATTTCTGTTTCTTTACTATAGTACAATGTCCCAACAATAGCAACATCTACCCAGGCCTGGGGACCCATCAATCATATCTCTGTATAGATATTGTGTATATTCATTGATTAATCCTTTGTTGGAGAGAATAACTGCATTTCCATATGATATCAAGTAAACAGCAAAGAGGAAAGAAAGTGTTGGATTAGATATTGTTGCTCTTGCGCCTTTTCTGGTGGAAGCAAGGCATTTATTGGTAAGGTAATTGATTGGACGTTAACTGACAGTGAAGAGGGCTCCAGTGTGTAATCTTGTCGCTGTGGTGATTATTACATCGTAAACTTGTGTTTTATGTGGGGATTGCAGCACCATAGTTATACACATGATGATTGGGGCGAGAAGTTTATCACCATCTTTAAACGGGTCACTACCGTGGAGTAATTACCCAAATCAGAATGTAACATTGTTTTTGTGTGGGGTAATGAGAATTTTGGCTGAACCGACAATTACTAGTAATTAATTCCTACAAAACTTTGGGGTAATGGTATATGCTGGAGATGATTTGGATGGGCAGGTGTAAGACTAGATCATCAGCCAGCAATAAAACACTACACATCCTCACCTGGTACGGCCTTAAACAATCATGCCTTTTAACAGCTCCAATTAATTGGCAATATTCACTTGTTATTAGAACTCGATAATTAATTATAATTCATGATAGTGAAATTTTGTTAACTCCTTGAATGAATTACATACACTACACATGTACATGGTAATGTTATAAACTATTGCTTCTTAAAGCATTAACAAGATTACTATATAGCTGGCTATTTTCATGGGAATGATATTTCTGCATTTTTGCAGGACATTGGAGTGGTCAGGGCAAATCCATCTGCATATAAATTAGTAATATATATATTATGTGTATATACTGTTAAAGCTCTATCATGAAAATTTCATTCATTAAAATTTAATTTTTTGGATTAAAGCCAAAATCGTGAAAATGTTAACCCACAAAAACCGGCTGTACAGTATTTCTCGTGTTGGTATGGAGACCATTCACCACTTAATTGTTGTTCATTAACGAGTTTTATACCATTCATTATCTTTACCTCCACCTTTTGGCAATGCAGGATGATTTGGGCGTATAACATAGATGTTGTACTAGATAGAATCAAATGTTGATGGAGTATAACAAAAACAATATATTCTTGCACTTCTTTTTAATTGAAGAATGGCCATGAATAATCATGCATCAAAAACACAAATCAAGCTACAGTTAGCATGTACCTCTTTTAACATGCATGCTACATCACATCAATTGAAAATATAGAAACAATGGGAATTCCATCACCAGAACATTAAAGAGTTCCACATGTCAGAAACATATATGCATAGAGATTGGCAACTCCTCCATTTTTACGATCGGCAGATGTACCTCTGTATGTGCTCAGGGGTTTTTAGATAAACTCTTAAAAAGATGAATATAGAAGAATAACTTTGATATGTTGTAAAAGTTCAGTAATTTTCACATGGTTTGAGTACGATTTTAGAAAGAAAAAATAATATTTGAACTTATTTATTAAAAAAACAAATCACACTTCCGGTTTTGAATGCCTGATTTTGGAAAAACCAGGTAAAATTGCTTATTTTCATGCTTTCAAAATCATATTAAATATCATCAATCGGGAAAACTGATCACATCAAACCATGATATAATGTTTAAACCTTGTGTTTAATGCAAAAGTATTATGTTTAAAAGAATACACTTAAAAACAGTTCGCCAAGGCAAAATGCCTATAAACCGGAGGTCCCTCTACCTGTAAACAAAGACAAGGAAAGAGTTTCCAATCTCTTTGTATTTATGTTCTGCACATGTGCATTGACGAACTTGATAACATTGGGTAACTTAAAACCTTTGTTAATCATCTGGTAGGTAAATTATGACATCCAACTGTTCTAGAGAAAGTTACATCTTATGGCTTCAGTTTGTATATGCAGTTGTGGTGATTTGGTGGCTGCAATTATTAGATCAAGGGAGTAGTGTAAAACGTAGTTAAGCTACATTCTCTTTTCAAATAAAGCCATATGAGTGCACTAACTTAGACTGTCAAACCATCTCTTTGTCCATGTGTTTGTCCTTTTTTCTGTCATTGCTATCTATATCCAGACATCTCAGATTCCCAAAATCTGAGTTACACAGTGACTTATACAAGGGTTTAACAGAAGTGCCACTCATAGTTCCTATTGACCATTTCAACCCAAAGGTCTTGTTATCTTCTTTACAAACAGAGCTTGCCTGAGATTGTAGTTTTTCAGATCCAAACTTCAAAGGTCAAGGTGACTTAAGCAAAAAGTTGAAAGTCAATTTTTCATGAAATAACTTTCATTCTCTTTAAGGTACTTAAATTCTCTGATGGTAATGAAGCTCAAATTTCTTACCGATCCTCTTTACCAATACTAGTTATCAGTTATGGCTTTCCAGTTCCAAAAGTCAAAACTCGAGGTCACTCTTACTATAAATAGACCATTTTCCTTTCATATGGTAACCAAAGTTACAGGTAACACACTCGCTTCCACAGAATTCTTGTTTGTGCACTAGAAATGCTTGAGTACAAGATACAAGTTAAAAACTTCATAAGCCAAGCAATATGTATTGAGTTCTTGATAGTTTTCATATTTTTGTGTCAGAAGATATATAAACATTAGGACAGTTTGAGTGATGGACATGTCACCGCTATCTATAGTCAAGTACTGCCTATCATCACCTTGAGTAACCCTATATAATTAGCTGCCTCTGTGTGACACCCTCTTCACCACCCCAGGGTTATCCATTGATCATTATCACACTATTCTTTATCACCTTACAACTTAAGTAACCTTCCCTTAGCTGTGAACTCTATTCCACACTCTCCCTCACAACTAGTGCTGTCCATTTCTCTACTGTACTTGATGCTCAGTTCATTGGTCAAGCCGCTTCCTGCCAAATTAATTTGGGCACTGCCCTGTGACATTAAGCTGGTCATCAGGAAAAGCTGTCTTGACTAATGTGATGGCCCACTGGTGTGTATCGCTGGCTGGTTGTTATGCCTAGCTTCCTCCGGCTAATTTGTCTCTCTAAACAGACATTGATTCTCGCCCGAGACACTATGTGTCATTGTTACTCGGCTAAAGTCTTCTGTAACAAAATACTTCGAGTCTATCAGGAGGAAAAACGTGATTGTCTCCTGGCCAAACAAAAAAATCTTGTGGCAGGAGGAGCGAGGGACTATCTAAACCTCTGTGAATTAATGGGATTTATCGAGTGATGTAGTTATTATAGCAATATTTATGAGATATTGATTAAATCATAGAAATGGGAGAGGGAAAGAACATGGCTGAGGTTACATACAAATAGAAAGCAATGATGTGTGAAAAATATGAAAAATTGCATAAAGATCAAAGAGATTGGCGGGAGGGAGATAGAACGGAAACTAGAAACATGTGATAGATAGAAGGGTTCGAAGGCAAGGAAACTAGAAACATGTGAGAGATAGAAGGGTTGAAGGCAAGGAAACTAGAAACATGTGAGAGATAGAAGGGTTGAAGGCAAGGAAACTAGAAACATGTGAGAGATCAAAGGCTTAGAGCTAAGGGAACTAGAAATATGTGAGAGATAGAAGGGTTGGATGCAAGGAAGCTAGAAACATGTGAGAGATAACAGGGCTGAAGGCAAGGGAAACATGTGAGAATAGAAGGGCTGATGCATGTGAGAGATAGAAGGGTGAGGCAAGGAAACTAGAAATATGAGAGATCAAGGGTTGGAGGCAAGGAAACTAGAAAATGTGACAGATAGAAGGGTTGGATGCAAGGAAACTAGAAACATGTGAGAGATAGCAGGACTAAAGGCAAGGAAACTAGAAACATGTGAGAGATAGAAGGGTTGAAGGCAAGGAAACTAGAAACATGTGAGAGATAGAAGGGCTGATGGCAAGGAAACTAGAAACATGTGAGAGATAGAAGGGCTGATGGCAAGGAAACTAGAAACATGTGAGAGATAGAAGGGCTGATGGCAAGGAAACTAGAAACATGTGAGAGATAGAAGGGCTGATGGCAAGGAAACTAGAAATATGTGAGAGATAGAAGGGCTGATGGCAAGGAAACTAGAAATATGCGAGAGATCAAAGGGTTGGAGGCAAGGAAACTAGAAACATGTGAGAGATAGAAGGGTTGGAGGCAAGGAAACTAGAAACATGTGAGAGATAGAAGGGCTGATGGCAAGGAAACTAGAAACATGTGAGAGATAGAAGGGCTGATGGCAAGGAAACTAGAAACATGTGAGAGATAGAAGGGCTGATGGCAAGGAAACTAGAAATATGTGAGAGATAGCAGGGCTGAAGGCAAAGAAACTAGAAACATGCGAGAGATCAAAGGGTTGGAGGTAAGGAAACTAGAAACACATGAGAGATAGAAGAGTTGAAGGCAAGGAAACTAGAAACATGTGAGAAATAGAAGGGTTGAAGGCAAAGAAAGTAGAAACATATGACAGATCAAAGGGTTGGAGGCAAGGAAACTAGAAACATGTGAGAGATAGAAGGGTTGAAGGCAAGGAAACTAGAAACATGTGAGAGATAGCAGGGCTGAAGGCAAAGAAACTAGAAACATGCGAGAGATCAAAGGGTTGGAGGTAAGGAAACTAGAAACACATGAGAGATAGAAGAGTTGAAGGCAAGGAAACTAGAAACATGTGAGAAATAGAAGGGTTGAAGGCAAAGAAAGTAGAAACATATGACAGATAGAAGGGTTGAAAATATTACATTACAATCACAAAAGAATATTGAAGAATATAAAAAAATAAAATGGGATCAAGATGAGGGATATTGAAGGCTGAGAGATAGAAGGGCTGAAGGCAAGAAAATTAGAAATAGGAATAAATCAGGAAGAAAGATTTTTTTTATGTGAGCAATATAAGTTTTAAAGAACTGAGAATAAAAATTGAAAGAAACAGGGAACATATGGAAAAAATATACAAAAGGCAAATAAGTTAGAAACAAATTGTCATGTTTAAGTGGTACTAAATTGCCACAATGTTATAAGTTCTATGAATCTAATGTTACATTAGATCATTACAGTAGATGAGTGAACTCATTCACCACTGAAAATTAATAATGAACTATTTCAGTCTTTGAATCAGAGGAGTTCAAATGTATTTTCAGGGGCGAATGAGGTAAAATAAATATTGCTCTTTACCAAGGTGAATATCAATCAATTGAACAAATTGTTTGTTAGCTAAACAGAACAAATTAATTAGTAAAGAAAAATATTTGTTTTATGAATGGGAATTTAGATGTGATTTTACAGATGGATTAAAAATACACTAACAGTATCGGTGCATTTGTACTGTATCTGATTTAATTTACTGGACACTTACTGTCAAACACTTGTTATTAAACTACATTTATTTAGTATGGCCCAATCTTAGATTCCTTGTGGTATGTTGCAATTTCTTTTCTGTTATCTATATGTAAATCTGCTCTGCTGTGTGCCAGGCGTTCTAAATAGTATTGATTTAGATGTGATTTCTAATGTCTCCATGTCCATACAGGTTTATAGGAATCTCACAGCCTGGCCTACTTAGTCTCCACCGAGAACTACACACATCCATGATCAAGGCCTTAATGTGATAAAAAAGTCACCTGTTGGTATACCTTAACCACAGACATACATGATCAGGGACTTGGTACCTTCACAACAAATATATATGATCAGGGCCTACTGGTAGTCACCTTCACAGCAAACATACATGATCAGGGCTTAGTCACTTCACAACATATACTTGATCAGGGCCTAGTCACTTCACAACATATACTTGATCAGGGCCTAGTCACTTCACAACATATACTTGATCAGTCTCCGAGCTTAGTCACCTTCAAAATATATGCTTGATCAGGGCCTAGTCAACTTTGCATACTTAATTAGGGCATTAATTGTCACTACACAACATATACTTCATCAGGGCCTAGTCACTTCACAACATATACTTGATCAGAGCTTAGTCACCTTGACAACAAACATATATGATATGAACCTATGTTTAACTTCACAACAAACATTTGCTCTTAATAAACACACATGATCTAAATAAACACACAAGATCAGAGCCTGCAGTAACCTTTTAACCAAATGAGCTGAGTCTCCACTTTAAAGTAATTGCTAAATCTTTCCCAAGAAATTCCTCTTCGAAGGACATTTTCACAGTCAGCTGTACTAGAAAAAAATAAAAGTGTGTGTTGTTCAGCATTGGTTGGGGGCAATTCTTCTTGGTGACAGAATTTCTGATAACGATTTACATAAGATATTCAATTAACTTCAATCTGGAACAGTAGCTTGAATATATTTTACTGATTTCTGACAAACAGTAGAACCCCTTCCATGTAAGTGGGTCATAGAATTGTATTATTACAGCCCTTTTAAATGGAAAATTCCATTAGTTTAAAAATGATGATGCAAGGATGATTCTAACAAGATACCTCGTGGGCGGACTTAACACTGTACGACTTCAGCAAACACTTAGAAATTAAATCATTATGTAAACAGGTTGGTATTGATTCCTCATTATAGGCCATGCTGGTCTAATTTGAAGAAAGCTAGTATTTGTTTTATGAACTTTCTATTAACATGTATATGTGAAATAGTCCTGGTTTTAGGTTTGGAATGGGAGAGTTACCAGAGGTGTTGATTGATCATTAACAAATATAGGCAGCTGAATGTTCAGATTCCTTTAGAGGTCATTAACTTTTAACTTATTCATGCATCCCTGTAGACTCATTTGGAATATCTCAAGACTAAAGCTGGAACAGTTCATTATAAAATTTCAGGGGTGAATGACTGAACATTAGTTTAGCCTTGAGATCTGCTCTTCCTTTCAAAAAAATTGATTACCTTTATCTAACTGGATCTATAGTCATGATGACTGTGATGGACGAGCTAGTTAATTTCTGTTCACAATGAATAATACCTAGAAAAAAACTTTTGGACATATGTGTTGAAATGAAAGAGAGAAATTATTAAAATTAGAAAATTAATTTGAATTTGTTTCCATAACATTTATGTACAAAAAAGAAATCTGAATAGATTGAAATGTTTAAAGTAAGGTTAATTCTCATTCTCTGCTTTTTTGTTAGCTCACCTGGCCCGAAGGGCCGGTGAGCTTATGCCATGGCGCGGCGTCCGTCGTCCGTCCGTCCGTCCGTCCGTCCGTCCGTCTGTCCGTCAACATTTCCTTTAAATCGCTACTAGTCATAGAGTTCTGCATGGATTGTGACCAAATTTGGCCACAAACATCCTTGGGGGAAGGGGAACAGAACTTGTATAAATTTTGGCTCTGAGCCCCTGGGGGCAGGAGGGGCGGGGCCCAATAGGGGAAATAAAGGTAAATCCTATAAATCGCTACTAGTCATAGAGTTCTGCATGGATTGTAACCAAATTTGGCCACAAGCATCCTTGGGGAAGGGAAACAGAACTTGTATAAATTTTGGCTCTGAGCCCCCGGGGGCAGGAGGGGCGGGGCCCAATAGGGGAAATAAAGGTAAATCCTATAAATCACTACTTGTCCTAGAGTTCTGCATGGATTGTGACCAAATTTGGCCACAAACATCCTTAGGAGAAGGTGAACAGAACTTGTATAAATTTTGGCTCTGAGCCCCTGGGGGCAGGAGGGGCGGAGCCCAATAGGGGAAATAAAGGTAAATCCTATAAATCACTACTAGTCATAGAGTTCTGCATGGATTGTAACCAAATTTGACCACAAACATTCTTTGGGGAAGGGGAACAGAACCTGTATAAATTTTGACTCTGACCCCCCGGGGGCAGGAGGGGCGGGGCCCAATATGGGAAATAAAGGTAAATCCTATAAATCGCTACTTGTCCTAGAGTTCTGCATGGATTGTGACCAAATTTGGCCACAAACATCCTTTGGAGAAGGGGAACAGAACTTGTATAAATTTTGGCTCTGACCCCCCAGGGGCAGGAGGGGCGGGGCCCAATAGGGGAAATAAAGGTAAATCCTATAAATCGCTACTAGTCATAGAGTTCTGCATGGATTGTAACCAAATTTAGCCACAAACATTCTTTGGGGAAGGGGAACAGAACTTGTATAAATTTTGGCTCTGACCCCCCAGGGGCAGGAGGGGCGGGGCCCAATAGGGGAAATAAAGGTAAATCCTATAAATCGCTACTTGTCCTAGAGTTCTGCATGGATTGTGACCAAATTTGGCCACAAACATCCTTGGGAGAAGGGGAACAGAACGTGTATAAATTTTGGCTCTGACCCCCTGGGGGCAGGAGGGGCGGGGCCCAATAGGGGAAATAAAGGTAAATCCTATAAATCGCTACTAGTCATAGAGTTCTGCATGGATT
The DNA here is from genome assembly GCF_041381155.1 of Argopecten irradians. Taxonomy (NCBI): domain Eukaryota; kingdom Metazoa; phylum Mollusca; class Bivalvia; order Pectinida; family Pectinidae; genus Argopecten; species Argopecten irradians. Next base: position 22,620,888 of record NC_091140.1, read on the forward strand.
ATAACCAAATTTGGCCACAACTATCCTTGGGGGAAGGGGAACAGAGCTTGTATAAATTTTGGCTCTGACCCCGAGGGGGCAGGAATGGTGGGGCCCAATAGGGGAATTAGAGGTAAATATTCAAATTTCTTCAGAAAATAAACAATGAACCTGTATCCAGAATATTACTTGGCATTACAAACCAGGTGAGCGATACAGGCCCTCTGGGCCTCTTGTTTGTTTTTTATTCAATATGAATGTCTCTGCAATTTTCGGCCTCTTGGCCATACTTATAGGCACAATGGAATTTCCATCTGTGCTATTTTTCTCTTCTCTTTTTTTTTTCTTCGTTTCATGTATTAAGTATATATTTGAAAAATTGAATTCCTATGTCTATCCATACAGACACATTTGTGTGATACACTACAGACACATTTGTGTGATACACTACAGACACATTTGTGTGATACACTACAGACACATTTGTGTGATACACTACAGACACATTTGTGTGATACACTACAGACACATTTGTGTGATACACTACAGACACATTTGTGTTATACACTATACAGACACATTTGTGTGATACAGTACAGACACATTTGTGTGATACACTATACAGACACATTTGTGTGATACACTACAGACACATTTGTGTGATACAGTACACACACATTTGTGTGATACACTATACAGACACATTTGTGTGATACACTATACAATACAGACATATTTGTGTGATAAACTACAGACACATTTGTGTGATACATTACAGACACATTTTGTCTTGTCTCTGTATTTAATAATTGATAACCTGCTGTTTTTATAAAATAACCTAACTGCTTCCATGCGATATTGTATGACATTGAAACCTAGCACAATATGTCTGAATGGTAGATGCAATGATCATATTTCATAACAATTATAAGAATCATCAGTGCCTAAATTTCATACCAGTGAAATATCCGTGAAATATCCAATAAGAAATGATCATGAAGGACATTTCCATTTACTGGGCACATGCAATTACACTGTATTTCAAAAATAAAAACATCCAAGTCATTGATACATTGGCGTCTTGCAAAGACAATTCTGCTGGATTTGTGTCAAGAATTGTTTAATTGCAGAATTTAAATGACAACAAACACATGTTTTATTATTTCCTGAAAGGGACAAAAATTTTATGAAATATTTTAATTTAATCAACCCACATATTCCGATATCGACCTTTGACACCTATATATCCTGCTATCTTTTCCTGGATGATATTATAATAAAGGACTTTCAAGCTAAATTATGATTTCTTTGATATGATTTTTTTTAAAGTTTAATTTTTGGCTGTTGTATGTTTCAGGGTTCTACAACATCCCAGTCGGAGTCGTACCTGGACGGCGACGAAGACATGGACAAGGTATACCGCCGTTACCGAGAGACACTTATGAACTCGTCGCGTTTAGTCGACGAGGGAGGAACTGAAATGGATGGCGACTGTTTAGGTATGGGAGTCATACGTAAAGAAGTCGACCTGACAAATGACGAGAAGCAGTACCTTTTGGCGGTGGAGCGTGGTGACATCCCGAGTACGCGCCAGTACCTCAGTGTCGGGACACAGACTGGTCTAAACATTAACTGTGTCGACCCGCTAGGCCGCACAGCACTTCTGGTTGCTATCGAAAATGAAAATATTGAAATGATTGAATTGTTGCTAAGCTATCATGTTGATGTTGGAGATGCACTTCTTCATGCGATCAATGAGGAAAATGTGGAAGCTGTAGAATTATTACTCAACCATGAATACGCCCTCAAGGGGGAAGAGGTTAGTATAATGTTATTTTGACACAAAATTGATACTTTTTTATACACAAAAATAGTTTAAAGATATATTTTCATCACAATTTAAGTGAAGTTATGTCTGAAAAAACCTTGTAATCTTGGAAGTTAAGGTTGTTTTCAAAACACTAAAATGTTTTCCAAAAACACAACCCAACTAATTGAACTTCTAATCCTGCTAGAGAGACTTTATTTGAAATATCAAATTGGCTCCCAAACACGCAATTGCAAATCAGTTGGCTCTGAAGTACAAACATAGTTTCTAAGAGACCATAAAATGATAACTATTTTACATTTGCCAAAACGCAGCATCACTCGCTAAATAGGGTCTTGTTCTTTATCTATCTCTCGTTTGTTTTCTCTGTCTCTTTTTATATATACAGTCAAACCTGTCCATAAAGATCAGTCAAATTGCAACTGGACAAAGAAAAAAAATCTTCATGGTATATCCAAGATGATTTATTGACAGGTCAATAAATTATGTTGAAATTGGACATTTATAAGTTACCAATGTGATCTTATGAAGCAAGTGGTCTTTATACAAAGGTGGACGTTAATAAGGCAGGTTTTGGTCTTTATACAAAGGTGGACGTTAATAAGGCAGGTTCAGGTCTTTATACAAAGGTGGACGTTAATAAGGCAGGTTTTGGTCTTTATACAAAGGTGGACGTAAATAAGGCAGGTTTTGGTCTTTATACAAAGGTGGACGTAAATAAGGCAGGTTTTGGTCTTTATACAAAGGTGGACGTAATTAAGGCAGGTTTTGGTCTTTATACAAAGGTGGACGTAAATAAGGCAGGTTCAGGTCTTTATACAAAGGTGGACGTTAATAAGGCAGGTTTTGGTCTTTATACAAAGGTGGACATAAATAAGGCAGGTTTTGGTCTTTATACAAAGGTGGACGTTAATAAGGAAGGTTTTGGTCTTTATACAAAGGTGGACGTAAATAAGGCAGGTTTTGGTCTTTATACAAAGGTGGACGTTAATAAGGCAGGTTTTGGTCTTTATACAAAGGTGGACGTAAATAAGGCAGGTTTTGGTCTTTATACAAAGGTGGACGTACATAAGGCAGGTTTTGGTCTTTATACAAAGGTGGACGTAAATAAGGCAGGTTTTGGTCTTTATACAAAGGTGGACGTTAATAAGGCAGGTTTTGGTCTTTATACAAAGGTGGACGTAAATAAGGCAGGTTTTGGTCTTTATACAAAGGTGGACGTAATAAGGCAGGTTTTGGTCTTTATACAAAGGTGGACGTAATAAGGCAGGTTTTGGTCTTTATACAAAGGTGGACTAAATAAGGCAGGTTTTGGTCTTTATACAAAGGTGGACGTTAATAAGGAAGGTTTTGGTCTTTATACAAAGGTGGACGTAAATAAGGCAGGTTTTGGTCTTTATACAAAGGTGGACGTAAATAAGGCAGGTTTTGGTCTTTATACAAAGGTGGACGTAAATAAGGCAGGTTTTGGTCTTTATACAAAGGTGGACGTAAATAAGGCAGGTTTTGGTCTTTATACAAAGGTGGACGTTAATAAGGCAGGTTTTGGTCTTTATACAAAGGTGGACGTTAATAAGGCAGGTTTTGGTCTTTATACAAAGGTGGACGTTAATAAGGCAGGTTTTTGGTCTTTTATACAAAGGTGGACGTAAATAAGGCAGGTTTTGGTCTTTATACAAAGGTGGACGTTAATAAGGCAGGTTTTGGTCTTTATACAAAGGTGGACGTTAATAAGGCAGGTTTTGGTCTTTATACAAAGGTGGACGTTAATAAGGCAGGTTTTGGTCTTTATACAAAGGTGGACGTAAATAAGGCAGGTTTTGGTCTTTATACAAAGGTGGACGTTAATAAGGCAGGTTTTGGTCTTTATACAAAGGTGGACGTTAATAAGGCAGGTTTTGGTCTTTATACAAAGGTGGACGTTAATAAGGCAGGTTTTGGTCTTTATACAAAGGTGGACGTAAATAAGGCAGGTTTTGGTCTTTATACAAAGGTGGACGTTAATAAGGAAGGTTTTGGTCTTTATACAAAGGTGGACGTTAATAAGGCAGGTTTTGGTCTTTATACAAAGGTGGACGTAAATAAGGCAGGTTTTGGTCTTTATACAAAGGTGGACGTTAATAAGGCAGGTTTTGGTCTTTATACAAAGGTGGACGTAAATAAGGCAGGTTTTGGTCTTTATACAAAGGTGGTTAATAAGGAGGTTTTGGTCTTTATACAAAGGTGGACGTAAATAAGGCAGGTTTTGGTCTTTATACAAAGGTGGACGTAAATAAGGCAGGTTTTGGTCTTTATACAAAGGTGGACGTTAATAAGGCAGGTTTTGGTCTTTATACAAAAGTGGACGTTAATAAGGCAGGTTTTGGTCTTTATACAAAGGTGGACGTTAATAAGGCAGGTTTTGGTCTTTATACAAAGGTGGACGTAAATAAGGCAGGTTTTGGTCTTTATACAAAGGTGGACGTTAATAAGGCAGGTTTTGGTCTTTATACAAAGCAAAGGTGGACGTTAATAAGGCAGGTTTTGGTCTTTATACAAAGGTGGACGTTAATAAGGCAGGTTTTGGTCTTTATACAAAAGTGGACGTTAATGAAGGCAGGGTCTTTATACAAAGGTGGACGTTAATAAGGCAGGTTTTGGTCTTTATACAAAGGTGGACGTTAATAAGGCAGGTTTTGGTCTTTATACAAAAGTGGACGTTAATAAGGCAGGTTTTGGTCTTTATACAAAAGTGGACGTTAATAAGGCAGGTTTTGGTCTTTATACAAAGGTGGACGTTAATAAGGCAGGTTTTGGTCTTTATACAAAAGTGGACGTTAATAAGGCAGGTTTTGGTCTTTATACAAAAGTGGACGTTAATAAGGCAGGTTTTGGTCTTTATACAAAGGTGGACGTTAATAAGGCAGGTTTAGGTCTTTATACAAAAGTGGACGTTAATAAGGCAGGTTTTGGTCTTTATACAAAAGTGGACGTTGATAAGGCAGGTTTTGATCTTTATACAAAGGTGGACGTTAATAAGGCAGGTTTCACTGTATATTTCTGTTATATCAGATGTAATACGGGGGTTTGAGATCCAAAAACGATGTGGATAAAGTACTATTTGCCGTTGATTAGTCCTACCATCCGGTGATTGTAATGTCATCATTTGACGTTAGTTTCGTGACGTCATAATCACGGGAAGGTGGGACTAATGGACGGTAAATTGTACCTTACCCACATCTTTATGGGATCTCGAAACACTCGTATTAAGTCAGGGACTCTGTCTGAGAGTCCTTCGACTAAACCTTCACACTATCAACTAAATATTCATACTCATTATCAGGTTCACTTTTACTTTGATATTCCAAGGTTAAGTCTGTGCACTGCCAAACTACAGCTACATTTACTTGTAAATAATTTGCAGCAACTGCACATCAGACATTTTATTATCCGAGTTGTCAGTTTTAGTAGATCTTTAGATTGATAAGATCAAGACAAATAACAAAAACATGTGAGAAGTACAAATATTCAAAGCATGATCCCCGTTGTATATGTAGGACTGGTAAAGATTCTCCTTAGATCCCCGGGAGTGGGATTAGAACTACCACTGATGTTAACTCTGTAGAGCTCCAAGGTTTTAACATGTAGAATCCTATCTTGTGTGTAGAGACTTAAAGAGTGACATTTCTCTGAGGAGCTCAGCCATACAGCTGAAATAGGGAAGAGTTGATGAAGTTTCTAGCTTGATGACAGTATAATGATGCAATCCTGCTCCAATGTGTTGTTGTTTAATGATCGTCAGACACCCAAAGGTCTTCTGGGAGGATTGATCCAACTGTTACCCACGAAACACAAAACACGCCTCAGTTACCACGGCATAGGCGGCCATTTATATTGAGTTATATATGAATAGCAACAAAATCTAGAGAAATTTAAATACACTATTTTTTCACAAACTTAGGTTTATTTAAATGTAGCTTGACTGTTACTGTGATGGTACTTCTTTGTAATGGAATCAAACGTAATAAGCAGACCAATGGTAATTGGATAGAATCAGACATTATTCATCTTTATGACAAGTGATATATGCTATGGTTAATATCTAAAATGAAAATATAATAACATTACAGTGTATGGAGAATGATTCACCTAAAACATTCTTTCAGAAGCTGTGGTATATCTCTTTATAATCACAGCTTCAACTCAACTTAATGATACATAACAGTACATATCCCTCCCTAAACTGATCTTAAACAAAGCTTACGCTTCACTCTGGTCATGAATAAGCTTCTAACTGAATCATAGCAAATTGTATCATGAACAAGTTCCTGCTCAACCTGAATCATAAACAAGCTCTCGCTTAACCTGGATCATAGACAAGCTCCCACTAAACCTGGATCATAAACAAGCTCCCATATAACCTGAATCATAAACAAGCTCACGCTTAACCCGCATCATAAACAAGCTTCCTGGTAACCTGTCTGTAATCTGAATCATAAACAAGCTCCCACTTATCCTGGATCATAAACAAGCTCACACTTAACCTGAAACATAAACAAGCAGCCAACTTAACCTGGATCATAAACAAACTCCCACTTAACCTGAAACATAAACAAGCTCCCACTTCACCTGGATCATAAACAAGCTTCCTGGTAACCTGAATCATAAACAAGCTCTCACTTAACCTGGATCATAAACAAGCTCCCACTTAACATGGATCATCAAATGCTCCCATTTAACTTAAAACATAAACAAGCTCCCACTTCACCTTGATCATAATTAAACTCCCAATTAACACTGAATCAAAAACAAGCTCCCAATTAACCTGAATCATAAACAAGCTCACACTTAACCTGGATCATAAACAAGCTCTCACTTAACCTGGATCATAAACAGGCTCCCACTTAACATGGATCTTAAAACGCTCCCGTTTAACCTGAAACATAAATAAGCTCCCACTTCAGCTTTATCATAAATAAACTCCCAACTAACCTGAATCATAAATTGGCTCCCAATTAACCTGAAACATAAACAAGTTCCAAATTCACCTGGATCATAGATAAGCTCCCAATTAACCTGAATCATTAACAGGCTTCTTGGTAACCTGAATCTAAAACAAACTCTCACTTAATCTGAACCAAAACAAGCTCCAACTCTACTTTTGACCATACACATCGCTTTTAAAAAAAATTCAAATAATGATTATGGCTTTGTCTCAATTCGATATAATTATCAAGCGTGAAAAGCATATAGAGAGCCTTCATCTTACCTGTTTTTTACTCTCAGCTTAAAGAAAAAGATCATAAGAAGATAGTATATCACTTTATTCAGCTATAGATTTCAAATCATTAATTAAGTAATACATACTTTTGGTGATGAGACTTTAACAGTAACCAATTTAAGAAGAGGATTATGTTTTTGTGTTTCATCACATCAACCACTTAATGTAAATGTACCTAACACTAGTACTACAACAACTTCATTTGGAGGATTACAGTTTGTGCCCTAACACTAAATCCACTAATGTGAAGAAATACAATATGTGCCTTAATACTACATCCACTTCTTGTGGAGGAATACAGTTTGTGCCCTAATACCATATCAATTTCCTGTGGAGGAATAAAGTTTGTGCCCTGACACCATATTCAATTCCTATGGAGGAATACAATTTATCCACTTTATGTGTAGGAATACAGTTTATACCGTAACACTATATCCACTTCCTGTGGAGGAATACAATTTGTGCCCTAACACCATATCAACTTCCTGTGGAGGATTACAGTTTGTGCCCTAATGCCATATCCACTTCCTGTGGAGGAATATGATTTGTGCCCTAATTCTACATCCACTTTCTGTGGAAGAATCCAATTTGCGACCTAACACTACATCCACTTCCTGTGGAAGAATACAGTTTGTGCCCTAACATTACATCCACCTACTGTGTGCCCTTACGTCATATCCAATTCCTGTGGAGGATTACAGTTTGTGCCCAAACACAACATCCACCTACTGTGGAGGAATACAATTTGTGCCCTAACACCACACCCACTTCCTGTGGAGGATTACAGTTTGTGCCCTAACACCACACCCACTTCCTGTGGAGGATTACAGTTTGTGCCCTAACACCATATCCACTTCCTGTGGATGAATATAATCTGTGCCCTATTGTTTATCAACTTCAGCTGAAGGATTACAAATCTATACCCTAACATCATCTAAATTTCTATTGAAGCCTTAAATATATACCCTACACATATCCTACATCCACTTCCTGTGGAAGATTTGTGTCCTTAACACTTTTAATTCCTGTTCAAGAGGATTACATCTTATCAACTAACCCACCGATTATTTATTAGAAAAGTTAAAGCTTGTGTTCTAAAACTACATCTACTTTTGATGGAGGATGTTTATACCGTAACACTATATCCACTTCCTGTGGAGGAATACAATTTGTGCCCTAACACCATATCAACTTCCTGTGGAGGATTACAGTTTGTGCCCTAATGCCATATCCACTTCCTGTGGAGGAATATGATTTGTGCCCTAATTCTACATCCACTTTCTGTGGAAGAATCCAATTTGCGACCTAACACTACATCCACTTCCTGTGGAAGAATACAGTTTGTGCCCTAACATTACATCCACCTACTGTGTGCCCTTACGTCATATCCAATTCCTGTGGAGGATTACAGTTTGTGCCCAAACACAACATCCACCTACTGTGGAGGAATACAATTTGTGCCCTAACACCACACCCACTTCCTGTGGAGGATTACAGTTTGTGCCCTAACACCATATCCACTTCCTGTGGAGGATTACAGTTTGTGCCCTAACACCATATCCACTTCCTGTGGATGAATATAATTTGTGCCCTATTGTTCATCAACTTCAGCTGAAGGATTACAAATCTATACCCTAACATCATCTAAATTTCTATTGAAGCCTTAAATATACCCTACACATATCCTACATCCACTTCCTGTGGAAGATTTGTGTCCTTAACACTTTTAATTCCTGTTCAAGAGGATTACATCTTATCAACTAACCCACCGATTATTTATTAGAAAAGTTAAAGCTTGTGTTCTGAAACTACATCTACTTTTGATGGAGGATGTTTTTATGTAACATGTTTTACAAGTTCTTTTTAGTTTTTGCAGATTTTAAATTGAATGGAAATACCTTTGAATTTAATTGTACAATAATTGTAGAAGATATTTATTTGCAGAGATAAACAAATTAGATGTGAAACAATGTTGATTTAAAGATATCTATACTAGGAGTATAACGTAACTAAATGACTGTTTTGACCTTTGACCTACATCCAGTAACAAACTTATCCAAGGTCTATATCTCTAACATTCTTTTTCATTTCAACTTCTAGATTGGCAAGATAGTGTATTGTAGATCAATGTACAGAACACACAATAGGTAACCTTACTCATTGGCCAGGATTGAAGGTTGTCTAGTTTCTGTAATTTTTCATCCAGTGGGGCACAATTATTTTCTTGTTCACCGTTAAAACATTTGTATCTGTATAATTTGGGTGTTCTATGTCATAAAAGTCCTGCCCTCTCTTTAGGCGATGAAAAATGTCTTCCATTCTACATTTTCACAGATCTGTGAATGGATCCAATATGTCCTCATTCACTAGAACTGAAGTTGATGGCTGAAGATAAGATTCCAATTTCATAAAAAAAATTTAATCAAAACGGGGGAAATAGAGTAACAGGAGCAAGAATAGTTTACAGAACTAGGGCTTAAACTGAACTAGGGCTTACTTGTCTACCGCTGTACCAACCAAGGCATTGGGAATTACCCTTGATGTAAAGCTACAAGCCAACTGTAAAACAATTTCAATTAAAACCTACCACAATAGCTAGGTTAGCTAGAAGGCGAACTATGATCAACATCTGATCGATATGATATGCAGTGTGTATCTTCCATCTTGATTGACCGCGATGATAAACAAACCCGTGAACAGATAATATTTCACCTGCCAATACCAGCTGTTACCAGTGTTTCAAATGTAGAAATTTTACACATAACCATGCATTAATTTTATTAATAACGTATGTAGGTTATCTACCTGGTTTATGTGAACAAATAATGGTTGTCTCCCCTTCCTTGCCATCTTTTTGAACATGTGGGTACTGTGTTCCAGCTTAATACACATTTATTTCATTTTATGTCTAGTCATCAATTCGAATTTATTCGCAAAAGCATGTATCAATGATAAATAGTTATCTTTTTTTGTGTTTAACTTAAAATAAAGCTTGCAAAATAGGAAGTATACCTAGCTTAAATATAATGTATACATATATATTAAAAGCCTTATAGAAAAAATACAGTTGTTTGCATACTTTTAGTAAGTCATTTCTGTCGTTGCATCTGTTGGTGTATGTAGATACTCTCGACTTGTTATTTTGGTTGTCTCCCCTAGTTATGGTTTACATCATGCTGATTGTCTCCCCTGGTTATCTTTTAGTTAATGTTGATTGTCTCCCCTGGTTATCTTTTTGTAATTGTTGATTTTCTCCCCTGGTTATCTTTTAGTAAATGTTGAATGTCTCCCCTGGTTATCTTTTAGTAAATGTTGATTGTCTCCCCTGGTTATCTTTTAGTAAATGTTGATTGTCACTCCCCTGGTTATCTTTTAGTTAATGTTGATTGTCTCCCCTGGTTATCTTTTTGTAATTGTTGATTTTCTCCCCTGGTTATCTTTTAGTAAATGTTGAATGTCTCCCCTGGTTATCTTTTAGTAAATGTTGATTGTCTCCCCTGGTTATCTTTTAGTAAATGTTGATTGTCTCCCCTGGTTATCTTTTAGTAAATGTTATCACATAGTACTCATTGTTCCCAAAACCTGAAATGTCCCTAATCATCCTGACTGCTAATAGAGTCTAAAAACTAATCAAAAGTGAATAAATAGATATACTATCCCCCTGGTGATCTTTTAGTGCCATTTTGCTAGATTTCTGGAGTCTAAATGGCACTGTGAGACTCAACAATACTCGTCCTGCTAACAGAATGGCTATGGGCTAAATACTTCAAATACAGTTAAGGATGATGCTGATGGAGAAAAAAGCAGTATAATTGAATGTTAATGGCTGTACTGAGAATATTCTTTTACAAGTTCAAAGGTTTCAAGTCTGGAATTTAGTCGCTGTTACAATTAAAGATACATTATACAATAGTACAGATGGGCTACGAACTCTATCAATTTTGTTGTTATATAAACAGGCCGTTGCTCTGCCATAAAGAGCATTTAATCTCTTCTCAAAGCAGGTTGCAATATCATTCTTCAATAATATACTTTTTAGAATCTATAAAATTGTGATAGATGGTTTAAGCTTGTTACGTCTAAAAGTCTGTGTTTATGCGTGCATGTCTGTATGCATGCATGCATATAAAACTTTCAAAGTATTTGATTCCTTATCTTTCGGGCTCTAGGAGTTCTTAAAAAAGTAGTTTTAACAATTAGTGAGTTTTTAGTAGTGTACTATACAATCACAAGGGTGTTCGATAACAAACTTTCTATTTCATCTGATATCAAATAATTATCTAGTTGTAGCAGATACATGCAATTCTATACAGACGCTGTGACATGCAATGAGTACTGTGTACTGAACCTGATGAGGACAGGACAATGAACCAAATCTTTGAAGAACTTAATGTAGGGGTTAGTTCTGTTAAATAACATTGATATCATCAATAGAAGCCTACATGAAGTTACAATTTTCTGGTGGTCTTTTATAGCGTTCCCTTTTACCGATTAAAAGCAATATATGGAGTTTCTCTCCTCTCTCCTTTCCAGCAAACTTTTGATATTAACAAAATGAAACGGCTCCAGTAGAGTATTAGCCCATAGGTCTCCTTATGTGGTTAATCCATACTCGGACCAGGATCCTCATCAAGAATGTGACTCCCGGCCTGGACCTCAGAGGGTTACCGGGTAATAAATGCAGTTACAGCTTAATTTGATTTCCATGGTGATTAAGCAGACAATGATCAGCAGCCTATCGCTAATTTATTTATGATATCAAGGTCAGGGAATGTGTACTTAGAATTACTCTAACATGTCACAGGGCATGTGTAACCCCAGCGGGAGACTTCTATGTCTTTCTTCTAAAGGGAAGAGGACTGGTGTGTCTGAAAGATATCTCCCCAAAGGGGAGACGACTGGTATGTCTAAAAGATACCTTCCCAAAAGGGAGGACAACTGGTATGTTTAAAATATATCTCCGCCAAAGGGAAGACAACTGGTATGTTTAAAAGATATCTCCCCAAAGGAAAGACAACTGGTATGTTTAAAAGATAGCCCCCCCCCCCCCCCAGGAAAGACAACTGTTATATCTAAAAGATAGCCCCCAAGGGGAGACAACTGGTATGTATAAAAGGTAACTCCTTAAAGGGACACAACTGATATGTCTACAGGTAGCTCCACAAAGAGACAACTTGTATGTCTTCCAAACAGCTAAGGGAGATAATTTGAACTTGACTACATCTGAAATAAAATAAGAATGAATCAACTCCAAATTACGAAAAGAATGTTATGTTTGCTTTACGTGAAAGCTGTGGTATTGGGATTTTATTTGATTGGCACAAACAAGTACAATTGTAACATGTACAAACCAACAATTGAGTTTCTATCTGTTTACTTGTTGTATGTCACCATGTGTTGTGAATCTACAGAATGTTTTAAGCTTCAAGGTAATCATAATATGGAGTTTGCCAAACTTCTGTTACAGATTGAGATATAGATTGTGTTGGGGTCAGTCAAAGTTGGAGTTCAGTCTAATGGTTTCTCAGGCTAAAAGTGCAGGAAAGTAACCTAGCTAATCGTGGCTCATTAGATAGTCTGATGGATGTAGGTGTGATTTGATCCCCAGAAATCACTCAACAGTTTATAGGTGTTCTTTACCTGTCCTCATTAGGGGGCTCATTTAGTACAAGGTGATGGAGGGGGGGGGGGGGGGGCAGAGGGGTGTGTGTGTGTCAAACCCAGGTCACACAAAGTGATGGGGAAGGGGGTGGAAGGTAATAGAAAACCATTAGGAGGCAAGGTTATAGTGGTGGTAACAGGAATGGGAGTTGGGATGGAAGGGTGGTCAAACTATTGTTTAAACAGTGTGTCTGAAAGAGTGTTTTAAGGAAATTACTTGTAGAGGGGTATATTATAAAATGTGATGGTGGTAGTTGAAACAGAAAGTTTAGATGAAGCTATAAATGTGATAATGGTGATAATAGATTTGTGGAAAGGTAGGAAGGGATGAGGATTGGATATGGGGAGTGGTTACCGCCATGTGGAGTCTATAGTCACACACCCTTCCATTTACATGTTTACACTAAGGAATGTTATTTCTGCTTTATCTGACATTTGTATCCCTCCTGAACATCTGCACCATCCCCAGATCCTATAGTAAACCATGGACAGTAGGCCATCTTCTATCCCTAAACCATCTTAATTATTCCATGTGCTTGTCTAAGTTACTTTGTGGTGATATACAAAGTATAAATAAACAAAGAAAAGATGGGATCAGTAAAGCTGCCAGACAGGGTGTGGATGTGTTGGGGAGGAGGGACATCGAGAGGGGGCGGTTAGAGGAGGAGGGACGGGTGGGGGTAGAGGAGGAGGGATTACAAGTGGGGGGGGGAGGGGGGGGGGGGGTAGAGGAGGAGGGACAACGGGTGGGGGTAGAAGAGGAGAGTGAGTGAAAGCTTCCTGGTTCATCTTTCAGCACTACCCTGGATCAATTAGATAAATCATTTACACTTTATACATTTTGTAATACAAATTGTTTAAATTTTGAATTAATGTCTTATTTCTAGTCAGACTTGCTATCACACAATGTAATTATGCAATTAATGGATGTTAGCTCCTGTGTGGAAGACTCTTGGTTCTGTCCTCTTACACAGACAGCTCCTGTTTGGAAGACTCTTGGTTCTGTCCTCTTACACAGACAGCTCCTGTTTGGAAGACTCTTGGTTCTGTCCTCTTACACAGACAGCTCCTGTTGGAAGACTCTTGGTTCTGTCCTCTTACACAGACAGCTCCTGTGTGGAAGACTCTTGGTTCTGTCCTCTTACACAGACAGCTCCTGTGTGACGACTCTTGGTTCTGTCCTCTTACACAGACAGCTCCTGTGTGGACGACTCTTGGGTTCTGTCCTCTTACACAGACAGCTCCTGTGTGGACGACTCTTGGTTCTGTCCTCTTACACAGACAGCTCCTGTGTGGACGACTCTTGGTTCTGTCCTCTTACACAGACAGCTCCTGTGTGGACGACTCTTGGTTCTGTCCTCTTACACAGACAGCTCCTGTGTGGAAGACTCTGGGTTCTGTCCTCTTACACAGACAGCTCCTGTGTGGACGACTCTTGGTTCTGTCCTCTTACACAGACAGCTCCTGTGTGGAAGACTCTGGGTTCTGTCCTCTTACACAGACAGCTCCTGTGTGGACGACTCTTGGTTCTGTCCTCTTACACAGACAGCTCCTGTGTGGACGACTCTTGGTTCTGTCCTCTTACACAGACAGCTCCTGTGTGGAAGACTCTTGGTTCTGTCCTCTACACAGACAGCTCCTGTGTGGAAGACTCTTGGTTCTGTCCTCTTACACAGACAGCTCCTGTGTGGACGACTCTGGGTTCTGTCCTCTTACACAGACAGCTCCTGTGTGGAAGACTCTTGGTTCTGTCCTCTTACACAGACAGCTCCTGTGTGGACGACTCTTGGTTCTGTCCTCTTACACAGACAGCTCCTGTGTGGACGACTCTTGGTTCTGTCCTCTTACACAGACAGCTCCTGTGTGGACGACTCTTGGTTCTGTCCTCTTACACAGACAGCTCCTGTGTGGAAGACTCTGGGTTCTGTCCTCTTACACAGACAGCTCCTGTGTGGAAGACTCTTGGTTCTGTCCTCTTACACAGACAGCTCCTGTGTGGAAGACTCTGGGTTCTGTCCTCTTACACAGACAACTCCTGTGTGGAAGACTCTTGGTTCTGTCCTCTTACACAGACAACTCCTGTGTGGAAGACTCTGGGTTCTGTCCTCTTACACAGACAGCTCCTGTTGTGGAAGACTCTTGGTTCTGTCCTCTTACACAGACAGCTCCTGTTTGGAAGACTCTGGGTTCTGTCCTCTTACACAGACAGCTCCTGTGTGGACGACTCTGGGTTCTGTCCTCTTACACAGACAGCTCCTGTGTGGAAGACTCTTGGTTCTGTCCTCTTACACAGACAGCTCCTGTGTGGACGACTCTTGGTTCTGTCCTCTTACACAGACAGCTCCTGTGTGGACGACTCTGGGTTCTGTCCTCTTACACAGACAGCTCCTGTGTGGACGACTCTGGGTTCTGTCCTCTTACACAGACAGCTCCTGTGTGGACGACTCTGGGTTCTGTCCTCTTACACAGACAGCTCCTGTGTGGACGACTCTTGGTTCTGCCTCTTACACAGACAGCTCCTGTGTGGACGACTCTTGGTTCTGTCCTCTTACACAGACAGCTCCTGTGTGGACGACTCTTGGTTCTGTCCTCTTACACAGACAGCTCCTGTGTGGACGACTCTTGGTTCTGTCCTCTTACACAGACAGCTCCTGTGTGGAAGACTCTGGGTTCTGTCCTCTTACACAGACAGCTCCTGTGTGGACGACTCTTGGTTCTGTCCTCTTACACAGACAGCTCCTGTGTGGAAGACTCTGGGTTCTGTCCTCTTACACAGACACTCCTGTGTGGAAGACTCTTGGTTCTGTCCTCTTACACAGACAGCTCCTGTGTGGAAGACTCTTGGTTCTGTCCTCTTACACAGACAGCTCCTGTGTGGAAGACTCTTGGTTCTGTCCTCTTACACAGACAACTCCTGTGTGGAAGATTCTGGGTTCTGTCCTCTTACACAGACAGCTCCTGTGTGGAAGACTCTGGGGTTCTGTCCTCTTACACAGACAGCTCCTGTGTGGAGACTCTTGGTTCTGTCCTCTTACACAGACAGCTCCTGTGTGGACGACTCTGGGTTCTGTCCTCTTACACAGACAGCTCCTCTTACACAGACGCTCCTGTGTGGACGACTCTGGGTTCTGTCCTCTTACACAGACAGCTCCTGTGTGGACGACTCTTGGTTCTGTCCTCTTACACAGACAGCTCCTGTGTGGACGACTCTTGGTTCTGTCCTCTTACACAGACAGCTCCTGTGTGGACGACTCTTGGTTCTGTCCTCTTACACAGACAGCTCCTGTGTGGAAGACTCTGGGTTCTGTCCTCTTACACAGACAGCTCCTGTGTGGAAGACTCTGGGTTCTGTCCTCTTACACAGACAGCTCCTGTGTGGACGACTCTTGGTTCTGTCCTCTTACACAGACAGCTCCTGTGTGGAAGACTCTTGGTTCTGTCCTCTTACACAGACAGCTCCTGTGTGGACGACTCTGGTTCTGTCCTCTTACACAGACAGCTCCTGTGTGGACGACTCTTGGTTCTGTCCTCTTACACAGACAGCTCCTGTGTGGACGACTCTGGGTTCTGTCCTCTTACACAGACAGCTCCTGTGTGGAGACTCTTGGTTCTGTCCTCTTACACAGACAACTCCTGTGTGGACGACTCTTGGTTCTGTCCTCTTACACAGACAACTCCTGTGTGGAAGACTCTTGGTTCTGTCCTCTTACACAGACAGCTCCTGTGTGGACGACTCTGGGTTCTGTCCTCTTACACAGACAGCTCCTGTGTGGACGACTCTGGTTCTGTCCTCTTACACAGACAGCTCCTGTGTGGAAGACTCTTGGTTCTGTCCTCTTACACAGACAGCTCCTGTGTGGACGACTCTTGGTTCTGTCCTCTTACACAGACAACTCCTGTGTGGACGACTCTTGGTTCTGTCCTCTTACACAGACAGCTCCTGTGTGGACGACTCTTGGTTCTGTCCTCTTACACAGACAGCTCCTGTGTGGAAGACTCTGGGTTCTGTCCTCTTACACAGACAGCTCCTGTGTGGAAGACTCTTGGTTCTGTCCTCTTACACAGACAGCTCCTGTGTGGACAACTCTGGTTCTGTCCTCTTACACAGACAGCTCCTGTGTGGACGACTCTTGGTTCTGTCCTCTTACACAGACAGCTCCTGTGTGGAAGACTCTTGGTTCTGTCCTCTTACACAGACAGCTCCTGTGTGGAAGACTCTGGGTTCTGTCCTCTTACACAGACAGCTCCTGTGTGGAAGACTCTGGGTTCTGTCCTCTTACACAGACAGCTCCTGTGTGGACGACTCTTGGTTCTGTCCTCTTACACAGACAGCTCCTGTGTGGAAGACTCTTGGTTCTGTCCTCTTACACAGACAGCTCCTGTGTGGAAGACTCTGGGTTCTGTCCTCTTACACAGACAGCTCCTGTGTGGAAGACTCTTGGTTCTGTCCTCTTACACAGACAGCTCCTGTGTGGAAGACTCTTGGTTCTGTCCTCTTACACAGACAGCTCCTGTGTGGACGACTCTGGGTTCTGTCCTCTTACACAGACAGCTCCTGTGTGGACGACTCTGGGTTCTGTCCTCTTACACAGACAGCTCCTGTGTGGACGACTCTGGGTTCTGTCCTCTTACACAGACAGCTCCTGTGTGGACGACTCTGGGTTCTGTCCTCTTACACAGACAGCTCCTGTGTGGAAGACTCTGGGTTCTGTCCTCTTACACAGACAGCTCCTGTGTGGACGACTCTGGGTTCTGTCCTCTTACACAGACAGCTCCTGTGTGGAACGACTCTGGGTTCTGTCCTCTTACAACAGACAGCTCCTGTGTGGAAGACTCTTGGTTCTGTCCTCTTACACAGACAGCTCCTGTGTGGACGACTCTGGGTTCTGTCCTCTTACACAGACAGCTCCTGTGTGGAAGACTCTGGGTTCTGTCCTCTTACACAGACAGCTCCTGTGTGGAAGACTCTTGGTTCTGTCCTCTTACACAGACAGCTCCTGTGTGGAAGACTCTGGGTTCTGTCCTCTTACACAGACAGCTCCTGTGTGGAAGACTCTTGGTTCTGTCCTCTTACACAGACAGCTCCTGTGTGGACGACTCTGGGTTCTGTCCTCTTACACAGACAGCTCCTGTGTGGACGACTCTTGGTTCTGTCCTCTTACACAGACAGCTCCTGTGTGGAAGACTCTTGGTTCTGTCCTCTTACACAGACAGCTCCTGTGTGGAAGACTCTGGGTTCTGTCCTCTTACACAGACAGCTCCTGTGTGGACGACTCTTGGTTCTGTCCTCTTACACAGACAGCTCCTGTGTGGAAGACTCTTGGTTCTGTCCTCTTACACAGACAACTCCTGTGTGGAAGACTCTTGGTTCTGTCCTCTTACACAGACAACTCCTGTGTGGACAACTCTTGGTTCTGTCCTCTTACACAGACAGCTCCTGTGTGGACGACTCTTGGTTCTGTCCTCTTACACAGACAACTCCTGTGTGGACGACTCTTGGTTCTGTCCTCTTACACAGACAGCTCCTGTGTGGACAACTCTGGGTTCTGTCCTCTTACACAGACAACTCCTGTGTGGAGACTCTTGGTTCTGTCCTCTTACACAGACAGCTCCTGTGTGAGACTTTTTGTCCTCCCAAGTGGATCTGTGTCCTCTTACACAGACAGCTCCTGTGTGGAAGACTCTTGGTTCTGTCCTCTTACACAGACACTCCTGTGTGGAAGACTCTTGGTTCTGTCCTCTTACACAGACAGCTCCTGTGTGGAAGACTCTTGGTTCTGTCCTCTTACACAGACACTCCTGTGTGGAAGACTCTTGGTTCTGTCCTCTTACACAGACAAGCTCCTGTGTGGAAGACTCTTGGTTCTGTCCTCTTACACAGACAGCTCCTGTGTGGAAGACTCTTGGTTCTGTCCTCTTACACAGACAGCTCCTGTGTGGAAGACTCTTGGTTCTGTCCTCTTACACAGACAGCTCCTGTGTGGAAGACTCTTGGTTCTGTCCTCTTACACAGACAGCTCCTGTGTGGAAGACTCTTGGGTTCTGTCCTCTTACACAGACAGCTCCTGTGTGGAAGACTCTTGGTTCTGTCCTCTTACACAGACAGCTCCTGTGTGGAAGACTGTGTGGAGACCTGACTCTTGGTTCTGTCCTCTTACACAGACAGCTCCTGTGTGTCTGTGTGGACCTCTTGGTTCTGTCCTCTTACACAGACAACTCCTGTGTGGAAGACTCTTGGTTCTGTCCTCTTACACAGACAGCTCCTGTGGTGGACAGCTCCTGTGTGGACGACTCTGGGTTCTGTCCTCTTACACAGACAGCTCCTGTGTGGAAGACTCTGGGTTCTGTCCTCTTACACAGACAGCTCCTGTGTGGACGACTCTGGGTTCTGTCCTCTTACACAGACAGCTCCTGTGTGGAAGACTCTGGGTTCTGTCCTCTTACACAGACAACTCCTGTGTGGACGACTCTTGGTTCTGTCCTCTTACACAGACAACTCCTGTGTGAAGACTCTTGGTTCTGTCCTCTTACACAGACAACATTGTCTCGACAAGTGACAGTTTGTGCTGCATATATAGTGCTCAGCATTAAGGGAGTGAGACAATTACTTCACTGTTGTCAGTATAATGTGACTGGTTTGGTTATATTTAGTGTGTTTGACAGTATATTTCAGTAAGTTAGCACTATAAAAAGGGTAAGAGTTCCACAGTCTCCCAAAACACTCAAAACAACACCAAGCACAACAGATTTCATACAGGAAAGACCATCGTTAATTATCTTAGGAAGTAATAAGAAGTCATTAACCAGACAATTTAAAGGTCTGTCCTTTTATGGGAAAATAAAGAAAGAAAGAAAAAACAATATTTGTATGAAAATCCAAGAGACAAATTTAAGCATGTAAATTATTTCTGCTGTATCATTTATGTATCTTTTTATTCCAGATTCCTAATTGAACGTGTACAAATCCTTTGTTAATGTTTTTGATGTTGTTTTTCCAGGCTCTCCACCAAAGTGTACCCTCCAGTTCATTCACACCGGATATTACACCAATCATACTCGCGGCCCACAGAGACAATTACGAGATTATCAAACTATTATTGGACCGAGGCTATCGGATTCCCAAACCTCACGATGTGCGTTGTATATGTAAAAACTGTTTACAAGGCAGTAAAGAGGATAGTCTTCGTCACTCACGGTCGCGCATCAATGCTTACCGTGCTTTAGCAAGTCCGTCCCTCATTGCACTGTCAAGTAAAGACCCAATCCTCACCTCATTCCAGTTAAGTCGTGAATTAAAAAGACTAAGCAAGCTTGAAAATGAATTCAAACTGGACTACGAAAAGTTAGCTAAAAAGTGTAAAGAATTTGCTGTGGATTTATTAGAGCAAACACGGGGGTCAAAGGAACTGGAGATTATATTGAATCATGACATTGGTAACCATGGAGTTTCTCCCCCTGAACAGACAGAACCGCCCGTAGAGGAAAAAGTGAGGCTGTCCAGATTAAAACTAGCTATCAAGTTTAACCAGAAAAAGGTAAAATATACAAGAATACTTACCTAGTTTCCAAGAAAAAGCACGAGACTGTACTTTATGATCAGACTGTACACCAACCTATGTTTGCAGCGACATGCACGCGCTTTTATACCCAAAGACATTTTCGTGCAGATTTATTTTCACGATCTAGATTTCTGGAGGTTCACTTTATCCATATTTTAAAGGGACAATTCAGTCTTAGAGAACATTAAAATTTGTACATATATCGGAAAAAACAGTTCTAATGGAAATTAGATCAGTCGATTTTACTGCGATATGCCTGAAAAGCCCATGGTTGTGACATGTGTGTAGATGTTCAAACTCGCTTGCTGTCTGCCATTACACATTGTGGTCAAACTTCTTGTATGCCAAACTCTATCCCTTGCTCGTAGAGTAATGCAACTTTTGTCTAGAACTGTTCAAATCGCTCTGACAGTAGTGTGTTTACCTTATTAGTTGAATTGTCTTGCTTAAAAATCATTTTATCAATACAACAATACATTTATGCCATATTTTGCTTCCTGTTTATGTAAAAGAATTAGCCTGTGTGAATTGTCCCTTTAAATATTTTCAAAGCAGTTTTTTTCTCGATTTCTTATCAACCACGAAATTCGACAATTTAATCAAATGTAGAAATAATTAGTTTAAAGTATTGGAAATATACAGTTGAACAACATGATCATTTGAGAATTCCTGATTATTTGAGATAACCAGCTCAGCTCAAGGATCATTAAACTTGAATATGTACCAATCACCAGGCAGAACACATAATGCAAATTGCAAAAGTGACATGTTGTATGATTGACAGCAGACGAACATCAATGACCAATTAAGTTCATGGAATTTTAAACATTGAACTTAGATGCTTATTTACTGTTAGCCAGGTCATAGCAGATAAGAGTTTGACTATATATTGACATAACAAAATCCATCTTGAATCTTTTTTAATTTCTCGCTTTTGCAGTTTGTTGCTCACCCGAACTGCCAGCAGTTACTAGCCTCTATCTGGTATGAGGGTTTGCCAGGATTCCGTCGTCACAGTATCATCCGCCGTCTTTTTGTTACCTCGCTCATTGGAATTATGTTCCCCTTCCTGTCTGTGTTCTACCTTATCGCACCAAAGAGCGGGCCAGGAAAGCTGCTCCGTAAACCTTTTATAAAGTTTATATGCCATAGTGCTTCGTACCTGACATTTCTAGGTTTGTATAAGTGGTAAAGTTATCTTGATTGTTCCACTTTCTATTGATTCAGAGACGATAAAGAATTCTATCTTATAACAAAATAGAGCTCGTTGCCATACAGAAGACACCCTAGGCCAGTATGGTAGACCTTGACCTAGTTACAGGGAAGATTTATAGAATTAGCTGATGTATATCCCAATATTTGATTAACTTATTGCAATCATCTGCTCAAATGTTTCACATAAATGGTCCAAATAAATGAATTCCTGTCTGCTTAGAATATTAAATAAGGAATTACATTTGTTCGTCATAATCTCTCCGACTTTAAGAAAATTAAAAAAAAATTAAATAGATTATTGCTGATTTCATACACTATTTACTACTCTTTCAACCATCCATTTACATAGAGACAGAACGGGTGATGATATCACTTAATTAAGCCAGTTATAACATCTAGGGTGACCTTGACCTTTGATTGGTTTTCAGTGTTGCTTATATTAGTATCCCAGCGAGTAGAGATCCCGTTCCCCTGGTCAGCCAAAGCCAGCTCTATAGCAGACATCGATAAGATAAGCCAAGAAGTGCGAGGGGCACCAGCCACAAATGTCGAGTGGATGATCCTTGCTTATGTTGCAGGTAAAAACAGGGCGATCTTGTGAGGGAAAATCTTCAGGTAAGGGCAGATAACTTTTATGAGAGGAAATATTCAGTTAAGGGTAGGTAATTCATGTAGGGGGAAATCTCTTAGGGTAAGGGCAGGAAACTCTTGTTGGGAGTAGATATTTTAAGGTAAGGAAAGGTAACTCTTTCCTGAAGAAAATATTCATATAAGGGCAGGTAACTCTTAGGCCAAAAAAAATATGTCTGTTTAGGGTTACATTGGTAGGTAGGGATTTTTATTTTTTTTTACATTTTTTTGTCAAGTTCAGATGCAAGAGGGAGCTGTTTTCAATAAAATGATTAAACATAAGTGTCTTTCACTCTTGACCTAAAGTAAAATTATTAATAGGAGTATCCTTTTAGGTACAGAAAAAAAATTAGGATTGGGTAAAAAATAAGGGTTGGTCGGGTAACCCTAAACAGAATATGTTTCTCTTGTTGGGAAAAATCTATAAAAAGACACCAAATTTAACTCTTACAGGGTGAAAATTGATTTCTATAGTTTGCCACTTTGTATTCATATGTACTGCATGATGTTTGGGTCAATTGCAAGCCAGCTAGAATTCATATGGATCAACTTATATAAAGAGTGAAGGACCAGCTGGAATACATGTGGATCAACTTGGAATCATCTAGAATAACATTGTTTCTAATTATAATGTACAATCAGTGTCACCTGAAAGTCAGCTTAAATTGATATTGTACATTTTAGATAAGCTTATTTACTGAAATAGAGCTGGCATCACCATTACATTATTGGTCAACCTAAAGCCAGTCAGCATGAACAAACATTGTACAGTATGGGTCACAGTAACTTTTGTAATACTACAGTCTGGGTCACAGTAACACTTGTAATACAAGAAGATCTAGGCGTATTCTGTGATGTATATAATGCTAATTAAGACTTATTGTTATTGACAGGTTTGGTGTGGGCAGAGGTGAAACAGTTGTGGGATGAAGGTGCCCATGAATACGTCCATGACATGTGGAACATTCTGGACTTTGTCACCAATTCTCTATATATAGCTACGTTGACCCTGCGTGTGATAGCTTACCTGCAGGTAAAAGTCATACAGTTTTTTTTCTGTAGGTCAAGTAGTGTCATTAAGACTCATGATAAATTTATTACAGAAATTTTTGCAAGTTGATAAAATTAACTAAACCGATGTGTGCAATATACCAACAAGTTCAAAAACCTCAAATTTCACATTCATCTATAGCTCATATAGAAGTTTTTAGAATCTAGCTGTCATTTTTAATTGACTCCACCCTCAATATTTCAGGAGTTACTATCACTGTCATTATACATTCACCTCTGAAAAATGGCAAAACTGAAGGCTCTGTGTGTGACAATAGATGAACGGGTCATTTAAGATACAGCAAAAGAATCAAATAACTGTACAGTGTAATTGACTGGTTTGGTTTTGAAGTTTGACGTCTCTGTCTCTGTAATCTTCAAAGAAAGTCTATGCAGACCTGTGATTGGTCACTTTTTTTCTCCAACTGAACTGCCTTCAATTTCACTATGACATAAAACGACAGTGATAGTAACCACTGGAGTATCGAGGATGCTCCAACTCATATCCATTCCATCATGGTATGTCACAGCTTAGCCTGTCCCATTTCACTTTGGTATAAGGAGACATTGTTTATTTATTTCCTACAAATTTTTACTGTAAAAATTGGAGTTTATAGATCTGAAAGAAATGTTGATAAACTTACACTGATGAATGCCTTTTTAATATTCAATCTCGTCTACTGATTAAGAAACCTTTCTTCTCTTCAGGTTCAGCAAGAAAAATTAGAGGGAAAAGCATCAGCAAATCTCCAGCGGAAAGACTGGAATGCATACGATCCTAACCTGATCGCTGAGGCCTTGTTTGCAGCAGCCAATATATTTAGTTCTTTAAAACTGATTTACATGTTTACAGTGAACCCCCACCTGGGGCCCCTTCAGATCTCCCTTGGTCGGATGATCGTGGACATTATGAAGTTTGCTATAGTGTATATGATGGTCCTCTTTTCCTTCTCATGTGGTCTTAATCACCTTTACTGGTACTATGCAACACTCCGTGACAAGGAATGCAAGATTAACAATATAAAATCATCATGTGACAGGCGATACAAAAGCTTTGCTAAGTAAGTACTACCAAACCAGTTATATCTAACTCTTTCCACACGTTGTATTCTGTGTTATTACATACTTGATTCTCCCAATTGTTTTACAGTTTGTTTGAGATCATCCAGAGTCTATACTGGTCTATATATGGCCTGGTAGATTTGGAACATGCTGAGCTGGAGGAGCCCCACGAGTTCACAGAGTTCATTGGCAAGCTGATGTTTGGTAGCTACAGTTGGATTGCTCTTGTTGTCCTTCTCAATCTCCTTATAGCCATGATGAGCAACTCTTACCAAAATATTTCAGTGAGTACCTTGTTTCTCGTAAATCATATTAATCTTTTTGTATTTTTAGCCTCATTTACATGTTTCTTTTACCAAAATCTCCTTCTGCTTTTATAAAATAACATATTTCATTCTATTACAAATATGTTTCACCTTATCTCTATCTATAGGTATTTACCTTTGAACTTTGTTTAGT
The DNA here is from genome assembly GCF_041381155.1 of Argopecten irradians. NCBI lineage: Eukaryota > Metazoa > Mollusca > Bivalvia > Pectinida > Pectinidae > Argopecten > Argopecten irradians. The sequence continues at coordinate 22,645,591 of NC_091140.1, forward strand.
ATTTAGAAGTTTCAATCTTTCACTGCCTACTTGCCTGTGCTTTCCTTCACCTACATGCTTATCTCCCTTTACCTGTTTTTCCTCTTTATCTTTCTACCCATCTTCCTTTATCTACATGCTTATCTCTCTTAACCTACTTTTTTCTCTTGATCTTTCTACTTATCTCCCTTTACCAACATACTTTTCTCTCTTCACCTACATGCTTATCTTCCTTTGCCTATTTTAACCTCTTTATCTTTCTACTTATCTCCCCTTACCTACATACTTATCTCCCTTTTCCTACATGTTTATCTCCCTTAACCTACTTTTTTCTCTTAATCTTTCTACTTATCTCTCTTTACTTACACTCTCATCTCCCTTTACCTACTTGTTTTAACTCCCATTACCTTTTGAATGTTTATGTAAATATTTGTTCCTCCATGCATATCCTCCCTTTCCCTATTGAACATCCCCTTAGATCAAACATTAGTACCCTAAATTCTTAAAGCCATGTATCAATAACATGGACATATTTATATTACAGTCTGTACCATAATTGTTCAGATGTCTTTATGGCTTAATAAGGCATCCCTAAACTTTCTTTTCTTCTAGAGACATGGAGCTAAATACATTGGATTTTATGTCTATTTCATTTTTGAGAATAATGTATCTTTGTTTGAATTTGACATTCACTAACTGTATTTTACTGCGTATAATTCATCCATTGTACTTAAATCATATGATATTGTTTTATATTTTGCGAGTAGAGTCAAGCAGATGAAGAGTGGAAATTTGCGCGGTCTAAGCTGTGGATCAGCTATTTTGAAGACAGTGGCACATTACCTCCTCCATTTAACATCATTCCTTCCCCAAAAACTTTCTACTACCTTCTCATGTGGTTCAAGTCTAAACTATGTGCCTGTTCTAAACACCAGAAAAGGAGTCGATGGCAGAGTATACGAGTATGTACATCCTCGCCCCAATTTCACTGATGTTCCATAACTTCGAGGAATTCCTTAAATAAAAATTCATTATAGTAGCACATTACAGAAATTAAGGAAAATGTCTTAACTTTGATTTTCCTTAATTTCTGCAATTCTTTCCTATGGAATATATTTAGTTTAAAAGTTTCCTGAAGTGAAGGAATATTGCTGAAACTAGGGCACTAATCATTTCAATTGATCTAAATGATTATGTATAATGAAGCAATTTAATTGATGTTAATGACATAACATTTTCTTTTTAATTTTAAAGTCAGTGAAAATACCATTATTTATGTTACCCTTACATGCTTGACAAACATCTGTCATGATAATAATTCAAATGTGGTAAGGTAATGGAATGTTTAGTAACAGAATTATTTATTTGATTTATGTTGTAATGTTTGAAAACATTGGGTTTTTTTTTTTTTTTAAATTCAAATTAAATCACATGTTTAGTCATATCTCCAGAATGCAAGATTTTTACTGAATATTTTTGTTCCAGAAAATTGTTAAAAAGATAAACGAGAGAGAAATAAGATATCAGGTGAGTGAATATTGAGGAAGGGGAGGTAACTCAAACAGCACATAGAGATTACCTGGATGTGGCCAATTTGAACACACATTTTTTCCAAGCACTCAGTTTTCATCCAAAAATTAATGCCCATGCATATCACCTAAACCTTCCTTAGTTGGTATGAAATGCTTAACAAATAATTAGTTTCTCAATAATTGTAAATCAAAGTATCCTGTATTTGTTGTGGGGAAATGAGATTTTAGTACCAAATTGATTTTGATTAAGCTATCACATTAATACACAATTACACATACTTATTTACAATTGCTAGAGCAATTTTCTTTTAGGGCAAATTTTCTTCAAGTCATTTTTGGTTTTCAATTGCTCTTCAATTTTGTAAATTTATTTTAGAAATGAAATGATGATGATGATGAATAAACTGGGGATGAATACCATGTCTTTCCTCCATTATCTACTACAGGCTGTGATGAGAGACTTAATCAAACGTTACATCATGCAAAAACAGCGAGGTCCTGAGCGGGGAGAAGGTGTCACAGAGGACGATGTCAGTGAAATTAAGCAAGACATTTCTTCATTTCGTTATGAGCTACTAGAAATTCTCCGCAGCAATGGAATGAAAACTCCAAACCCCAACCAGCCAAAGCCTACGAGTAAGAAACTGCGATACTGGAAACAGCTCGTTGGCAGTTTATCCGATAGTTTTGACTCGCAACAGAATTTAACACCAGACTGAGCATGTGCAAACCCTTCGGCCGCACAGCTTTTAAACTGGGTTTACCTCAGCACTCCCTTACTGTTGTGTTAAGGGTTTAGGGGTCATGGATGTTGTCTTTGTGCTATTTCTGGTATTTTCAATTAATGTTTGATACTTTTAGAGTAGAAGTCATTATTTTTTTCTCAGTTTTATAATCAATTTAATATTATTTTGTTTTATCATTCATTTTGTAGTTTTATTTAAAACATTTTTAGGATTATTTTCTTACATATTGATGTTGTGTGATTTAATTTATTAAAGCTTCAATTTATTTTGATTTTTATCAAAATCATTGTATAAAAGAGCTTTTTATAAAAAGTGCATCTTCTGTAGAATTTAGATGTGTGAGCTCCATGATCTTTTAGATCTGTGAATCTTTGTATAACATTATGCACTGCCTTATCCTCCTCTGTTAAGTCACCTTAGGTATTTTTCTATATTTTGATGATGATAATTGCTCTATAGTATAGATATACGGGTCTTAAATTCAGAATTTCTAGTCATAATCACAGATCTTATTGGAACTATGAAACCGTTTTCATGCTTAAGATAAAACTCGAGAATTTCTTGGTGTCTGTTGTGAATTGCCAAACTTTGTGACCATGTTGTAAATAATTGATATAGACACTTTCAGCAGATAGTAATTCCTCTAGATTGCACTTCAACCTAGAATATCATATGTCACATTTTTAAACAGAAATCCCCGCTAGATGGCTTTATGGAATTTATGGATGGAAACTCTCCCTAGATACCACAATTAATGTAGTTTTGGTAACAGGAAACTATCATGATTTGGCTACAGATAAGCATCTCTCTCTAGAACAGGGTTGTAAAATTAGCTTTGGTAACTAGAAATTTCCACTAGATGGGGCTACAGGATATTACCAATATAAAGCGCTTCCAAATTAGCACTGGTAACAGGAAATTCCCACTGGGAGGCAGTGCAGTGACAGGAAACAAGACTTTGGCTATTTGTGGAGATTTGGTTTAATAGGTGGCACTGCCCTGGACTCTGTGGTTGCCGTGGAAACACAATCAGGTGATTTAGAATGCTGTGTACACTTGCAATGCCAGATAGATTAGATAATTGCACTATCATCTCTCACTGTCTGACTAAGGTCTGCCTTTTTCTAATGTGCTATCACTGCTTCTTGTTTGTATCATACATCTGACCCCATATGACCTTGACTTCTGACCTCTTAAACTCCCTCAATGCCATGATCTACTAGACAGGTCATCAGCATCCTGTTAACTTCCAAACAATGGCAAAATCATTTTTAGGCTTCAATTTTAGATACAAGATATCTCTATTTTCAGATACAATTATTACAAGTGCTCTGATTACATGTATGCATCATTATCCATTTGTGATTTTGATGACCTTGACACCACATATGTTTCAATAACCTTGACACCTCAATGTCGTGTTTAAAAGACAGAGACATTTATTCCTTATCGTTAAATGACATTGACATATTAGTCTTCATTCGTGATGTTTAAATCAAATATTTATTACAAAAAATGACACTGACATCTCATTCTTCATTTGTAATGCTAGATGACCTTGACACATTATCCTTTATTTATGATGTTTGAATGACCTTGACATGTTATCCTTTATTTATGATGTTTGAATGACCTTGACACATCCTTATTTATGATGTTTGAATGACCTTGACACCTCATTCTTCGTGTGTGATGTTTCAATGACCTTGACACATCATTCTTCATGTGTGATTTTTGAATGACCTTGATCTCCCATTCTTCATGTATGATGTTTAAATGACCGTGATTGACACTTTACTTTTAAATTGTGATGTTTTAATGACCTTGACACTTCATTCATCATTTGTGATGTTTGAATGACCTTGACACCTTATTCTTCATTTGTGATACTTCAATGACCTTGACACCTCACTCTATATGTCTGTTGTTTGAATGACCTTGACCTTTCACTCTCCATCTGTGAAAGTTAACACATATAATCATGATAAAAAATCTTTTGATGTTTTCTAATGATATTGATATTTTTAGTAATCATTTCTGAAATTTAAAAAAGTTAACATTGACATTTCTCTTACATATGAAAACTCTAATCTGACCTTGGGTTTAATAGCTGATGAACGAGTCGGTTCCTTTGATTTGAAGATGAATAACATACTTTGCTAAAAACATGGTAAAATTGATCTTTTTTACAGTAAAATTCTATTTTTAGCTAATAGTGATTATAGCCATTATAATTTTCTCCAGTTTCCTCACCTGGGCCTTACAATTCCGTCCATTCTCATTTGCTTGCCTCATCCTTTGCATGCTGCCATTTGTACTTATTATAGATTGCTGCCTTTTGTAAAGAATGTTGCTACTACATGTAGTTGGGAACCAACTCCACACTTTGGGGAGTTAAAATGGAATTACTGATAACTGCCTTTAGTGTTTGATTTCAATAGAAGATACTGAAAATAACATAAAATTCTCATTAAAAACCATAGTTTCCTGCATGAGATCGCCAGAATTAAGAAATAATATGAACCTGACGCATGGTTTAATTGATGTTGGGCGTTTCAAATTGCCTTTCATTTGTGATCCATCAGTCCTTCCGTCAGATAACCGTTCTTGTTATCACTATTTCTCAGAAAGTATTGAGGGATCATTCTCAAATTTTATATGTAGGTTCCCCTAGGACCCTAGTTATGCATATTGCATATTGGGAAAAATCATTCAACGAGATGGCCGCCAGGCAGCAATCTTGGCTTTTGATAGTTAAAAGTTTGTTATCGCTATTTCTCAGAAATTACTGAAAGGATCATTCTCAAATTTCATATGTAGGTTTCACTAGAGCCATTATTTTGCATTTTGCGACCAATCGGTCAACGAGATTGGCAGCCATCTTGGATTTTGGTAGTCAAATTTTGTTTTAGCCATTTCTCAGAAAGTACTGAAGGAAACATTCTTAAATTTCATATGTAGGTTCCCCTAGGGTCCTAGTTGTGCATATTGCATTTTGGAACCAATCCTTCAACAAGATGGTCGCCATCTTGGATTTTGATAGTTGAAGTTTGAAAAGTAGAAAAAGAATCCATCTGACAAATCAATCTTTGGTGGGCGCCGCAATCTCTCGGGGATCTCTTGTTAGCTTTTAGCTTATGTCATGGCGTGGCGTCCTTCCGTCAATATCTCCTTTAGATCGCTATTAGTCATAGAGTTCTACATGGATTGTTACCAATTTTGGCCACTCATATCCTTGGGGGAAACTGAACAGAATTTGTATAAAGTTTGGTTCTGATCACCCGAGGGCAGGAGGGGTGGGGCCCATCAGAGGAAATAGAGGTAAATGCTTTAAATCGCTACTAGTCATAGAGTTGTGCATAGATTGTAATGAAATTTGATCAGAAACATCCTCTGGGGAAGGGGAACAGAATTGTTTCATAAAATACCAATTACAGTCTGATAGTTTTCAAAGGTCATGCCAAGGCTATTCATTGAACCTAATCTTATCCAGAGATTCATTAATTTTAGTGTTCAATTAAAAAATAAACTATTGTTTATCCAGATCAACATAATATTTAGGCTTTAGTTTACAAAAAAAGGTATTGCACCTAATTTAATTGACCGTATGCTTTTAGCACTAATACATACTTGTTGATCATAATTAATGAGGCCTAAGAGAGGAATTCACAAATAGCGACCACATTTTTTCTTGTAGTAGGAGTTTGAAACAGAAGGAATTGTATGCATATGAAATAGTCTGCCTCAAAAAATGTTTAATACTAAGGTGGTTATCTGAAAGTTGTCTCCCTTTGTACACATATTCCTGAGGATATTCTAAAAATGAATGAACCAAGATTACACACAGGCTTGCATGAGTGATGATCAACTTCAGTTTTGTTTTGTTTAAATATTACTGTATAGATGCTTCTATTTGCATAGAATTAAATTTCGCTGCATCTGCATGCAGTCAAGTGAATTTCGGCAAATTTTAATAATGGTGAATACCAATGGAAAGATTAAGAAAAATGATAATTTGCTACCAATGTATGGCTAATTACCTTTAAAACTAAACAATGGATGAACATTTATTTTCAAAAATGAGTATAAAAGACAAAATTGCAAAAAAAAAAAAAAAAAATTCTGGCAAAATAAAACAACTATTATTATATATATATATATATATATATAGAGTAATTGTATATCAGATACACATCAACAGCATGAACACTATCTGTATCTATTATTGTATGTATGATACTTGTTGTACCTCATACCTGTAATGTTGATCTTAATTAACATTATCACCTGTGTATGCACCCAGTATTACGCTTTTTGCTTAGGATCCACCTGCTTCAACACCACATGTTTGATACGTTGTGAATGCCGTTAAATTTCAGTCTGTTACATTGCCTTGTAAGGGATATCATCTTAAATATTTCTAATTAACATGGTTTTAATTGATATGTAAAATGAACAAACACAATTCTGTTCTCTCATCAATATATTGATATTACCTTTATCATGAAATGTTGTGATATATTACATTTTAACTATTATGTATTGAACATGATGTTAAGGGTTACCATTCACCAATATTGTTACCATTTAATTAAAAAAACATTTCAATATCTTCATATTATATCTCAATTGATAATTTGTTTTTCAAAGAAATTCTTTTATAGAAATAGGTTCAATATGATCATAATCCAATTCTGTTAATCCACAGATCGGCGACGACTGAGTTCTCGTAAACGTAGCCAGATGTTGAACAGATCGTTTGGGAAGGGCATGTCCAGCGGTTTTCCCAGTAATGGTTGTCTTGACCTCGGATCTAAGCCTACGACACCCACTTTTGGAAATGGAAGTACGATTCCGGACACTATAGTGGAGGAAAGTGTTGGGGACACAAATAGTTCCCCAGGGGAGAGACTCCTAGGGGTGGGGTCAATTTCCCCCTCCCCCAGTACCTCAAACCTCATTGACTTTTCCCCTGAGGCATCGGGGCAGAGTGGGTCTGTTTTACAACGTAAGCAGAAGGCTTCACTACATTTACAGGCTCTGCGTACTGACGAAGGACTCGGAGAATCAATCGACCTCAACTCAGAACACAGTAACTATAGCCCCAAGTTGAGCGAGAGGTTAGAGATGGAGGCTCAGCGTCCATCTAAACATGAGCGCAGTTCAGGGCCATATCTCGATCCTGACTTTGCCATGTTATCTAACTATAGTCCTGGGGAAGGTCATACGGACAGGTCCGGGAAGCGCGTCACGTTCTTATGATTATGGCTACAATAATATGTTGTTAATTTTAAATATTTTATTGATCATTACAAGTCCTTAATGTTTTTCTATAAACAATCATTCAGAGACTGTTGTGTTCCACAAGTATACTCAATGAATCAAGAGTTTTTATCAGCCAGGAGGCAGGAGGCGCCTGTAATTTAATATAATATGTTGCAGCATCCACCATCATTCTTTTTGCCAATCATGCAGTTTGATGTTTGGTCTAATAAAAGTTTACATGGGTTTGTCATTTGGACAGGTATATCTAAACCAGCCAGAAAATTTTAGCTGCAGGTATCCTTGTCCACCTTGCAGATTCATGTTGCATTATATTTGAAACATTTTCATAGCGCCATCATTATACAGGGTGTTATAATTGTGTCAAAATTTATTGCATCGATAATGGACATTGCATCTATTGATCATCATGTCATTTTCTAGCATGTGTGAGCCATGTAAAAGACAATTGTCTTTTCCCTAGCAAGTGCAGGATAAATTTTATTATATATAATAAGTAATAGTTTATGGTAACGGTATTTTTTATTTCTGATCGATCAACAGTCAAAATTATTTTCAGGTTGTGTCAGTGTTGATATACTGACCAGGGGAACTGCGTTTCCTGAAGCAGCGGGAAATAGTTGATTTGGTCAGTACTAATATTGAGACAACAGATTTTGATTGGTGATTGATCAGATGTGAAACCACTGTTATCTGATTACTGGTACACAAATTAACAAAAACAGGAACAAGCTTTGTTTGTAAATCAAAGTCTTTGGTCATTTTGGGTCCACTTATATAAACCATCTCAATGATAAGGAAACCCTAGGCAATGTATTGTCTATCAATTCAATTCAATTTATTTTATTCCATGGGCCTTATTGGAAATATAATGCTTAGGGGTACCTCAGTCCTATAAAAATGTTCTGAATTTGCATATTACAGAGTTATCTGCCCTTGCAGGAAGGTATAATGACATCCTGTGTTTGCAAGCTCTTCGTCATGTTTTCAGATGTTTGTACACAAAATAATGATGTCACATTTGATACATAGGTAGATAATATACAAAGACTTGTTTCTCTCATATCACACTATGTCATAAAGAGTTTGCCCATGGAAGATAGCAAGGATGTAAGATAAATCTATCTTACATGGCATTTCACGCGCGCGGATTAATTTGTGTTACATGGAGACAACTGTTGAAATATGCCATCTAGGCCTACCTGTTGCACAGGGGGCACATAAATGCTGTTAATGTATATTATATTTTGATCATGTGTCATTACCATGCATTGTATCCTTTTAGAATATGATGTACATGTATATCTACTAGGCATAATTATTAATGAATATGTTGCGTGCCCCTGTGCCTGTTGTGAACGTAATACCTGTAAACCCTACGGTTAGTCCAATAGTGACTGACTATCATGTCGAACATGAAAACCACATACAGTTCATGTACGGTAGCATACCATCTGAGCGAGAACAGTCCTCCGCTTCAATTCTAAGCAAGAATCATATTTAAATACACACAATCCTGTATCACAACAAAGGTCAGACATTTGTATCAAAATCTTGTTCGTTGGACCCCATATGAAAATCTGTTAAAAAATGTTGATATAACAAAACAAGCTCCAAAACCAAAACATCGTCTGATCATGGTGATCTAGAGCGACTCAGAGTAGCCTTGACTGCCAATATATGAATGGAATTCCGACGAAAGTCATGATATCACGTAAGACGCAGTGCTTTGACAAAGCAGTAAAATTTACCGCTACATTTCTTCAAAATGTCAACAATGTTGTAGTTAGAACTGAAATAAATGTTATACACAAAATCCATCTTTTCTTATTGATAGTTATTTGTTTTGGGTAATTGGCACTATATATTTCGCGGGTGTATGCATACATCTACAATGTGATTGGGTACAGGAAAAAAGTCAGTCAGATCACGAATTATTTTTCACAGAATTATACATTCACCAAGATAAAATACAGCATGATGATCTTATTTTGTCTGCAAACTTTCTGTTTGCCAAAATCAGGTATGCTCTATAAGAATATCCTATTGTTTTAGCATAAAATAATGTAATTAAAAATCTGAAAAAAATGAAGTAAAATGAAGGACTGGACGGTAATTTAACAAAAATTTGGTAATGATATCAGAGAAAAAGACACTTTCATTATGTATATATGGAGGATAGGAGATATTCCACCCTCTGGGTCACAAAATGTGGTAAACCCCCAGCAAACCTCGGGTTTTAACACATTTTATGACCCCTCAGGTTGAATACCTCTATCTTCCATGTACGAGTATACATATGAAATAGTCTTATAATATCACATGCCTCAAAGCTCTCTATAGATCTTTGGATTTTTTGAAGTCAAGGAGAATATTAATGGTCTATTGAAAAGAATTATTGGGTGTATAGTTCCTAATTTTTATTTGCTGTGATAAGTTTTCATCAATTTCTCAGAATCTTGATTCCATTCTGAAAGACAAATTGTAAACAAAATAAATTCACTATTACATGAACGTTTGTAAATGAGCAAGTTTAATTCCAAAGGCTATGGATATAAATTGTAGAAATCAGAGTAAATTACATTCTGCAGTAGTAATATTTTTGCTATATCCTTCTTTGAAAAAAAAACCAAATCAAAGTTAGTTAACATGTCTGTTTATATAGGAAATCAAATCACAAAGTACTCTTTTGGTAACATTAGCTCACCTGCTCCAAAGCGCCAGTGAGCTTATGCCATGGCACAGCGTCTGTCGTCTGTTAAATTTTCCTTTAAATTGTTACTTTAAGTCATAGAGTTCAGCATGGATTGTAACCAAATTTGGCCAAAAAAAATGCTCAGGCAAAGGGAAACTGAGCTTTTTTAATCTTAGTTCACATGGATATTTTTGTTCTCGGGACATTGTTATGTTTGAGAAGAATTGACCATGCAACAAAATACTGCAAACATACAGATTTTAGTGCTTATCATATTTTACCGCATTTCAGATTGGAAACTTTTTGCTAGAATATAAAACATGGTTGTGCTAATTACATTTTCAACATGTGATTGATAGAGCAATTATTGTAAATGTGCTATATATTTATCAATTTCGTGCTAAAATTTGATTTCACCAAAGTCACTATGTTTACAGTACTAAAGGATATATCATACTAGTTTGTGAACTTTTCCAATCTGAAGTTTTTCAGCTTCAATCGAAATTGAGATTTTTTACCCTCGAAAATAACCGCCTGCCTATATATTATGTAATTGTTTGTATTTATTAAGTGTACATATTTAAATGTATGTAACAGGACAGGTGCTGGTCCTTGATTCATCAGACATGTTTTATTTTCATTGTTCAAGTCTGATACAAATCAGCATAATATTGTTCACCATGCTCAATCCTAACCCCTTTATAATAAATCATAGTTCTACAGTCATTGTGTACATTGTTCATTTTGCTAGGAGGATTACAAATATGACAGTACAATGTTGCTTTTTATTTTCTACAAAATTTTATTTCAATAAAATTGAAATTTGATATTTACTTTCATTTTGTATATAGATCACATTATTACTTTGATTATGTTATGACTTTAACATGTTGCAGATCATTTACATTGTACTATATTGGTGTCATAATGATCAAAGATTATATCTGTCCATCCATCCAACAACTTTAACATTGAAAGATTTCTTAACAAACGTTTGTTCCTGATTTCATCTTCACTATTTCAACAGTCTAATGTAATTGTTCAGTGTTTAATTGATAATCATGAATTAGCCTGTATTATGTGAATGTATTTTTCTGTGACTTTTTCACCATTGAAAACATGGTAAGTGAATACAGTTTATCGTTATTCAATGTAGGCCGTGCAACTCAGCCTTTGTTAATCAACTTCATGATGTTATGCCAAATGAACTGTTTTATAGGAATTGTTCACCATTTTATCTGTTAGATAAATATGTTTACATTGTTGTGTTCTTCATATGTGATGAAAACTTATTAATTGATTAATTGATGTAATACAATCATGTGATCTTTGTTTTATTGTCATGTGACCGCATTGTAAATATCAAACCAAAATTTGAAGGTCATATAATGAATATATAAAGCAATCGACTATCATGTGACTAAATATTACTGTCATGTGACCAACATTTGACTCATGTGATTTTCCTGTCAATTTTGTTACTTTTGTTTAATTTCACTATAAATCACCAATGGTGACTGCCATGCAATGGACAGCCAATATATGATGCCTAACTTGTTGGTCCATTTGCCTAGTTGACCTGGCTCCAATTTTGTAAAACAAAAGTGCAGATTTATGTTTATGTAACACACATATGTATATGGAAAAAAACTGACTTACCATATTCCACCCAATAAGCACCCTATTCCTTTAAGTGCCCCTACCCCCTGTATGAAGCCTCAATTTTTACTTGCATTAAAAATTGACCCTAAATGACCTTAGTTGTCGATGGGTCGTAAAACTCCAAACTCAAAACAAACAAACTTACATTAACATAAACTGAGACTGAATCAATAAGAATCATGAAGATTTCTCTATTTTGGTTTCTTTTGTAAATTGAATTGACTTACAACAGACTTAAATAATTTTGTGAAATGTTAGTCCAAATTTGGTCCTATTAAGCGCCCCATCATATTTTTTTACACCCTGGGCCCTATTGGGTTGAATATATATAATAAGTCAGTTTTTGACTTCAGTTTGTTTTAAGAAGTATTGACCTGGAGATTCATCATTGGCAAAAGGTATCATAAGTGACAGTTCTGGGTATAGATTAGGACTAAGGAAGGATTTTGTCATGAGGGGTTGACAGTTAGTCATCTAAATTGTTTACTGACTATGGCGTCTTTTGAAATGGAAATTATCAGGTACTTTTGGTTTTATTGACATGTTTTGTTAAACAGATCTTTTAAAAAAACTCAAATTTAATCATGTTGAAATTTCTTTTTGATTATCATTATTCGGTGCAGTAAAGTAATATTCAAATGTTCATATTATTGCAATTATGCAATGATACAAACACAAAATAATACAATACAAACACAGTTTGTACAGATCACTGTATACACAGTTTTTACAGATCACTGTACACAGTTTGTACAGATCACTGTATACACAGTTTGTACAGATCACTGTATACACAGTTTGTACAGATCACTGTATACACAGTTTTTACAGATTACTGTATACACTGTTTGTACAGGTCACTGTATACACAGTTTGTACAGATCACTGTATACACAGTTTTAGACTGGCTACCAGTCTCTAGAATATTAAACAAATCACTAAAAATGGCTTGATTATTTTTGTCTCTACTACATGCCTGATTCTAAAGTTTTAAACTAGGGAGAGATAATCTAGTAAAGAACTCTGCTGAGAAAGTCTTATCAGCAACTTAGG